>NC_080164.1:125684160-125999785 GCF_950295315.1 Erinaceus europaeus | reverse complement strand
CACAGAACCAGGTTTTATTGTGATTATGCCTCTAGCAAGCATTCAGTTTGTCTCCAGGCATGATCCCAGGGTGCAGTGTGGGAAAGACCCACACTCGATCTTGTCTTCTGTGTAGAACACAGGCACCAATGCCCACAGGGGCAGAAACCCCACAGCAGATGAACAGGCTCTTTTATGTGGTTTGGTCAAAATTTAACTAACAAAATATGGAACTAGGGAAGAGTAGACAGTTTTCCCTGTGTGGCAGTTGTAATGCAGAGTGAGGGTTGGACTTGATGGCATTAGAAACATGGCTTTTTTTTTTTTTTGCTACAGGACGTTTTGCAACTGCACAATCATATTGCTTCTAGCAAACTCTACTTTTCTTTTCTTTCTTTTCTTTAAATTTTTTATTATTTATTTTCCCTTTTGTTGTCCTTGTTGTTGTAGTTATTATTATTGTTGTTGATGATGTCATTGTTGTTGGATAGGACAGAGAGAAATGGAGAGGGGAGGGGAAGACAGAGAGGGGAGAGAAAGACAGACGCCTGCAGACCTGCTTCACCATCTGTGAAGCATCCCCCCTGCAGATGGGGAGCCGGGGACTCGAAACAGGATCCTTATGCTGGTCCTTGCCCTTTGCACCACACAGGCTTAACCTGCTGCGCTACCTACCGCCTGATCACCCCCCCTTTTTTTTTTCAAACTCTATTTTTTATTTCAGTATCATGTTGAGAGAGACACAGAGTAAAAAGAGGGGCAGAGAGAGACATAACAGTATCACTCTGCTGTTGTGTTCCTGAAGCCTTCCCTGTGCACAGTGCCCCCAAGTGGTCCCAAGAGCTCAAACCCAGAGCCTTGTGCATAGTAAAATGTGTGTTCTCTGGCAGACAATGTAGCTTCTTCTTCCTTCTCTCCTCCTCCTCCTCCCTCCTTTTCTTTTTTTTTTTTTCTTCATCATCTCCAGGGCTTCATTGCTCCTGGCTAACTTGATCAAATAGACTTGAAGTGGCAGAGAGATAGAGAGGGAAGTACACCACAGTGCTTTCTTCAAACCTGACATGACAAAGCAGTGCACTATCCAAGTGAGCTATTTTCCTGGCCTTTTTTTTGTTTTGTTAATTTGGCTCCTCCCCCCCCCCCCCCCGCCTCTGGCAGCAGAATATTCTTGTTGAAAACTTTCTATAGAACACATAAAACTTGAGGATACAGACAATAAAGTGACTAATAAGTTCTAAAAGAAATTTGCTGGAGTCGGGTGGTAACGCAGCGGGTTAAGCGCACGTGGCACAAAGCACAAGGACCTGTGTAAAGATCCCGGTTTGAGCCCTGGTTCCCCACATACAGGGACGTGGCTTCACAGGCGGAGAGGCAGGTCTGCAGGTGTCTTTCTCCCCTCCCCAACTCTGTCTTCCCCATCTCTCTCCATTTTTCTCTGTCCTATCTAACAACTATGACATCAATAACAACAACAACAATAACTATAACAACAATGAAAAACAACAAGGGCAACAAATGGGAAAATAAATAAATATTTTTTTTTAAATTAAAAAAAAGAAATTTGGAAAGTTAAAACATTTAAAAAGAGGAAGAGTACAGTAGCATATTGACTTTGTGAAATCTGACCTGTAATCTTACTGTGAAATTCTGCTATCAATTACTTTTCAATCAGCCAGTCAATCAGGACTCAGTTTTCTTTTGTTCCCTGAAATCATTCATACCATGAAAAGGCAGAACAATTTTTTTAGCTTACCAGTTCACTTTGGCAACATGCTAGCAAGAAGCTGAGTCATGCCCTTCCCACCTCCTCCAATGCTCTGGCCAGAGGAAGTGTGTGAGAGTTTCCCACCTGTTTCCAGTCTGCTAAAGAATGTTTAGAGTGGGAGAGAGAGCCCACTAAGTACAGTGTAGGCTGGTGCCCTGGTACCTCATGGGGAGTGTAACAAAACCAAGGAAAACTCTTATGATATGGTATCTGAATGAAAGATTAGCCTGGGTGTGGTGAAACTGTACAAAGCTCTGTCTAAAAATAAAATAAAATAAAATAAAATAAAATAAAAACGTTTAGTGTGCAGGGAAACTCTGGAACTGGACCATCTAGGTTAAATTTAGAGCAGTGTGACATTGCATAAGTTCCTTATATGCGCCTGAACTTCCTCATCTAAAGAGCTAAGCAATGCTCTGGTCTTTCTCTTCTCTCTACCTCTCATAAAAATAATAATAAATGTTTTTTAAAGAGCAAGGATTTACTCAATGGATGGCTGTGAAGCCTCCATAGTTAATACAGCACCGTTTGGTGCTGACATGACTCAGACCTCAGTATGTACAAGCTATTTCACTAGTACTCTTTCCCTGGGCTTGGCTACCTATTAGCAGTCTTGATGACTGCTTTATGAAGAACTGTTTATGAAGAACACTTCATAAACATTCTCCCCAAAACTCTCTATTCAAAACCTCAGGCCAACCTATGAATTGACCAGTTTAATTCTGTGAAAAAAAGCCCAAAATAATTAAGAGGGGAATTCTGGATACAGTAGGACTAAAGCTTTCTATCATGTTCTTACAAAATCTAGACAACAGGAATGCAACCAGCTTTGCTTACAGAAGGGGAAGTTGGTGATGAAGAAGAATAAAAAAGGAGGAGGAGGAGAGAAAGAAAAGAGGAGTTCATGTTTTATTCCTTTCCAAAGAATTTTCTTTCATTTTCTTCTTTCTTTTATGAGAGAGAATGAAAAAGAGAGAAAAAGAAAGAAACCACAATGTTCCGGCTTCCTTCGATGTAGTGGAGGCCAGGCTTGAACCTGGATCACCCACATTGCAAAGCAACACACAAGTGAGCTATTTTGCTGGCCCAAGAATTTTCATTTGAAAGTGATATAGAACCCCATCTAACTATGTGTTTACTTACTTTTTATATATTCCTACTCAAATGAGCATGCATGCCACTAAGAAAATTGTCGATGTCTTCCCAATCAATATAGCTTTGCCTCATGAAAAATTAGACTTCTGGCAAAATCATCAATCTTAGGATATTTAACTCTAAAGTAACATTCATTTTTCAAAGTCATAACCAGAGTACCTATATATAAAGTCATTGTTGTGATGATCTTTTAATCTTTGTAGTTAAATATATTTATCATTGAGGTAGCTTTTTTAAAAAAATAATTGGTATGTTTTGTACACTTAATTTTCTTTCAATACAGTAACTTCTTTTTGCTGTTCCTAATAAGAATTCAAATAGTACAATACTAGAATCTTAGAATAGTTTGAATGAAGCAAATTGCAACTTCATAGTTTCAGGGTAAACAATAGAATCTACAAGTGACATAAAACGATGATGGCATACATATGAGAAGTTCTTTTCACTTAAAAACTATAAAAATACCTTGGCTGAATTATCTGTGTTTCAAGTCTCTCAGCTCAGTAAATGGCACCAATGAAAAGCTAAAATAATAAAAGAAAGAAGGATGACAAAGAACTAAGAGAGCAAAGAGCCTAGAATAATCTGAAATTGGCTTTATCAATCCTTTGAGAACTGACAAATGGAAACAAGGAACCTCTGTTTCCACTCTGTAGTTCCAGTTTTTAGTGAATACTGTCTGTGTTCCAACTGCTGTAGCAAAATAATAAATCAGAGTGGACTGAATGTAAGTATGACCCTATATGAAGAGACTGAACACTTGGTAAAATTCAATTTTCTTTGGTTCACCTACGGTTCACAACATGGGAAGAAACAGGGGAACAAAGGTTTTTATAGGACCAAAAAGTAAGTAATAGCCAAGCCAGATACATGCCCAATATATGATGACTTAATATAATAGCTAATAAAAGTGTTAAATTAAAAGTTGCCTTTCTCTTCAGCAATTCCATTCCTAAGTATATATTCAAATAATTACAAATTAATGTCCATAACAATTTGTACATGCGTGTTCCTACAGTGTTGCTGAGGAGTTATTCTGATGCAGTCTCCGCCCCCAGGTTTTTCTATGCCCCGCAAAATCCTAGAGTGCCCCCTTTCAACCAATCCTGGCCCTACACGGCACCCCTGGTTGTCGCCCAATAAAAAGCCCCCTCACCCCTCCCCTCGCTCTCTCTGGGCTCTCGGCTCTCCCTCTCTGAGGTCTCGCTCCCTGCTCTCCCCCCGTGGTGGGCCATTGCTGGCTGGCTCCACGTGGTCTGAACCAAACCTCCCCCCCCATCCTATAATAAAGATTTGTGTACCCCTTTGCTCTGGACGTCCGCTCTCTTCTCTGCGGTGCAGCCCGACACCAGACCACCACAACAACACTACAGTATTATTTATGATGGCCAAAAAGTGGAAACAACTCAGATGTACACTAACTGGTGAATGGTTAAATTGAATGTAGTCAATTCCTACAATAGGATGTAATTTTCTAGTAAAAAAAGAAATGGAGCACTGCCAGATGTTAAAATATGAATCATGGGGAGTCGGGTGTAGCACAGCGGGCTAAGCGCAGGTGGCGCAAAGCGCAAGGATCAGCTTAAGGATCCTGGTTCCAGCCCCTGGCTCCCCACCTGCAGGGGAGTCGCTTCACAGGCGGTGAAGCATGTCTGCAGATGTCTCTCTTTGTCTCCCCCTCTCTGTATTCCCCTCCTCTCTCCATTTTTCTCTGTCCTATCCAACAACAATGCCAGCAATAAGAACAACAATGATAAACAACAAGGGCAACCAAAGGGAAAATAAATAAATATAAAAAATGTCTAAACAAATATGAATCACTCCCCACACCTAAGAACATCTCATTTTTGATGGGGGGGAGGGCACAAACTATTAAATGGAGAAAGGAGAATCTCTTCAATAAATGGTGTTGGGAAAATTGAGTTGAAATACACAGAAGTATGAAACTAAATCATTATTTCACCAGAAAAAAGTAAACTTCAAATGGATCAAGGACCTGGATGTTCAACCAGAAACTATCAAATACTTAGAGGAAAATATTGGTGGAACTCTTTCTCATCTAAATTTCATGGGCAACTTTGATGATACAGACCCAATTGCAAGGAAGAATAAAACAAAAATAAACCAATGGGACTATATCAAATTGAAAAGCTTCTGCACAGCAAAAGAAACCACTACTCAAAGAGACTTCTCACAGAATGGGAGATATTTACATGCCGTACATCAGACAAGAAACTAATAATCAAAATATATAAAGATCTCATCAAACTTAGAAACAAAAAAAAGCGAGAGTCGGGCTGTAGCGCAGCGGGTTAAGCGCAGGTGGCACAAAGCACAAGGACCAGGATCCCGGTTCGAACCCCGGCTCCCCACCTGCAGGGGAGTCGCTTCACAGGCGGTGAAGCAGGTCTGCAGGTGTCTATCTTTCTCTCCTCCTCTCTGTCTTCCCCTCCTCTCTCCATTTCTCTCTGTCCTATCCAACAACGACAACAACAATAATAAAACAACAAGGGCAACAAAAGGGAATAAATAAATTAAATAAATATTTTTTAAAAAAAAGAAACAAAAAAAGCAAATGACCCAATTCATAAATTGGGGAGAGGATATGAACAGAATATTCACCATAGAAGAGATACAAAAGGCCAGCAGGAATATGAAAAAATGCTTGAAGTCACTGACTGTCAGAGAAATGCAAATAAAGACAACAATGAGTTACCACTTTACCCCTGTGGGGATGTCATACATCAGAAAAGGCAGCAATAATAAATGTTGGAGAGGTTGTGGGGGGGGGGGGGGCAAAGGAGCCCTTCTGCACTGCTGGTGGGAATGTAAATTGTTCCATTCCCTATGGAGAGCAGTCTGAAGAACTCGGATGAGGCTAGAAATGGACCTTCCTTATGACCCAGTAATTTCTTTACTAGGGATGTATCCCAAGGAGTCAAACACACCCATCCAAAAAGATGTGTGTATACCTATGTTTAGAGTATCACAATTTGTAATAGCCAAACCCAGGACATATCCAATGTGTCCAACAACAGATGAGTAGCTGAGAAAATTGTGATAAATATACACAATACTACTCAGCTATTAAGAATAATTAATCCACCTTCTTTAACCATCTTGGATGGAGCTTGAAGGAGTTATGTTAAGTGAGATAAGCCAAAAACAGAAGAATGAATATGGGATGATCTCACTCATAAACAGAAGTTGCGAAAGAAAAACAGGAAGGGAAACACAGAACAGAATTTTACTGGGTTTGTAGTATTGCACCAAAGTAAAAGACTCTGGGGGTGGGGGTGAGAGTAGATTTGCAGATCTACTGTAGGGGGCTAAGGGTAGGAACAAAGATCTTTGGGGGTCAGGAATGGTGTTAATACACACTTCTACTAACTTACAGTCTTATAAGTCACCATTCAGTATGAGAGGAGAAAATAGCATGTCTTGAGCTCTTTAAATGCATAGACTTCAGTTCTGTATATATATTCCTTCAGTCTAAGCACTTAATGCTTCAAAATTATAAACTGACTGAGTTCTGACACTGGGATTAAATTGTTAATGCATTTCTAATAATAACTTTTTCTGAAATATGAAACCACCTATAACTATAAATCACTATCTAATTAATATGAGAGGGGGAAAATTGATTGAATGTCTCAAACTTTTTAATGCACAGGCTGATTATATGTTCCTTCAGTCTAATCACTTAAGACTTCAAGCTGGTAAACAGACTGAATTTTAACAGTGGGCTCAAATTGTTAATATATTTCTAATAATGACTTGTTCTTTGAAATGTTGACTCTTTTAAAAGCTTAGGCCGTGGAGAACAGAAGCATGCTTCTCTTGATCCCTATCATTTGATACTGCATCTGCTGACCTCAACCAAATCAATTCAGCCAACTCACCATGTTTCACTTGACTATATCCAGAGATGCTAAACCTGAGATAGCAACCCTTGAGCTCCAATACTCTGGTGGTAACTTTCCTAACTCCAGGGACTCTTTAGTTCCATTTTAAATGGCGTACTTCCCAACAAAGTTACAGAACATAGATATAGATCAGGGCACAAGGGATAAGGTACAAGTGCACATGTATCCATAAGTTAAGGGAAAATATATGCCTTAAAGTAAAAGTGCTCAACAGTCTGCAGTGAGTAGACTTAGACTCAGTAAGTGCAGCAAGCAAATAGAAAGACCTAAAAAAGACACCATAAAGTAGGTAATCAAATACTTTTTACTTAGACCTAGATACCCTACTCTCCTACCCCCTACTTAACTTCCTTCAATCCCTTAAGTCTAACCTTGTCAGATAAAGTAAGGACTACAAAAGCTGGATAAGAGCAAGAGACTGGCACACTTTTAGGTTGGCGTATTTTGGTCACTACCATCATCTGGGGCACTAGTCAGATGGACCTAGGTATGATGGACCTAGATATAATTCCCGCATAGATATAATGGATCCCTCTCTCCACCATATCTGGTCACTTGCATCAATCAGGAACATAAGCCCTCTTGTTGGCTTCTATAGGACCTTTCCCTCAGTGTAGAACAGCAATGGTAGGGATTGCCCCACTCTCCGAAAGGAGGTTGGGACAACCTACATTGCCACTCAAGGAAGACTGGTCCTGAAATCAGTGCAGCCTAGAATGTTCCTAGCTGTGACCATGGAATTCAAGCTCAGACCAACAAGGATGCAGAGGCTACACAGACTCCTGTGCTAAATATGAATAGATAATTGGCCCTAGGTTAGATCAATGTGGTCTACAGTTAATGGGGTTTATATACTTTCCTCATACTTGGGAGCTACACTCTTCCATAATTCAGCTTTCTTGTCCTAGTCACAACTCTGACACCATCTTTCCAGATAATACTTTTAGCCCACCTGTATGTTAGTTATCAGTCTCAGGCAAAAATTACTAATGTCATGGGCCTCTTAGAATATACCTAAAATGGACTTCCTAGCTTCTTCCCACATGAAGACCCTTAGTTCCATCTGCTCTATTCTGAGTTTTAGGTTCTTGATTATTAAACAAGTTGTCCTACTTTATATCTTACTGCTTTTCAGCCACCAAGTTGCAGATGCTACCATGACGCCATCCTGACTTCCCTGGGCAGACAACCTCACCAATGTGTCCTAGAGCCTCACCTTCCTAGAGCCCTATCCTACTAGGGAAAGATAGAGACAGGCTGGAGGTATGGATTGACCTGCCAACATCCATGCTCAGCAGAGAAGCAATTACAGCGCAGTGGTTAAGCATACATGGTGCAAAGCACAAGGACCAGCATAAGGATACTGGTTCAAGCCTCCGGCTTCCCACCTGCAGGGGGTCACTTCACAAGCGATGAAGCAGGTCTGCAGGTGTCTATCTTTTTCTCCCCGTCTCTGTTTTCCTCTCCTCTCTCGATTTCTCTCTGTCCTATCCAACAACAATGATGGCAATAACAACAACAGTGATAAACAACAAGGGCAACAAAAGGAAAAAAATAGCCTCCAAGAGCATTGGATTCAGAGTGGAGGCACCAAGTCCCAGCAATAACTCCAGCAAAAAAAAAAATAGGGACACTTCCAGTAGAGGGGATGGGATACGGAACTCTGATGGTGGGGGTTGTGTGGAATTATACCCCCCTTATCCTACCATCTTGTTAATCATTATTAAATCATTAATAATAAAAAGCAACCAAGAATACATAGTCATAAAAAATATGGATAACTATGAAAACATGCTAAGTGATCTGCAGTCAATCCGCAGTGATATAGCAGTCAGGTGAGCTATATCCCCTCACCTGAAAACATGCTAAGTGAAAGAAGCCAATCACAATGGTACTAAGGTAGTGAAGTAAATAAATGCAATAAATTTTATTTATATGTAATGTCCAGAACCAATAAAGATACAAGAACAGTAAGTAGATAAATGGTTGTCAGGAGCTGGGGAAAGGAAGGTAATAGGGAATGACTGTTAATGAGTTTTTTTGGGGGGGAGGGAGAGGGGGGAGTGATTAAATATTTGTAGTAATGGTTGCACTACTCTATAAATATACATTTGATATCACTGAGACACACCTAAAACTTACATGATGTTATAATGCAATGCCACATCAATAATAATTAATTAATTAATTAAAATAATTAATTTCTACTTTATTTTTCACCAGAGTACTGCTCAGCTCTGACTTATGCTGGGGCTGGGAATTTAAATGGGACATCAGAGCATCAGGCAATAAAGGCTTTTGTATGACCATATGCTATCTCCCCAGACCTTGAATTGTACACTTTAAGTGGGTGAATTATATTTTCAAAAACTGTTTGTTTAAAAATTACTTTCCAAACTAGTGTAGTCATGGGCCCTTTGGAATATAACTAAAATAGGACTACTAGCTATCTTCAAAATGGAGGCCCCAAATCTTCATCTGCAATATTTCAACCTTTAGTTTCATGATTAGTCAATAATTTGTTTGGCTTTGTATGCTGGCTCCTTTTTCAGCCACCAGGTTCCAGATGCTACCAGGATAACAACCAGACTTCCTTGGGCAGATGACTCCACCAATGTGCCCTGGAGCCCTGCTTCCACAGAGCCCTGCCCCACTAGGGAAAGAGAGTATGGCTCGACCTGCCAAGGCCCATGTTCAGTGGAAAAGCAATTACAGAAGCCAGACCTTCCACCTTCTGCACCCCATAATGACGCTGGGTCCATGCTCCCACAAGGTTAAAGAATAGAAAAGCTATCAGGGGAGGGGAGGGGATACAGAGTTCTGGTGGTGGGAATCCTGTGGAGTTGTACCCCTCTTATCCTTTAGTTTTGCCAGTGTCTCCATTTTTATAAATAAACATTTTAAAATTACTTTCCTCATACTTATTCATCAAATAAGTGTTTATTTAACTACTCTGTACAAGTTACTGAATTAATAGCAAAGTATAGCGTGGGCAGAATAGCTCACTTGGCTGGTGTGCTGATTTGCCATGTGTACAACCCAGGTTTGAACTCAGCCCCTATCAGACTGAAGAAAGTGTTGGTATTATGATCTCTTTCACTCTCTGTGTCTCTCTGTCTCTAACTTAAAAATACAGTGAAGTGTCCAGAGACTTCAGGTGTGGAATGACAACCCTTCAGCTTCATTACTCGGGTGAGACCTTTCCTTTCATAGGATTCTCTAATTCCATTCCAGGCATTTCACTTCTTAACAAAGTCCCAAGACCTAGATATAGACTAGGTCCCATGAGACAGAGCATATGTTCACACATATGCATAAACTAGGGCAAAATATATACCTGGAAACAAAAATACCCAATAGTCTGCACTGAGTCAGTATAAAGTTCCTAATGAAATAGTATCTAATTAGACTTAGATACCCTTTCTCACCCACTTCCTTCTCTCACTCACTCCAAAGCTAACTTTAGCAAAGCAAGGACTGCAAAAGCTGAATAAAGACAAGAGACTGGCATACTTTAATGATGACTCTTTAGTCACGATCAGGTCACCCCATCAGCTGGGGCCCTATTCAGGGAGTCCTGAGATTCCTAAACAGACATGATGGGCCTAGACCTCAAGTAAATCCCTCTTTCCATTGTTACCAGTCATCTCTGTCAGGAACAACAAAATAGACCCCTTTGTGGGCCCCCCAAAGGACCTTGCCCTCAACTTGGATCAACAACAGTAGAGAATGTTCCATCTTTCAAAGGGAAGATGGACAACATACTCTATGCTACCCCTGAGGAAGATGAGTTGATATTGGGGTAGCTTAGAATGTTCCTACTCATAACCACAGAATGTGAGATCAGATCTATGGGAATGAAGAGGTCACACATGCTCCTAAGCTGAATATGGTCCCCAGACCAAATCAAATCGATGGGGTTTACAGTGAACAATATTTATGCACCTTTCCCAGTTTGGGAGCTACTCTCTTCCCTGATCCAGCTTTCTGGTCCTTTTCCAGCCATGACATCACCTCCCCAGACAATAACTTGGATCCACCTGCATATCAGATTTCAGGCTCAGAGGAAAAAAAAAAAAACTAGTATAGCTACAGGCCCTTTGAAATATAACTAAAATATGCCTACTAGCTATCTACAAAATGGAGGACCCCCCAACACTCTATCTGCACTATTCCAGCCTTTAGGTCCATGATTGGTCAACAATTTGTCTGACTTTGTATGTTAACTCTCTTTTTAGCCACCAGGTTCCAGATGCTAACATGATGCCAACCAGACTTCCCTGGACAGATGACCCCACCAATGTGTCCTGGAGCTCTGCTTCCCCAGAGCCCCACCCCACTAGGGAAAGAGAGAGGCAGACTGGGAGTATGTATAGACCAGTCAACACCCATGTTCAGTGGGGAAGCAATTACAGAAGCCAGACCTTCCACCTTCTGCATCCCACAATGATCTTGGGTCCATACTCCCAGAGGTATAAAGAATAGGAAAGCTATCAGGGGAGGGGTTGGGATATAGAGATCTGGTGGTGGGAATTGTGTAGAGTTGTACTTGTACCCCTCTTATCCTATGGTTTTGTTAACGTCTCCTTTTTTAAATAAATAAAAAAATTTTAAAAAATACAGTGAAATATATAAAATACATAGTAGAGCTTTATCCTTCACAAAAGTACTTCTGGAAACATTTCCAAATTGCCACGTAAATGGTTGACACTGGGGTGAAACACTGCACAGCTACATAAGGTGCTATTTGTTTTGGAATCAATATGAATGGTATCCACAGGAGCCCATCAAAGCCCAATCTGCATAGCTGAGCAAGGTGCTTATGCTATAGAAAAGACTTTTTAGCTTGTGTCTTGCTTTTTTTTTGGAGCTCTTGTGGCTTCTTTAAAAAAGGTTGCACCAAATATAGAATTCATACCTTCCACCTCCTACTCCCCATAAAGATCTTTAGTCCATACTTCTAGAGAAATAAAGAATAGGGAAACTTCCAATGGAAGAAGGGGATGTGGAACTCTGGTGTTGGGAATTGTATGGAATTGTACTCCTCTTATACCAGAATCTTGCCAATCACTATTAAATCACTATTTAAAAAAAGAAAATTAAAAAAGGTTGCACTATTTTTTACTTATATTTAATAAAATAAATATTATGTTGGGAGCTGATGTATTTTCCAATTTTTCTTACCACTCTATTCAAAGAGAACTTTAATACCTTCTTTTCATATGAAGGAAAAAAAAAAAAAAACCCATGTAGGTCTCAGTGAAAGGCAGGAGGAGCAAGAACTGGTTGAACCCTAGAACCACTTCTCAACTCCTGAATGTAGAGAACACACAGGATGTTGAAACAACACGAAAAAGTGACTCCAATGTGTCCTGTGTGTGATCTGAGAAGGGGGTGAATGACTTCTCTTACCTAGTAGTTATTGTGAATCAGTTCATCTCACTAAATTCCACCCTAACAGTTCTCAGGGAACAGGAAACAAGCCAGTTATCTGGCTGCCAGAGTTGAAAGGGTGGAGAGGTGCTTTCTGGATTTGACAGGCCTGATGGGCAGAATGAGAGCCTGTGTACTGGAGGGATAGGGGGAAGGGGAGAGGGAGCAAAGAGACAAAGGGGCCAGTCCTGTCCTTCATCTCAAATGTTAGGCCCACCCACCCAGATTCTGAAACTGATTGTAATCAAGCCCTTTTCCTTACTGCTATCAGATGCTTAGTTTCTGAGCCACTGCACTGCAGCCGTGATCTTGCAATCGGAGTTAAATCCCTGGTATTAGCAGGGAAATAAAATTGAAAGACTGCTTCTGCTGAAACATAATCAGTGCTCTTAAGATATCCTCCCTCTCTCCCTTTTTCTGTCTTCTGTTTTGTGTTCTCTCTCTATTTGGTAAAAAAGAAAATGCTAACTGAAAACTGTGGACAGAATAAAAGAAGCATTCTGCACACCTATGTGTTAATTTCCATGCATTTTATCTCACTTCTTTTCCAAAAGCAATTATATATTTCACTTTGTGTAAACAAAATACATATATATGCAAATACATTCATATATAACTAACATGTATATACACAAACATATACATATAAAGCACATACAAACAAAATAAATATTAAGAGTAGAAAATCATCCACAGTAGTTTAAAATTTTAAAATTAAATACAGCCACTGTAACTGGGCATTAAGAGTGGTTCTGAACTTTCAATCTGGGCAACAACTGGAAAAGGACAAGTTGTGTGCAACTTGCAACAAGGGCAGTGGTCTGAGGTTTGCCCTCAGGGAATTCTCCTCCCCTCATTCCACACTTAGTTAAACCAAATCCTACTTCCTCTAAGAGATGTTTCTCCTAGTCTCTGCCATCTCTTAATTAGAGGAACTAGCAAAAATATGCCTTTCGTATTCTCTTACACATTAAACCTTTTTATCTCCCCAAATGCACAGAAGCTCCAGACACACAGTCTAAGGCGACCCAGCCCAGCCCACCAGCACTCACACATCCTAGAAACTCCAGCACATTCCCAGTAGCATTATCTTAATGAAATGGGTTATACACGGGGGATTAAGAGATGAAAGGAGAGGCTACATATCCTAATTCTTAATCTTCTGCTATTTCTGCTTAAGAAGAAAGAAGTTTCAGTAGATTGAAAAAAAAATTACACACAGCAAATAACCTGAGATGGGATAAATGTTATACAGCCAGATCTTTTCAAAGTAAGTAAAGTTCATAACTAAATAGGTTGATGGATTTATTTGAAGCTCTTCTTAAACCAAGAAATAAAAGAGGAAAAAAAGAAAAATAGAAGAGCTCAATTTAAAAAAAATTCAATATCTAGAGTTGAATTGGATTTTGTTGCTACTAAGCTGGTTTACAAAAAATGCCGTAATCTGATGCGCAGAGGCCAAATCTCTTTAATAATGGATGGATCAGCATTTAGAAAACTATAGAAAGCAGATCCTATGCCAGACCTTTTGTCTTTAGTGGAGGTCACAGGATAGAAGCAAATGGCTTTAGGAACTCAGTAAAAGCATCAACTCTCCTTGTACATGAAACACACATGTTTCTCAGACCTAATTAGTTAACTGATCCTTCAAAACAAAGAACTTACAAGTCACTCTAAAAAGTTGCTGTCTCTCAACTCAGACCACAGAGTTCCCACCAATATTTCCTCCCCAACCCCACCCCACCCCTACACTGCTGCTCTTAAGATTATGTCCATGTGGTTTGTCTTAAAGAAAATACAATTTTAATACTGACAATATTGTTTTATGTGATTTCCAGAAAGATGGGATTTTTTTTTAGAAGTACATTTCTGTTTTTGTTGATTGAATTTTGTGCACTCCAAGATATATTGTAGAAAACATTAGAAGAATTTAGGGCCAGGTAGTGGTGCACCGGCTTGAACACTCACATTATGGTATGAAAGGACCTAGGATCAAGTCCCAAGTTATATATGGACTCCACTAAAAACTACTAGAGGTAATAAACAAGCACACTGAAGTGGCAGGTTACAAAATCAATATATAAAAATATGTTGCAGGACTCAGGATACATAACAGATTCCTATGCATGTCTCTGTGGTCCCAGTTTCAACCCCCAGAACCACCATAAGCCAGAACTAAGCAGACCTCAGGCAAAAATAAAACAAACAAAAAGTTTTGCATTATTATAAGTGAACAGGGAATGATAAAAAAGGGAAGAAATTGAGAAAAAAAACACTTTAATTTTATCAAGGCAAATTAAATACTCAGGAATAAATTCAGCAAAGATGGTAAAGAACTATACAACAAAAATTACATGACTCATTTAGAAAATGCAGAACAAGACATAAACAGATAGAAAGATACTTCCCCTAGGCCAGACCAATGGAGTAAATAGTTAATGGTATTTATATAATTCTTGTGTGTTTAGGAGCTACTCTCTGCCCTATTCCAGCTTTCTAGCCTTACTATAAACTCTGACACCATCTTCCCAGATAATATTGGACTCGGGCAAAAATTACTCAAATATGAGCACTATGGAACATACCTAAAATACACTTCCTAACTTCTTCCCACACGAAGACCTCTAATTTCATCTGCTCTCTTCCTACCTTTGGGTTCTTGTTTATTAAACAAACTGTCCTGCTTTATATCTTACTACCTTTCAGCCACCAAGTTGCAGACACTTCTATGATACCATCCTGACTTCCTTGGGCAGATAACATTAACAATGTGTCCTGAAGTCTCACCTCTCCAGAGCCCTACCCACTAGGGAAAGACAGAAACAGGCTAGGGGGTATGGATCGACATGCCAATGTCTATGGCCAGTGGAGAAGCAACCAGAAGCCAGACCTTCCACCTTCTGCACTCCAAAAAAGAATTTTGGTCCATACTTCCTGAGAGGAATAAAGAATAGGGAAGTTTCCAATGGAAGGGATGAGGCACAAAACTCTGATGGTGAGAACTGTTTGGAATTATACCCTTATGGAGCTAGGTGGTGGCACCCCTGGTTGAGCATACATGTTACAGTGTGCAAGGACCTGGGTTTGAACCCCCAGCTCCCACCTGCAGGGGGCAAGCTTTGTGAGTGGTGAAGCAGGGCTGCAGGTGTCTCTCTGTCTCTCTCCCTCTCTCCCTCTCCCTTTCTTCTCTATTTCTGGCTGTCTCTATCCAGTAAATACAGATAAAAAAGTTAACTTTAAAAAAAGCATTATACCCATAATACCATATTATCTTAAAATCTTTTTGGCCATTATTAAATCACTAATACAAAATAAAAATTAAAAACAGAGAGATATTTCATTTTAATGCATGGGAAGAATTAATTTTGTCAAAATGGCCATTCTACTAAAACAATACACAAATTCAATGTAATCGCTGCCAAAATTTCAATGACGTTTTCAAGGAAACAGAATTAAAAAATCATATGAAAAGAGTTTAGTAGCTAATGCAGGAATCAGAAGATTAAAATCAAGAGCCCTAAAATAATGCCATACACATATAACAATGCTTAATTTATGACAAAGGATCAGTGACCATAGATGAGGAAAATCTCTTCAATAAGTATTGAAATAAGTAGGAAAAATTAGATAGCTACATGCAAAAGAATGAAACTGGATATCTTTTGAGCTCCATACATAAAAAACAAATTCAAATAGATCTAAAGCCATAATATATGTGGAAGTTAACATAGGTAATATGTTCTATGACATCAGCTTTAGAGATATCTCAACCCCAATGACAAAAGAAACACAATGCAAAAATAAACAATTGTGACAATGTCATAAAAAAAAAAGCCATTTGCTTCTATTCTGTGACCTCCACTAAAGACAAAAGGCCTGGCATAGGATCTGCTTTCTATAGTTTTCTAAATGCTGATCCATCCATTATTAAAGAGATTTGGCCTCTGCGCATCAGATTACAGCATTTCTTTCAGTTTCTCTCAACATAAATAAATAAAATATACATATATACATACATACATAGATACATACATATATACATACATACATACATACAACTTAAATAAGATATCTCATACCTATGAGAATGGTTTACATCAAACAGTCTAGCAACAGTTGTTGAAGAGTGTGTGTGGAAAAGAGAAACCTGTATATACTTGGTAGGAATGTAAATTGGCTTAAGAACTTTAAAGCTTTCTCAAAAATAGAATTACCCTATGACCCAGAAATCCTACACATTAATGTCACTATTTTCTGTTTATGTCATTACTGATGGGCCATCACTTGATCAGAGAGTATTAGTCTCCTTCATTTTCACACAAGTGAATGTAATATGAATTAAATTCTGCTTGAAATGTGGCATGTTAAATTGTCCATGGTTGGTTTGGTGGCAGATTATCTAGCAAAATAGTTCTCAGTCTAGGTCCAGAGAACACATTTTTGTCAGAAATGCTTCTTGGCATTTTTCTTCTCGTTTGTTAAGAGGGATATATTTTCCAAGTGCTTCATTGGCTATGAAGGGACAATATAGTAGGCCACATAATCATTCTTTTATAGCTAGGTCAGTCCTGTTCAATAAAATGCAGTAACGCAGTCAATGTTTTTTCAGCCCTATGAAGCATTCCCACCATTCCCCTCCAAAAAGTCATTTTTACTAAAAATCACAATTTCTATTTATTGTGTGTCATGTTTACATTTTTATTTTTTTCTTAGTACTAATTTTGTCATCCAAAAAGTATCACTTTAATCCACTGTCATTTCATTTTGACAGTAAGTTGTGTTCCAACTTTGCACTAAAAGGAGTGTTACACAGAACAGAGTGAATAGCATTTTTCTATCTTATAAAACTGACTTTCATATATTTAGTGCTTTGTGGGACTCAAAGGCCTTAAAAATTCAAAAACACACTTGATTTAAACACAAAAGCTATGAGGTAGACAGAAAGACACAGGGCAGTGAGTCGTTTTAAATCTAAGGTGTTTAAGATTCTTTCTTCAACTGTTAAATGTGGCTCAGTGTAGGCTTTTCTTCATAAATAAGGTGTAAAGAAAAAATTGGTGAATATAAAGCACTAAGTTTGGGTATTGCTAAGTACTAAGAGTTAGCTATACTTTTTATTTTTAAAAAATGCTTGTTTCAGGGGGAGTCGGACTGTAGTACAGCGGGCTAAGCGCAGGTGGCGCAAAGCACAAAGACCGGCATAAGGATCCCGGTTCGAACCCTGGCTCCCCACCTGCAGGGGAGTCGCTTCACAGGCGGTGAAGCAGGTCTGCAGGTGTCTATCTTTCTCTCCTCCTCTGTCTTCCCCTCCCTCTCTCCATTTCTCTCTGTCCTATCCAACAACAACAACAACAACAATAATAACTGCAACAATAAAACAATAAGGGCAACAAAAGGAAAAAAATAAATTAAATAAATATTTTTTAAAAATGTTTGTTTTTTTGTGGTCCAGGGGGTGGCACAGTGATAAAGCTTTGGACTCTCAAGCATGAGGTCCTGAGTTCGATTCCCCGCAGCACATGTGCCAGAGTGATATCTGGGTCTTTCTCTCTTCTCCTATCTTCCTCATTAATAAATAAATATAATCTTTTAAAAAAATGTTTGTTTTTGTCACTGCGCTTAGTAGACCAAAGCAGCATTCATTCTTGTTATCTTTCAGAAATTCTTATTAATGAGGCTGGACAGAAAGAGACTAAATTCACCTTCTCCCATGTATACAACAAATAAACAACTAAGTATGGAAGAATTGAAAAGCAGACAACTAGATCTTTCATAACAAAGAACAAAGAAGTAGAACCAAGACAGCAGGAGAGACAGGCCAGGAAAGAGACAGCACTTTGAGCATTTTGCTACTTTGGCTGCTTCACACAACTGTGTTTATACCAGAACATGGTAGAACATTCTTGCCAGCCGATTACAGCCTGTGGTGACCTCAACTAGAAGTTCCACCCACAGCTGATACAAATCACTGTTCTGCACCTCAGACTGACTGTTCCACCTGCCTGAGCTGAGACCAGGCCAACAGCCCTACCCACTCTTGAGTTGGTTGGGAGGGTTCACCCCACATAGAAGACACACCTTCAGCAACTAGCTCCGGTAGATAGCGAGGACTGTGATCCTTGACTCCATGAGACATCACCTCTACAAGGTCAATACTTTTTTAAATAGAGATCTTATGGATTTATTTTTGAGAAAGATACTAGAACACTGCTCAGCTCTAGCAGGTTCCCAGGACTGAACATGCAATCTATGGGGCCCCACTATAGATGGAGACAAATCGTTGTTTTTCCCACCTCTGTTTCTTTATGATCTTTTTTTTAAAAAATAAAAAATACAAAGCTTTATTGGGGAGCCAGGCGGTGGCACACCTGATTAAGCACACACATTACAGTGTGCAAGGACCCAGGTTAAGTCCCTGGTCCTCATCTGCAGGGGGGGAAGCTAAACAAACGGTGAAGCAGGCTGCAGGTGTCTCTCTGTCTCTTTCCCTCTTAAATCTCCCCGTCCTCTCAATTTCTCTCTGTCTCTGTCCAATAATAAATAAAAACATTAAAAATAAAATAAGCTTTATTCATTTATTTATGATAGAGAGAGAGAGCGAGGAAGGAGGAGGAAAGAGAACCAGAGAACTATTCTGGCACATGGAATACCGAGGATCAAACTCAGGACTCACATTTAAGAGCCCAAGACCTTATCCACTGAGCAGCACACCGATCTTTTTCTGAAGCTTTGTCTTTCTGTTTTGTTTAGCACACAGATTTATATTTTCTCATTTTACTTGAGTCTGTATTTGAGTCTATGTATTATTATTATTTTTTAGAAATTTATTTATTTTTTATTTATTGGGGAATTAATGTTTTACATTCAACAGTAAATACAATAGTTTGTACATGCATAACATTTCCCAGTTTTCCACATAACAATATACCACCCCCAGGTGCTCTGTCATCATGTTCCAGGACCTGAACCTTTTCCCCCCATCCATCCTCCTCAGAGTCTTACTTTGGTGCGATACGCCAATTCCATTTCAGGTTCTACTTGTGTTTTCTCTTCTGATCTTGTTTTTCAATTTCTGCCTGAGTGTGAAATCATCCCATATTCATTCTTCTGTTTCTGACTTATTCCACTTAACATGATTTTTTTCAAGGTCCATCCAAGATCGGCTGAAAATGGTGGTCACCATTTTTAATAGCTGAGTAGTATTCTATTGTGTATAGAGACCACAACTTGCTTAGCCAATCATCTGTTGTTGGACACCTGGGTTTCTTCCAGGTTTTGGCTATTACAAATTGTGCTGCTAAGAACATATGTGTACACAGATCTTTTTGGATGGGTGTGTTGGGTTCCTTAGGATATATCCCCAGGAGAGGAATTGCAGGATCATAGGGTAGGTCCATTTCTAGCCTTCTGAGAGTTCTCCAGACTGCTCTCCACAGAGGTTGGACCAATTGACATTCCCACCAGCAGTACAGGAGGGTTCCTGTGACCCCACCACCTTTCCAACTTTTGTTACTGTTACCTTTTCTGATGTATGACATTCTCACAGGAGTGAAGTGATATCTCACTGTTGTCTTTATTTGCATTTCTCTGACAATCAAAGACTTGGAACATTTTTTCACCACAGAAGAGATCCAAAAGGCTAAGAAACACATGAGTCTATGTATTAGAAAACTCAACTACTCCCTCTGGTTTTGAAGAACTGACCTTGTGATCTGGGGGAATAGCACAGAAGTAACATACCAACTTTTATATACTTAAACATTTCCTTGAGAAAAGTGATACTGAACTTGGAAAAAAAATAATAATAAGTATATTATTTGTTGAAGAACACAGAGTAACATTTATAAAGATGCTTACCAAACTCAAGAAAAGAATGGAGGGACACCATAAACATACACATTACAGTTAAACATACACATTATAGTACAGAAGTATTCTTGTATAAGGCCCTGGTTCCCAGATTTAAGGGGAAAGCTTCGTGAGTGCTGAAGCAGGTCTGCAGGTGTCCCTCTGTATCTTTCCCTAGCTCTATTCTTCTTCCCCTCTCAATTTCTCTCTGTTTCTGTCCAATGATAAATAAATAAAAGATTTTTTTAAAAAATGAAGGGATGATAGCTTCCAACAGAAGTTATAAAACTGAAGAATACAGAAATAGAAAAATGAAACCAATTATGTAAATAAATTTGTATATGATGTAATTTGAATTTGCCTCTATCACAATAAATACAAATTAACTTAGTAATTTAGAAATGAGCCCAAAAATAAATTTAAAAAAAGAAATGAGCCTAAGTTAGTGACTATAGATAATAGCAATTTAAAGCTCTAGGTTCAGCAAGATTGTTCAATAACTGAAGACAGAATTTTCATGCCTGAGGTTTCAGAGGTGCCAGGTTCAACTCTGAGGAGTGCTCCTTAAAAATTACAGAAGTCAGACCTTCCACCTTCTGCATTCCACAATGACCTTGGGTCCATGCTTCCAGAGGGTTAAAGAATAGGAAAGCTATCAAGGGAGAGGATGGGATAGGAGTTCTGATGGTGGGAATTGTGTGGAGTTTTTCCCTTCTTATCCTATGGTTTTGTCAGTGTTTACTTTTTATAAAAAGAAAGAAATAAATAATAATTAGATAAAGCAGAACAAATTATTTAATAATCAGGTAAGACTAATCATCTAAAGGTAAGACTATAGCAGATAAGATTTGGGGGTCTCCATTTTGGAAAAAGCTAGGAAGTCTATTCTACATATATTCCAAAGGGCATATGACTGCTAATTTTTGCCTGAGCCTAACAACTAACATGGTGGACTAAAGATATTGTCTGGGGAGATGGTATCAGAGTTGGAAAAAAGACTAGAAAGCTGGATCAGGGAAGAGAGTAGCTTCCAAACATGGGGAAAGTGTATCGATACTGTTAATTATAAACCCTATCGATCTGATCTGGGGCCCATATTCAGCACAGGAGCCTGTGCAACCTCTGCATCCCTGTAGGTCTGAGCTTGCATCTCATGGTCATAGCTAGGAACATTCTAGCCTGTGCTCATTTCAGGAAACCGCCTTTCTCAAGTGGCAAGAGTATGTTTACCCAGGCTCCCTTCAGAGAATAGGGCAGCTATCATTCTTGTTCCACATTGAGGGAAAGGTCCTGTAGAGGCCCACAAACAGGTCCACTCTGCTGTTCCTGATGGAGATGACCAGCAGTGGTGGAGAGAGGGATCTGTTAGAGATCTAGTCTCATCATATCCATGTGTGAAGCCCAGAATTCCCTGACTAGGGCTACAGATGCCACCGAGTTTGCAGATGTTACCATGACGCCAACCTGACTTCCCTGGACAGATGACCTCACCAATGTACCCTGAACCCCACCTCTCTAGACTTCTACCCCACTAGGGAAAGGTAGAAACAGGCTGGGAGTATGGATCAACCTGCCAATACCCATTTCCAGTGGAGAAGTAATTACAGAAGCCTTCCACCTTCTGCACTCCATAATGATCCTGGGTCCATACTCCCAGAGGAGAAAACAATAGGGAAGCTTTCAAGAGTTCTGGTGGTGGGAATTGTGTGGTACATCTCTTATCCAATGAACTTGTCGATCATTATTATATATAATGTATATGTTATATATATATATATATAATGTGCTGGTTAGAGAGGTAAGTCTATTTTAAAATTAGGCAGATATTTTAAGCTTTAGTTTCACATTTAGAGTGATCAGTAGTACTGTTTTCAAAATTATGCTGGTTCATCTTCTTTCTGGGGAAAAAGTTAGGGTTCTACTTTTCTTGTTTCTTGAAGCTAGGCTGTGGTCATGTGGGCCAGTGAAATGTGAATAGTGGTGTCTCATGATATTCTATATGAGGCTAATCTGTCAGCTAAGCTGTCTATGATGGTCAGACAACTCCTGATAATCTATGTGGAAAATTAGAATGACTGAGGCAAAAAATTCATTGTTTTAAGACATTAATATTTGGGGGCTGCTTTCACTGTAGCAGAACCTACTCTAAGCTGATTTACTAATTCACAGTGTGACTTGAGGGTAATGTAACTAAGATCCTTGAACTGTAATTACTACACTATAAGTGTTATTACTACACTATAAGTGTAATACCCACAATTAAGGGTTATTGTAAAAATTTATTTAAACTATTTAAAAGATACTAGCCTAGTTTGTCACACACACACGCACATGCACACGCACGCACACACGCACATGCACACACACACACATTAGAAACTTAATAGATTGAAGTTTATTTCCTTTCCCCATGGTCTGTCTCATCAATGTATGCATACTTTCTTGCTTATAAGGATTAAATCATCATAATATGAAGAATAATATGTTTCTAGTAACATCCAAGTAGAATAGCTACGTTCTGGAGTAAGGACATTGAGATTTTGTAATGAATACTTGAGAAGCCTAAGCATGTATTTTGTAATGCCAAGTAGCTCAGTGAGTCAAGGTATATAATCTTGGAATTGAAACATTCACTGAAGATCAAGAGCCAAACACAGACTGATACACATATAAATGAGTAAGACAAATAAGGAAATTTGTCAATTTTCCAAAAGCTAATGATTGAATACAATAGAAACACAGAGGGTAGATAGTATTTCTGTTTAGGCAGCTAATGACAACTTAATGGAAATTATATTGAATCTGAATCTTAAATTACAAGAAGATGATGGTAAATATACAATGAAAGAAAATATAGTCTTCTCTCTCAAAAATGAAATAAAATTATAGTAAACTTTTTGAAGGAAATAATAAAAAAATAAAATAAAATAGGGGCCAGAGAGGTGACTCAGTAGTCAAGTGCCTATCTTGCATGTACAAGCTCCTGGTTTTAATATCTGGCACTGTATTAAATGACAAAGTGCTGTTATAAATCTATCAACATCTATCTCCTGCTCTAAAAAAGAAAGAAGAAAAGAATGAAAGAAAGAAGAAAAATAAAAGAGAGAGAGAGAGAGAGAGAGAAGAAAAAGCATTCCAGGAAGAATCAAGAGCATTAAAAAAAGTCATGAATGTCCATGCTTTAGTGAATAGAATTAAAAGGAAAAAGAAAATTTTTGTCAAAGGTAAATTAGATAAGACAGAGATAGATGCAAAGTTGGATCATATTGGATTAGAAAAGCAAGACAGGGCAGAGCCAAGATGGTGACTTGCAAGCGGGCATGAGCTCCAACAAACAACAGCTTGTGACGGGGGATTCTCCGGATAGGCTAGGATACTGGGCCATCAGCAGGAGGGCAAATAAGGTGTCCTAAGGGTGAGACCACACTTGGGTTAGAAAACAGAGGCCAGGGGGAAAGAGAAAGGAAGTCTTCCCAATAGTTCTGAAGCTCACCCCTCCCTCCTACTCCAGAACCAGCCCCCAGGGGCAGGACAGCCACTCCTAGCAGGCTCCCCACAGAGCTATTTTCTTTATCCAGATTCCTGGCTCATCAGGGGTGCTTTTCCTTTTTGTTTTCCTTCTCTTGTTTTTCTAAGTGGATGGAGCTCTATATGAGTGACAAAATACCTGACCAATCAGAGCCTCACCTCACTCCTACCTGGGAAACAATACCTGGAGGTGTTTTTTTTTTTTTTTTTTTTTTTTGATACTTCTTACAATTGGCTGGGTTTCTTCAGGCTGCCTGCAGGAAATTTGGAGCTGTCCAAACTGCAGACTGACTGTTAGGGTTTTTACTCTATTCTATTTTATATGTACATGTGTCCCTTTTGTCCCTCCTTCTACAGGTTGACCAAAATTAACTGTTGTTGTTTTCTCCATTGCTAGGTTACTGGGTGTCCTATCCAGTGTGAGAGGAACTTTTTTCTCTCTGCCTCTTCCCTCCAATCTCCCACTCTCCTTTCTCCCTCCTCCTAGCTAATTAAAAAATAAATAAATAACTCTTTCCTTTCACTGCTTTTTTTTTCTTTTTTTAGTTCTTGTCTTCTTCCTTCCTCCTTATTTTGATTTCTGAATTCACTGACACTCGTTTGTGAATTATTTGGGGGGAGAAATCTGACTCAGAGTGGACTCTCTGTGTGTGTGTGCCTCTCTTCTCTACTTCCCTTTCTCCTCTTGCTATCCCTAGAATTTACAGTGGACAGCATATTTGCATAATTGTCTATTCTTGCTTTCCCTTTTTTCCTTTCTCTTTCTTTTTCCTTTGAATTTGGTTGCTCTTTTTTCTTGGACTAGAGCTGTAGTTTGGCTTACTGGTACTGGTTGAACTGCATCAATCCTTGCTTCAGTTACTATTGTAATTTCTGAGGTTGGGTGACAACATTTGTCATAAAGGTATTTAATATAGCATGGCTTGTACTCAAAACACAACAATTGAAGAAGGACAGAACAGAAAAATAAAAAACATATTAATAAAAAGTAAATGGTTAAATCAAGAGCAAATAAAAATGCTACCACAATGAATCAAGACAGGAGCCAAGAAGAAACTCCGAATCAGTCAGAAGTAACCACAGATAAGAAAAGTATGCAAGCAATAATAAACCTAATAATCACAGAAATGAAGACAACTATGGAGGAAAGGGCTATCAGAATAAGGGAAACAACAGATGAGACCCTCAAGGAAAACACAAGCTACCTCAAGGTAATTACAAAACTGAAAGCTGAAATCGCTGAACTAAAAGGTCAATTAGCAGAACAAGGTAATACTATAACTGAACTGAAGAAAGAAGCTGAAGGAAGGGAAAGTAGACTAACAGAAGTAGAAAATAGAATTAGACAGACAGAGGATGATCTAGAGAAAACAAATAAAGAGGTAAAAGAGCTCAAAAAGAGATTGAGAGACACTGAAAACAACCACAGAGACATATGGGATGATTTCAAAAGAAGTAACATTCGTATAATTGGCCTGCCAGAGGAAGAAAGAGAGAAAGGGGAAGTAAACGTTCTGGAGGAAATTATAGAAGAAAACGTCCCAGACCTAAACAACAGAAAGAACATTAAGATCCAAGAGGCTCAGAGAGTCCCAAACAAAATCAACCCAGACCTGAAGACACCAAGACACATCAGAGTTACAATGAAAAGAAGTAAGGATAAAGAAAGGATCCTAAAGGTTGCAAGAAAAAAAACAAAAAGTTACATACATGGGAAAACCCATAAGATTATGAACAGACTTCTCCACTCAAACTCTGAAAGCCAGAAGAGAATTGACAAGATATCTATCAAGCCCTGAATGAATAAGGGTTTCAAGCAAGAATAATATATCCTGCTAGACTTTCATTCAGACTAGATGGAGGGATCAATACCTTCTCAGACAGAGAACAGTTAAAGGAGGCAACCATCACCAAGCCTGCCCTGAAAGAGGTTCTAAAAGACCTCTTATAAGCAAGAACATCACAATAACATTTGCCATATATCAGAGCAAATAAAAAAAGTAGAATAATGGCACTGCAATACATTAAATCCATAATATCAATAAATTCCACTGGCTTAAACTCACCCATTAAAAGGCACAGAGTGGGAGGATGGATCAGAAAACACAACACAACCATATGCTGCTTGTAAGAATCCCATCTGACCCAACAAGAAAAACACAGGCTTAAAGTGAAGGGATAGAAAATTATCCTATAAGCTAATGGACCACAAAAAAGGGCAGGAACAGTCATTCTTATCTCTGACACAATAGACTTTAAATTAAATAAAGTAATAAAAGATAGGCAAAGCCATTACATAATGATTAGCAGATCAATCAACCAAGAAGATATAACAATTATTAACATCTATGTACCCAATGAGGGACCATTTAAATACACCAAACACCTACTGAAAGAACTACAAAAATACATCAATAGTAATACAATAATAGTGGGAATTGTTCATAGCAGCACAATTCGTAATAGCTAAAACCTGGAAGCAATCTAGGTGCCCAACAACAGATGAGTGGTTGAGAAAGTTGTGGTATATATACACAATGGAGTACTATGAAGTCATTAAGGACAATGAACCCACCTTCTCTGACCCATCTTGGATGAAGCTAGAAGAAATTATGTTAAGTGAGCTAAATCAGAAAGATAAAGGTAAGTATAGGATGATCCCACTCATAAACAGAAGTTGAGAAAGAATAACAGAAAGGGAAACTCAAAGTAGGAATTGACTGAATTTGGAGTAGGGCACCAAAGTAAAAACACTGGGTTGAGGGTAAGGGTGGATGTTCAGCTTCATGAGGCGGGGGGGTGGGGGGGGGGAGGATGGGGGGATGGGACACAGTCTTCTGGTGGTGAGAATGGTGCTTGTGTACACTCCTATCAATTTATAGTCATATAAATCACTATTTAATTAATATGAGGGGGGAAAATTGATTGAATGTCTCAAACTTTTTAAATCACAGACTGTCTTTTTTTTATTATTATTTAAGAAAGGAGACATTAACAAAACCATAGAATAAGAGAGGTATAGTTCCGCACAATTCCCATAACCCAATCTCCATATCCCATCCCCTCCCCTGATAGCCTTCCCACTCTCTATCTCTCTGGGAGTATGGATTCAGGGTCATTGTGGGTTGCAGAGGGTGGAAGGTCTGGCTTCTGTAATTGCTTCCCTGCTGAACACGGGCATTGACTGGTCGATCCATACTCCAAGTCTGCCTCTCTCTTTCCCTAGTAGGATGGAGCTCTGGGGAAGCAGAGCTCCAGTACACATTGATGGGGTTATCTGTCCAGGGAAGTCTGGTCAGCATCTTGCTGGCATCTGGAACCTGGTGGCTGAAAAGAGAGTTAACATACAAAGCCAAACAAATTGTTGAACAATCATGGGCCTAAAGACTGGAATAGTGCAGATGAGGTGTTGGGGGGTATTCCCTGCATGCTTTTGTGTACTTTTGCTTTCAGGTATATATTTTTCCCCTAGTTTATGGGCACATGTGACCCTATGCTCTATCTCAGAGGACCTGGACTATATCTAGGTTTTGGGACTTTATTGGGGAGTGGACCACCTGGAATGGAATTAGAGAATACTCTGAAAGGAAAGGTCTCACTTGAGTGATGAAGCTGAAGAGTTGTCATTCCACACCTGAAGTCTCTGGTCACAGTCTGAAGTGAAGCATGTTGTGGTAGCACTCATTGCATTGATTAGGTTGCGATCCACGGATGCAATATTATTTGATTTGAATTGAGAGCAGCATGCAGGAAAGTGGGCCCGACCCTAAGGTTCCAGGACTGGAGGAAATATAGGCTTTATAGTGGAAATGTGAGTTTCCTGTTGTCTTAGGGTTCAAGAAGACAATGGATGGTTATTGTTATCATCACATTATTTGGTAATTGGGTTAACTTTGGAAAGTCCCTATGTTAGGGTTTGGGGTATATTACCTAGCATCTTGTATATAGCTGTGCTACCAGTTGTTTCTGTTCTTCCTGGTCTAGGCTTTTGAGAGAGTCCACATATCAAAGACTCAGCCTATGTATTAAAAAGACTCAGTCTGTGTTTTAAGAAGTTCTAGACATATGATCAGTTTTTCCCCTCTCATATTAATTAAATAGTGGTTTATATGTTTACACTTTAATAGGAATGTACATAAACGCCATTCCCACCACCAAAAGACTGTGTCCCATCCCCCCCACCCCCTCACCCCCCACCCCCTGTCGTGCCAGGAAGCCCAATGGCCACCCTCCCCTTCACCACAGGGTTTTTACATTGGTGCCCTGCTCTCAATTTAATCAGATCCTGCTTTTAGTTTCCCTTTCTGTTCTTCTTTCTCAACTTCTGTTGATGAGTGGGGACATCCCATACTCATCTTTATCTTTCTGACTTAGCTGACTTAACATAATTCCTTCTAGCTCTGTCCAAGATGGGTCAGATAAGGTGGGTTCATTGTTCTTAATAGCTGCATAGAGGCTGAGTCTTTTTAATACATAGGCTGAGTCTTTGATGTGTTGACTCTCTTAAAAGCTTAGACCAGGGAGAACAGAAGCAACCGGTGGCCCAGCTATATGCGAATAAAGTCAAAGGATATAAATTATGGTGATGTTGTGTATGATATAGCAAATCCGAACAAAGGGATATTTCAAAGTTAACCCAATCATCAAATAATGTGATTATAGTAATAACTATCTATATTGTCTTCTTAAACATTAAGACAGCAGGATCCTCCCACTTCCTTTTCAGAGCCTATATTTCCCCCAGTCCTGGAACCTCTAGGGTGGGGCTCACATTCCTCCATGCTTCTCTCAATTCAGACCAAATGATATTTCATCAGCCGGTCCCAACCTAATCAACACAAGAAGTACCACCTCAGCATGCTTCACTTCAGACTGTGTCCAGAGATGCCAGACATGGAATGTCAACCCTTCACCCTCATTACTAGGGTGAGACCTTTTCTTTCATAGTATTCCCAAATTCCATTCCAGGAGGTTCACTTCCTAACAAAATCCCAAAACCTAGATATAGACCAGATCCTGTAAAATAGAGCAAATGTTCACATGTACCCATAATTTAGGGCAAAATATATACCTGGAAACAAAAATACCCAATAGTTTGTAGTGAGTCAGTATAAAGTTCATAATGAAATAGTGTCTACTTAGACTTAGATATCCTCCTCACCTACTTCCTATTACAGTTCTCTCACTCACCCCACAACTAACCTCATCAAAGCAAGGACTGCAAAAGCTGAATAAGGGCAAAAGACTGGCATACTTTAATGATGACTCTGTAGTCACTATCAGGCCACCCCATCAGCTGGGGCCCTATTTGGGGAGTCCTGAGATTCCCAAACAGACATGATGGGCCTAGACCTCAAATAAATCCCTCTCTCCATTGTTATCAGTCATTTCTATCAGGAACAACACAATAGACCCCTTTGTGAGCCCCCAGAGGACCTTGCCCTCAACTTGGATTAACAATGGCAGAGAATGTTCCATCCTCCGAAGGGAGACTGGACAGTATACTCTATGCTACACCTAAGGAAGATGGGTCCTGATATTGGGGCAGCTTGTTCTTACTTATGACCACAGAAGCTAAATATGGGCCCCAGATCACATCAAATCAATGGGGTTTACAGTCAACAATATTTATATACTTTTCCTCTGTTTGGGAACTACTCTCTTCCCTGATCCAGCTTTTTGGTCCTTCTGCCAGCTGTGACATCAACTCCCCAGATAATAATCAGGATCTCCCTGCATATCAGATTTCAGGCTCAGGCAAAACAACAACTAGTATAGCTATGGGTCCTTTGGAATATAACTAAAATATGCCTACTAGCTATCTTCAAAATGGAGGAACCCCCCCCCCCCCAACTCTTCATCTGCAGTATTCCAACCTTTAGGTCCATGATTGGTCAACAATTTGCTTGGCTTTGTATATTATCTCTTGTCAACCACCAGGTTCCAGATGCCAGCATGATGCCAACCAGACTTCCCTGGACAGATGACCCCACCAATGTGTCCTGGAGCTCCACTTCCCCAGAACCCTTCCCCACTAGGGAAAGAGAAAGACAGGCTGGGAGTATGGATCGACCTGTCAATGCTCATGTTCAGTGGGGAAGTAATTACAGAAGCCAGACTTTCCACCTTCTGCATCCCACAATGACCATGGGTGCATACACCCAGAGGGATAAAGAATAGGAAAGCTATCGGGGGAGGGGATGGGATACAGAGATCTGATGGTGGGAATTGTGTGAAGTTGTACCCCTCTTATCCTATGGTTTAGTCATTATTTCCTTTGTAATAAAAAATTAAATTAAAAAAAAAGAAAAGCAATACAATCAGATATATATTTGGGGATAAGATCATAGGAAAATTAAATGGTCATATAAAACACAAAATTTGATTTCCTATGGTAGAAGTAATGATGGTCTGAGTATGTAATTATTCTAGGAATGAAGTAAAGAGCTACACTCAAGGACTAAGTTTTAGTGGAATCAAACTGATCATGAAACATGTTAACATTTTTATAACTGAATATGAAGACATAAAGAAGTTTTAAAATGTGCCAAAATATTCTAACTGGAGTAAGTCAATGGATGTTGTTTACATAAACCAAATAGGGAACATAGGGAAAAGGGGAGCTACTAGGTTAGGTATAATGTAAGTATCACTCTGACTTTTTAATAAAATTATCATGCAGTATCAGGAGATACCCATTCATTGGGGAAACTGACGATCCTTCCTAGCCGACTGAATCCACATGGATCCCAGTCACTTTCAAAGCCAGCAACAAGCAGCTCCTGACACCTTTCAACCTGACGCTGTTGACTGGCTACGGAAGAAGGGCAAACGCTAGAAGAAGAAGGAGATACTTCAGCAGGTAATGTACACAATTCACCATATATGAGACCTGGATTAAGCCTTGGCACCACATGGAAACACTTTGGCTAGCATCAGTGAAACTCCAAAAATGGAGCTATACATTGGTCTCTCTCCATCTTTGTCTCTCTTCTTGTTCTGTCTCTCATTCCCTCTAAATATATAGGATAAAAATATTGGATAAAAATGAGAAAACTTTTGGACTGACAAAATAGTTTCCTTAGACAATGCACTCAAGTGTGTGACCTGGTTTTGAAACTGGCCCCACCATATTGAAGGAAGCCTTGTTGCTATAGTGAGTCTCTCCCTCTCCCTCTCCCTCTCCCTCTCCCTCTCTCTCTCTCTCTCTCTCTCTCTCTTTCTATGTTCCTGTCTGAAAAAGTCAGCCTGGAGTGGTGAAGCCTTGGAGTGAAATGAAGTACCGTTTTATCAGTATTTTCCTTTCCCTTAAGCATATATTGTCATTGTATATTTAGCCCCTAGTCCAGGCCTTTCCCTTTCTTGTTTCTTATTATAACTTAAATCTATGATCAAAGAAACGAAAGCAGTTACTGTTTTTTTTTTTTTTTTTTAACCTTAGGACTTGTTTGTTCTTAGTTTTACTAAGTTTATTCTTATAAGCATTTTTGTAATTCTTCTGCTGGTTCTGGATTTAGTCTCACTATTACTACAGCCAGATAAATGTTTTAGATTCTACCGTAAGTAAATGCATTATTATTGACTGAAGGCTAGTGCCCTCCAGCAAACAGAGGCATCTTCTTTTTTTACTATGGATAAAAAGTATTAGAGTTGGTGGTTCCTCAGTATCAGAAGATTGTTGACTCCGCCCTCAGCTCCTGTCCAAAGGCAAAAAACTCTATTTCTTACAACAGCATTTGTAATCAAAATCTTTCTTATGAACAATAGGAAAGTGTTCTCTGACTTGAAAATCCATGAGGCAAATTAGAATAGAACACAAAAGAGAAAGATTGTGAAGGAGCAGATGCCATGGGAGAAAGGAAAAAGGATTTTGCTTTCAGGTTATCTGATTAGGCTGTGATAATGCTCTTTACAGAACTGTCCATCATCATGTCTCATGGGTCAGACCAGAGTCTGACCTAGGTGACAAAGGGCAAACAATGCTATTGGAAAATTCAATTTTAGCCGCTCCTTGAGAGAAGGGGAAAAGATCTTCAAGGAGATCGTTGGGAGCACTATACAAGCCCCCCATTTTTCATTTTCTGACATGTTAGATTTTGTATTAATAGCTTATGATATAAAAGACAAAATCAAGAAAGATAAAGAAAGGAAAGACGAGACAATATGTAAATGATGCCCAAGTCTCAGCTTCTGTGTCCAACCCCAGGAATTTAGCCTTCCAGGATCCACTTTCAGAACTTTTTTGTTTGTTTGTTTATTGCCAGAGAAACTCTGGTTTATAGTGGTGTATAGGATTGATCCTAGGAACCTCAGGCATGAGAGTCTGTTTGCATAACCATTATGCTATCTCCCTGGCCCTTCAATATTCCATTTAAAATCTGATTTTCAGGTTAAGTTAGTAAAGTCATGGCCCCCTTGGGATATACCTAAAATAGACTTCCTACATGAAGACCCCATATATCATCTTCTATACTCTTACCTTTAGGTTTCTGATTATTAAGCAAATTGTTCTGCTTTATATCTTAATGCTTTTCAGCCACCAAGTTTCAGATGCTACCATGACAGCAACCTGACTTCCCTGGGCAGACAGCCTCAACAATGTGTGCTGGAACCCCACCTCCCCAGAGCCATACCCTACTAAGGAAAAATAGAAACAGGCCATATTGACCTGTCAATGCCCATGTTCAGCAAAGAAGCAACTATAGAAGCCAGACCTTCCACCTTCTGCTCCCCATAAATATCTTTGGTCCATAGTCCTAGAGGGATAAAGAATAGGGAAACTACCAGTGGAGGGGATGGGATATGGAACTCTGGTGGTAGGAATTGTATGGAATTGTACCCCTGTTATCCCATAACCTTGTCAATCATTATTAAATCACTAATAAAAAAAATAAACAGAGAGCTGGGCAGTGGCATACCAGGTAAAGCTCAAGGACCCATGTAAGGATCCAGGTTCAAGCCCCTGGCTCCCCACCTACAGGATAGTCACTTATCAAGTGGTGAAGCAGGTCCGCAGGTGTCTATCTTTCTCTCTTCCCCTCTGTCTTCCCTCCTCTCTCAATTTCTCTATGATATATATGGCCATAAGAGCTGTGGATTTGTAGCTCAGGCAACAACCTAAAGGCAAAAAACAAAAACAAAAACAAAACCCTAGCCTCAGAAACAACCCTGAAGGAAAAAAAAAATTAGGGAAACAGAAATGAGGTGACAAAATTTAAAATAAACAGTTTAGAAACTAAGCCTAAACTAGAAGAAAAAGAACCTTCTCCTCAATACTAAAAAGGGAAAAAACGTTTTAAATTAAAAGAACCAGAGAAAGGGAAGTAGTAATCATTGGATTAATTTAACAAAAATTAAACAGTAGAAAATTAACAACAAAAAATCATAATTGAAGTCATAGTAACTTTACCCTTAAACCCACAAATAAACTGTTGATTTAATTTTTTTTTTCAAAAGTGACACTTCCCACTTAGGGCACTAATGTTTTTGTCTTTCTCTATGTTTTGCACTTGGGGGTCAGGAGATGACTCACCCTGTAGAGGAAACACTTCACCATCTGCAGGACCCAGGTTTGAGCCCCAGGCAGTGTACTGGAGCACCATGCAAGTTGGTTGCTATGGGCTTTCTTCGTTTCTATGCATGTCTCTCTCTGCCTTAAATTTTATTATACAACTGGTGTCTCATAAAGAGATTTGCTTAAATAAATCACACAGACACCAGGGTTGTGCCAGTCTAGGGAAAGACCAAAGTGTGACGTCTTAAAATAAACCAAAACTGCCAGAAGTTGGTGCTCGTACTTTTAGCCTCCAGAACTGTCAGGACTTTCTGATGTTTGAACCATTTAGTCTTTATGGTAGTCATTTTTTTTCTATTGTATTTATTTATTTATTATTAATTATCAAATATTGATTTACAAGATACCAGGAGTACAATTCCATATCATTCCCACCACCATTCCCTCCATTGGAAACTTGGTTCTCCTAAGGTCACAGATCTGGGTTGACTATGGAAAGTACTGTTTTATAGAAACCCACACAAGCTAATGTAAAGTCAATGTAATGTAACTTTTAGAATCTTCAGTAGTCAGAGGTACAAGGCCATAAAACAGGGTGAAAATGTCTAAATCTGTGTGTCTGTCTGGATGTTTGTGACTGTTTCACTATTTCTCCCTCTCTTGGTGACTATTGTTTTGTTTTGTTGACGTGAGGGGGGGGTATTTTACTTTCTCCTTTTCCTCCCTTCTACTAAATCCTCCTTCAATTAACTAGATCATACTAAGACATTGTGTTAACCACTGCTCTGAGAGCATTATCTCTATTGACTTATTAACACTTCACAGTGATCTTATAAATGATCACTTTTCACAGTACTCCAGCTTTACAAATCAAAGCATACAGGTTAAATAATAAAGTTGTCCAAGGCATACTGTTAGCAAGCTTTTAACCCAAAAATTCTGGCTCTGGGGTTCTGCTCTTAGTCACTGTATTATACCAGATTTTTCATCAAGGGAAGGATATCTGCAAGTATGTGCATTTACAAACATACTATCTTTATAAAACTGAAGGCAAATAGAGCATTTTATATCTTATATCTAAGTGAAAATCACTTATAAACATATACAACCATTCTTTTCTTTGGATAAATAATATTAAACTATTGTATTTTTAGGGTTGAAAGTATAATTCTGTAGTAGTGTCTGCTTCACATATGTAAGGCCCTGAGAGTTCGAGACTAAACAACTAAAAAAGACAAACTGTTGATCTTGGTAACGGCTAAAGTCTTTACAAACATAATCCAGAAACAAGTATAGCATGCAGTTTACACATTTGAATATAAAAAGTTCTGATGAGCCACTGCAGGGGCTGTTCAGGTAGCCCCAGATTTGATACCTAGGACTGCAAAAGCCGGAGTGGTGCTGTAGTCTCTCTCGCTCATGAAATAATAGGACTTCTTATAAATAAATAAATAAATAAATGTTCTAACAGTGCATAAGAATCATACCTGAATATTGTAACAAATGAGAGTTAAACCAATCTGATCCTCTCAAGAACCTTTGGAATTAGGAAAAACAAGTGAATTATCTGTCCTTTACAGACATGGAAATTGAGGCTCTGAGACGTTGACAATGTGCAACACTGTAAGGACACAAGGAGGTATCTTCAGTATCACCTACCAGAGCTTTCAGTTGCTTTTCAGAGATGTTTATAAGATGGGGTACTGTCATGACATTGCTTTTGCCAAAGCACTGAGTGCATACGATGCAGTTAGGAGCATTTTCATTTCTGTGTTTTAACCTAGGCTGCTTCATGACTCAGCATCAGTGGAAAACAAAAACAAAGACAAACAAACAACAACAACAACAACAACAACACACACACACACACACACACACACACACACCCCACAGTGAAGCCATGGCACCATGTCTGGTTTTGTAGAATTTTCCTCCATTGATTTTTCTTCAACTTGATCCAGTTTAGTGAATGAGGCCTGCTGGCAATGGAAGACTAAATAAAAAGCTCCCTGCTGACGTGCTGTCACAGCCACTCAACCTAGGCTCCCAGGATCTTTGGCAAGCTGAAGAATCTTTTGTTTCCAGACTATGACAAGAGTGGAAAAAAATCTCAACTATTCCGCTGTGTAGTATCATTCAAGCATGCCTTAATGGGGAAGGTCTAACGAAGAATGCAGTCTTTGAAAAAATCCTGCTTTTAAAAGCTCCTGAAGCATTCTCCCTGTGCAATCCTACACAATTATACTTAATGGGATTCAGACTATAAATCAGAGATTATGTTACTATTTTACTTAGCTTGCTGATCACTGATGCTTCTTTTCCTTACTGACTGTGCAAAGAGACTTTGGCCTGTTACTATAATCAGATGTGTAAGAGGAAACATCCCTATTTTTCACAGACTCCACAGAGGTAGCAGGAATAAGAGAACAAAAGAAAAGCCAATTTTAAACTACCAAATGAACCACAGAAGTTCAAGCCCCTTTATGTCCCCCCATCTTCTCCTGTTTTTGGACCTATTATTAGATTCCTGCTGTTGAGCTTACCACAGCTTTCAGAGGGAAATTGATTTGAAACTAAAGTCAGTTTGAATAATTTTTGAGGGTACCCAGAACTCTGTCGAAACAGAACAGGGGCTTCTGGCAGGTAACGTTCACTGTACTTATTCTCTACAATTTCCCTCAAAGAAATTCAAGGGCATTCACCTCCAACATTGCACTCCATTCATAGTTAAATGTTCCCAATTAAAAAAAAAAGACAGGGTGTTTTAAAATGTATGATTTATATGGTATATGAATTTTATCACAAAAATTGAAATAAAATAAATAGTTAAAAGCTATATGCTGTTGAGAAGATAAAAATAGGTAAACGTGAAAAGTGTGCATATCAAATTTTCTTGACTTAAAAATATCATGAGAAAAATCTCAATATGTGAGGTAATAGATATTAACTAGACTTATTATGGCAATCATTTTGTAATATGTACATACAGTGAGTCTTTATGTCGAACACCTGAAACCAATATGTTATCTGTCAAATGTAAATTTTCATTTTTAAAGTCTTCACTAGGACAGTGGGTATTGAGAATTTTTGCTTAAGGGTACAGTGTTTTAATTTGTAAAGATGAAAAAGTACTGGAGACAGATAGTGATAGATACAATAATATAAATGTATTTACTGATGCTGAGTTGTATATTTAACTATACTTACAATGGCAAATATTATGTGTAGCATATTTTAACATGACAATAGTCATCACAATTTCAAGTAACAAAATACATCACAACAAGATTACATGTTTGCTGCAGAAAGATATTAAAAAGAAGAAAACACAAATTATTTAAAAACCCACTACTCAGATAATGTTTTTGAGTATATATCCTTCTAAATTTTGTCAAAACCATTGAAAAGTAGATAAACCTGGGATTTTACTGGCATGTTATTAGATTAGGCAGTCTAAATATATACAGAACATCTGGGTTGTCTCCATGCTTGGGCTACTACAAATAATGCTGCAACGAATACAGGTGTATAAAGATTTCCTTGGATAAGTAGTAGTAGTAGTTGTTGTTGTTTTAATTTATTTTTTATTTAAGAAAGGATAAATTAACAAAACCAAAGGGTAAGAGGGGTACAACTCCACACAATTCCCACCACCCAATCTCCATATCCCATCCCCTCCCCTGATAGCTTTCCTATTCTCTATCCCTCTGGGAGCATGGACCCAGGGTTGTTGTGGGTTGCGGAAAGTGGAAGGTCTGGCTTCTGTAATTGCTTCCCGGCTGAAGATGGACGTTGACTGGTCAGTCCATACTCCCAGTCTGCCTCTCTAGTAGGGTGGGTCTCTGGGGAAGTGGAGCTCCAGGACACATTGGTGGGTCTTCAGTCCAGGGAAGCCTGGCTGGCATCTCATGTTTTTGTTTTTTTCCATTAGGACAGGTCCCTAGCAAAGGAATTGCTAGATCATACAGCAGGTCTATTTTCAGTATTCTGAAAAATATGGGAAACTCCAGACTGTTTTCCACAGGGGCTGGACTAATGTACATTCCCACCAGCAGTGCAGAGAGGTTACTTTTCCTCGACATCCTCACCAACACTTGTTTCTGCTCTTTATGCTGTACAGCATTTTCAGAAATGTGAAGTGATATCTCATTTTTTTCATTATTCTCTGATAATAGTAACTTTAAGCATTTTTATATGTCTGTTGGCCTTATGGATCTCTTCTTTGATATTTTGTCTGTGTCCTCTCTCCATTTTAAAATTTTGCTTGTTGGATTGTTTTGTGAGCTTTTTATATATTTTAGCTAATGGCCCTTTGTCTGATGGTAATGTAAAGATCTTTCCAGTCAGTAAGGTGTCTTTCTGTTTTGGTGATAGCTCTTTTTTTCTATGCAGAAGTATTTCAGTTGATGTTGTTCCACTGGCTAATTTTTTTCCCCCTTGCTATTGGACTTGATTCTTCAAAGACATTTAAAAAACAAACATCATGGACTATTTCGTCAATATTTTCTATTGACAAGAAAGCCCAAAACATCAAATGGAGAAAGGGGGGTCTTTTCAGCAAATGGTGCTGGGGGGAAAGTGGGTTGAAATGTGCTTCTGAAATGAAATGAGACGTCTATATAAAAAAATCCAAGTCTAACTGGCCCTTTTTTTTTTTAAATCTATAAGATTAACAAAGATGAGAAAGAGTGCCAAGGCCATTTAATATAGAAAAGTATATTTCAGGGAGTTGGGCAGTCGCACAGCAGGTTAAGCTCACATGCAAAGTGCAATGACTGCAGTAAAGATCCCGGCTCGAGCCCCCGGCTCCCCACCTGCAGGGGAGTCGCTTCACAAGCAGTGAAGCAGGTCTGTAGGTGTCTGTCTTTCTCTCCCTCTCTCTGTCTTCCCCTCCTCTTTCCATTTCTCTCTGTGCTATCCAACAACAACGACATCAATAACCACAACAATGTTAAACAACAAGGGCAACAAAAGGGAAAATAAATAAAATTAAAATAAAAAATAAAATAAAAAATTATCAAAAAATAAATAAGTCTATTTCAACATAAAATACTGGAAAAACTGGACATTCATAGGCAAAAGAATGAAGATGTACCCTTATTATACACCAATACAAAAGTTAACTCAAAATGAATCAAAGCCTAAATGTAGAGGTAGAATTGAAAAAACTGTTAAAGAAAATACAAAGAAAAACCTCATAATAAATTTACTAATAATTTATTGGCTAAATAGGCAACAAAAGAAGAAAAATGTGTTTTATTCATATTTAAAACTTCTTATGTCAAAGGAGACTGACTATCAAAAGTGTGAAAAGGCAACGTACAGTGTGGAACTTTATAATTCATGTGGAACTTTAAAAAACAATGAATAGCAAAAGCACTTCTAAGGAAAAAGAAGAAAAATGGAGACATTACAATACCTGATTTTAGGTTATACTACAAAGCAGTAGCAGTTAAAACAGTGTGGTATTGGAACAAAAATTATCAAATAGACCATTGGAACAGGATAGAGTCCAGAACTCAATTCACACATATACAGGCATCTCATGTTACAAAGGGGTCAAATCTGCCCAATGGGGGAAAGAAGATCTCTTTAATAAATGGTGTTAGCAGATTTGGACAACCACATGTAGAAAAATGAAACTAGACCACAAATTAACACCATACACCAAAATTAACTCAAAATGAATCAAAGATCTGGATATTAGACCTGAAGATATAAAATACATAGAAGAACATATTGGTGAAACATTTCACAACATTAACACTAAAGACACATTTGGAGACTTCACTCTATGGGCAAGGGAAACAAAACCAGAATTGAACAAATGGGACTACATCAAGTTAAAAAGCTTCTATATATGAAAAGAAAACTCCACAAGGATAAACAGGAAGCCTGGCAACTGGGAGAACATATTCACACACTATATTTCAGACAAGTGGCTGATATCAAACATCTGTAAAGAATTCATATAGCTCAACAAGAAAATAAAGAACAACCCAATAAAAAAGTGTGCAGAAGATATAAGTAGACAGTTCTTTAAAAAGAGACATATGGCCTACAGACATATGTGGAAATGCTCCAATTCACTCATCACCAGAGAAATCCAAATTAAAACTACACTGAGATACCACCTCACACCTGTGAGAATGGCCTTCATCAACAAAACAGGAGAGGACAGATATTGGAAAGAATGTGGAAAGAAAGGAACTTTTATTATAATGCTGATGCGACTGCAAATTGGTAAACCACTATGGAGAACAGTATGGAGCATTCTTAAGGAAATACAGATAGAAATACTTTATGACCCAGCAATTCTACTCCTAGGCAATTATCCCAAAGAGATAATAACATTAATTCAAAGGGATATATGTACTCCCATGTTCATAGCTGCATCATCCACAATAGCCAAAATTTGGAAGAAACCAAAATGCCCTTCAACAGATGACTGGGAAAAAAAATTATGGAACACATACTCAATGGTGTACTACTCAGCAATAAAAAAAAGATGATTTTACATCCTTTAGGATAAAATGGATGAAACTCAAGAACATTTGCTTAGTGAAGTAAACAAAGAGAAAAAGGAAAGACACAGGATGGTTTCACTCATATGTAGAATTTAGAAAACTGAATACACATACTTAAAGTAAACAACAACACACAGTACAACCCATAGTTAGATTGCAAAACTCTAATGGTTACCTAGGGGGGAGAAGGGAGGGAATAGACTCAGTGGTGGAAAAAGTGTGACATATTAATCTTATTGATTTGTATTCTCATAAATCACTATTAATATAACATGTCAGGAGAGAATAGATTTAATATCTGAAGCTCCCTAGCTGCCTAGACCATAGCCCTAAGCTCAAATATTTGCTTTAGTCTAAACAATTAATATATTAGATCTGAAAAATGATCAAACTCTGATAATAGTATAAAATTGTTCAAGGAGCTCTAAAAATGTATCTGCAAATATGACTCTTTAACATCTAAGTCAACTACGACCTTAAGCCAGGCAAATCAAGACCATTTGGCCCTGTAAGTTGCCGGGCTAGCCTGAGGGTGTTTCTTCCTAGGCACCTGCTCTCTGGGTTGGAGAGAAACTAGGCTGCTGCTTACTCAGAGGTGCAGGAGAAGAACCAGGAACTCTCGTGGCTGAGCGGGAATGCAATGCAACTCTCCTTTATTGATCAGATACAATGCCTTTTATATATCTCTTTAACCGGAAGTGGCAAATGGGGAAAGGAAATGGCTAGGAGAGGGGGCGGAGCAAAAAAAGAGCAGGGACATAGAGAAAGCTTCCATAGCAGCTGTTGCGAAGGTTCTAACCAATGGGATTAAACTAATACCCTGCAGGCAGGGCGGGTCTCAGGCAAAACACTGATTATGTAAATAGACCACAGCATCAAGCAATGCAGAGGACCTGGTGTAATGACCAACAGTAAGTATTTAAAATACAAAGAGGTTTAGATACCACTAAAAGGATACAAAATGTAGTGAAATCAAATATAATACTATAGATATTAACGATTGGATTGTCATAGAAAACAGACCCTCCAACTAACCTGGTTATAATAATAATTAATTATTGATATTCTAATGTCTTTCTAAGACTCCAAGATACCCCTTGCATTCTTTTTAATACCCTCATTTCTCCTAGTCCTGGTACCTAGTACCTCTAGGATTATGCCCATACTTCTTGATATTTCTTCTCTATGATTCCTTACCACCATATCACCTCTGTTGACTTCAACTAAATCGCTACTAGTGCTGTTACCCTGCATCATGCTGTTACTGAATTCTTACTGTGTACTGTAACCAGAGACACCAAGCCTGAGAAGTCAACCTCACAACTCTCCAAATCTGACACCAAGTTACAGATACTACCATGATCCATCCTTCTCTGGGCAGATGATCTCACCAGTGTGTCTTAGAACCTCTCATCTCCAGAGCTCTGGCCCACTGGGGAAGGATAGAAATAGGTTGGGGGTATGGATCAACCTGCCACTTCCCACATTCAGAAGAGAAGCAATTACAGAAGCCAGAACTCCTACCTTCTGCACCTCAAAAACAACTTTGATCCATATTCCCAGTGGGGAAGAAGTGATAGGAGGAAGAAAATAAGAGGGCTCTGAACTCCAGCTTCATCAGCACCCAGAGAGAGAGAAGGAAAAGAAGAGGGGCATATGGAGGTAGTAGTATTGTCATGAGTGGCTTGGAGGAGAAGAGAGGATTGGATCAGGAAGAAAACAGGGGAAATTATGTATAAAGTTAGCCAGATAGTTGTAGAGATGATGGCTGGCCCATGTGGTGACTTGCAGTGGGGCAACTGAAGATTCAGAACCCTGGTGGTGGAAGTGGATTTATGCCCTGTTGACATGTAAATTTGTAAATAAATATTAAGTCACTAATGAATTTTTAAAAGAGGAAAAGTACTTGCACACCATATATCTGATAAAGGATTAATGTCCAGAATTTGTGAATAACACAACATCAGAAAAAAATTAATGTGTAAAGAATTAGAATAGACATTCTCCAAAGATGGTATAAAAATGGTCAATAAGTACATGAAAAGATATTCAACATTAGGGAAAAGCAATCAAAGCCATGGTGGCTACTACTTCACAACTTCTGGAGAGCTATTATTTACAGAGAAAATAAATCTTGGCAAGGGTGTAAATAAATTGAAACCCTTACTGGTGGAAGTGAAAAGTGGTGCAGTTATTATGGAAACAACTGAATAGTTCAAGAGGCAGAAAGAGAGCATAATGGTTATATAAATGACTTTCATGAGGAGGCCCCAGGTACAATCCCTAGCACCACCACAAACCAGAGCAATACTCTGGTAGACAAAATAAATCCCTTAAACAATTAAACATAGAACTACCATATGGACTAGTAATTACATTTCTTTTTTTAACATTTTATTTATTTATTGGATAGAGAGAGAGGAAATGAGAAGGAAGGAGGAGACAAGAGAGGGAGACGAGAGACACCTGCAGCACTACTTACCACTAATGAAGCTTTCCCCCTGCAGGTAAGGGCCAGGGGCTTGAATCTGGGCCCTTGTGCACTGTAATGTGAGCACTTAGCCAGGTGTGCCACCACCTGGCCCCCTACATTTCTAAATATATAGCTTTTTAAAAGAAAGATAAAAAAAAGGAGAAATGGACCAAAAGTGTAGCCCCTCTCCAAAGTTCATATTTATGACTATATTTTTTAACCTTTTTAAAGATATTTTTTTATCTATTAACAAAATATAAGGATTGAGAGAAAGAGAGAACACCAGAGCATCACTCTGGCACATGGGATTCCAGAGACCAAATCTGGGATTTCATGCTTCCAAGCTCAGCATTCTACTCACCATACCATCTCCACGATCTTAAGACTGTATTTGAAGTAAGGAAATAATTAAGGTTAAATGAGGTCAGAAGACTAGAGAACTATTTCAACAAGATTAGTATTTACATGAGAAGAGACAACAAAGTGATTTCCCCATACCCTAACTAATAACATTCCAGTACATTATACATAAAAAAAGTTCTCACTAGAAAGTTAATCAATCAGAAATTTGACAATATCCTTCTAGCCTCTGTAAACTTCAGGACAACTAAAACCTGTTGTTCAAATCACACAGTATTTTTATGGCAGTCTGTGCAGACTAAGACATACTGTAGATCTTTGAACAATATGTGTACATGTTTGTAGCAGTATCATTCATATTAGCTAACAGAAGAACTAGTCCACAAGCCTGTCAACACATGAATGAATAAACAATGTACAGTGAAATGGTATTCCTCTTCTCAAAAGGAAGAAAATTTAGGCACATGCTATGCAAATGAACCTTAAGGATATTATGCTATATGAAATAAGTCAGTCACAGAAAGAGAAATCCTGCGTGATTTCACATAGTTAAGGTACCTAGAGTAATCAAATTTATAGAGAATGAAAGTAGAATTAGAGCAAGAGGTTGCCACAAGTTGGGAGAGGAGCTGTTTAATGGGTACAGAGTTTCAGTTTGACAAGATGCAAATGTTATGAACATGGATTTTGGTAATGATTGCAGGACAAGGTGAATACAATTAGCACCACAGAAATGCACACACCAAAACGATTTAAATGGCAAATTCTTAGCATGTTTTTACCATAAAAATTTAAAAAACATAATAGATAAAAGAAGTAAAACAATATATAAGCATATGAAGTATATGTTTCATTTTATTTTTTTTAATTTTGTATTATTTATTTTCCCTCTTGTTGCCCTTGTTTTTTTTATTGTTGTTGTAGTTATTATTGTTGATGTCGTCGTTGTTGGATAGGACAGAGAAATGGAGAGTGGAGGGGAAGACAGAGAGGAGGAGAGAAAGACACCTGCAGACCTGCTTCACCTCCTGTGAAGCTACCCCCCCCCCCGCAGGTAGGGGAGCTGGGGCCTCGAATGGGCATCCTTATGCCAGTCCTTGCTTTGCTTTGCACCACATGCGCTTAACCCGCTGTGCTACCACCTGACACCCTATATTTCATTAAAAAAAAATACTTATTCCCTTTTGTTGCCCTTGTTTTATTGTTGTAGTTATTTATGTAGTTATTATTGTTGATGTCGTAGTTGTTGGATAGGACAGAGAGAAATAGAGAGAGAAGGGTTAGAAGACAAAAAGGGGGAGAGAAAGATAGACACCTGCAGACCTGCTTCACCGCTTATGAAACGATGCCCCTGCAGGTGGAGAGCTGAGGGCTTGAACCAGGATCCTTTCCTTACACTGGTCCTTGCATGCCACATGCTCTTAACCCACTGCCTGACTCCTATATGTTTCATCTTTTACACATAACTATTTAATTAAGCCTTATTTTGGTGTTGGGAATAAAACAGATACAGTTTTTACTTTTCCTAGTCCCAATATTACTATTAGATAATGCTCCCTTTCCTCTCAACCCTACTGGTTTAATTTTGTATCTTTATTTATTGGATAGAGACAGCCATAAATCGAGAGGGAAGGGGGAGATAGAGAGAGAGAGAGAGCCCTGCAGACTGCTTCACCACTTGCAAAATTTTCCTCTTGAAATGGGGACTGCGGGCTTGAACCCAGATCCTTGCGCATTATAACATGTGTGCTTAACCAGGTGTGCCACCACCCGGCCACCTCAACCCTACTGATTTAAAATTTCTCTTTCATCATAGACTAAATTTTTATGTCTATAGTGAATCTATTTTTAAGTTCTGTTTCTAAACAATGTTTTGTTCCATCACATTTTACATTATAGTTTGTGTGAAGTAAAATGCCACAGATCTTAAGGGCACAATGAAGTTTGACAAATGTTTGTATTCAGGTTATTGACACTACTATGAAGATAAATCCATCCTCCAGATAAATAATCTGTGTGCACCTCATTCAGTCCTCCTAACCAGCCATCACATCACATAGGCAGCCATTGTTTTAATTTCTGTCACCAACAATTAGTTTTCCCTGCTGTAAAAATTCATATGAATGGAACATTTCAATATGTGTTCTACAGAATTCTTCCTTCTCTTAACTCAACAGAATGTTTTTGCAAAATATCTGTATTGCTGCATGTGCCAGCTAGATTATTCTTTTTTTTTTTTTTAACTTTCTTTTCTCAGAGAGGGAGAAAGACAGAGAGACACATGCAAACTTCCTTCACCTCTTGCAAAGCTCTCCCCCTGCAGGTAATATGAGCATTTAACCAGGTGTGCCATCACCTGACCCCTTAGCTTATTCCTTTATGACTCATAGTGTTCCCTTTGGATTATTTTTAGTTTTTTGGCCTCCAGGGTTATTGCTGGTGCTTAGTGCCTTGACCTAGCACGTTATGATTGGGCCCTCCTCAATCACTATTGAACAGACCATGACCAGTGCGCCGCTATGTTCCATCGCTAGAGAGCCAGAGACGACCCGAACTGCCCCTGCGGCTACAGACAGACTATGACCCACATAGTCAACGACTGCCACCTCTCCAGATTCAAAGGAGGTCTCGAAACTTTACATCAGGCTCAACCTGATGCTGTTGACTGGCTATGGAAGAAGGGCAAACGCTAGAAGAAGAAGAAGTGCCTGCCTGCCTGCACTAAGAATCCACTACTCCTGGAGGCTATGTTTTTCCCTTTTGTTGCCCTTGTTGTTTATCGCTGTTGTTGGATAGGACAGTGCAGCTACTAGGCATCATTAATGGCAAGGAATCCTTGCTTTTAGGTGACCTATCTGTCAAATGACTTAACAAAATGTAAGATGCCCTTGTAAGGAGCTCCCCCACACACACTCCAGTCATTCTAGAATGCTTTCTTTGTCTTCTTTATATTCTAAGCAGCTTATTCACCTTTATAATTCCAAAACTAGTGAAACTCCCCTGAATCACCATAGTCTCAATGAACAGAAATGTTCTGAAGCCTGGAATCTGCCCACATTCCTACTTTTGTGCAGTTCACTGTTTTCTTCTGTTACAACGTTAAATGCCTTTGTGAACACAAGTTCCACCAAGGAGTGAAATTCTTATCCTCAGTTCTTTAGCAAGGACTTTGCATTTTAAATTATTTTGCTTTCCCGTGACACTGCATCTTAGTTACTTGAAATACAAATGGTACACAAAACGGGGCCAGAATTAAACATATGGGTTTAAGATCCTGACATCTGACAATGAGGAAGACATTCTTCCTTCACAGAAACTACTAGAATCCACTGACTGGGCTCTCTAAATGTGGCATACTAAAAGTATGCCCTTCCCTGTTTGCCTTAGAAATAGCTTGTAGAATGTCCTGAAATAATTATAATCTACAATTTCTTTTAGAGTTTTCCTCTGGTCATAGGCTTCTATTTTAAATATCAGTTCATTAAATCAACACTGAAGGTGTTGCAGGGCATGGTGAGTAATAATCTATTATTATTCATATTAGTTTCTTTTCTTCTGATGTTTTATAATTAGAATAAGGTTTTCATTTAACAACAATTATTTTTAATATAGTTACAGTTGTGCAACATCAATTTCCAGAACATTTATAACACTCTCCCCCCCAAAAAAAGAAATCTTTGAATCTATTTCTAGTCACTCCAAATTCCAACCTCTAGCCTTAGAAAACCATTAGCCTACTTTCTTTCCTATAGCTTTGCCTCTCCTAACTTCTTGTACACATGAAATTACATAACATGTGCTTTTTGTGTATGTGTCTGGTTTAACATTTTAGATGTTCATTTATACTGTAATATGTATCAGTAGTCAGTTCATTTTCATTGCCAAATAGCATTCCACTATAAGGCTCTATCACATTTTGCTTATTCATTTGATAAGGTATTTAGTTTTTTCCTACTTTGTAACTGCTCTGAACACTAAGACAGGCTATGAACATTTGAGGGTGATTTTGTATTGACATGTGTTTTCATTTATCCTGAGTATAATTTTTGGATGACATGGTAATTCTATGTATAATACTTTTTTTCCCTTTTTTTCTACTCTATTTTTTTAATATTTTTTTTTATTTATTCCCTTTTGTTGCCCTTGTTTTATTGTTGTTATTGTTGGATAGGACAGAGAGAAATGGAGAGAGGAGGGGAAGACAGAGAGGAGGAGGAGAGAAAGATAGACACCTGCAGACCTGCTTCACCGCCTGTGAAGCAACTCCCCTGCAGGTGGGGAGCCGGGGTTCAAACCGGAATCCTTATGTCGGTCCTTGTGCTTTGCGCCACCTGCGCTTAACCCGCTGCGCTATAGCCCGACTCCCTGTATAATACTTTTTAAAGTCATTACCTGCCTTTCCAAAGTAACTGTGCCATATTATATTCCCAATAATAGTGTCTGGAAATGTGTTTTTCAGTCTCTATGAAATGGCAGCATAAACATAGTCAAGAAATTTTGAATAAGAACATTTTTTTTTCTTGAAAGAAGGGGAAGGAGGGACTGGGAATATTGCATAAGGGTTATACAAAAAGATTTGATTTGTATTCCCAAGGCACCAAAGGTCCCAAATTAAATCTCTATTACTACCATAAAGTAGAGCTGAGCTGAACTTAGTGTAGGTTGGGGGGAGGTGGAGAAAGTAAAATAAATAAATAATAAAAAAAACGATGAAGACAATTTTTTTTCTGCACTATTTCTGAATCTTTTCTTTATCCTTCAGTATCCTTGGGTGTTAGTGCAGGCTCAGCAATCAATGTCATGAGGTTAAAATGAACACTGACTTGCCAAGACCTCCCTCATAGGATGAAATATCTCTCACTGTGCCCACCATACACAAGCATGGGTTTTTAAAAGCTTATTAATTCCCATTCACACAAGAAAAGCAAGCAATTGCTTTCTATTTTAATAGTATACACGTTTATTGCTATATTACTTAGTGTTTTCACTGCTACAAAGTGCTTTAGCTGAAATAAATAATTATGCTTGCATTACTACATTTAAATATGAATTAAGGTGGACTGGAAGCATATTTTATTTATATTTAATTGCTAAATTCATGTAACTGACAACATGAAGTCTATTACAATAAAATCTATTCAGGATTCTAGCTATTCAAGGCTAAGTTGACGTTTAAGGCAGACTAATGGCTGTCACTACTGTTTGTCAGTCTCCAGTGAACTCAAGCAAAAACACAAGAAAATTGTGGAAGGACCACATAGTGAATCAAAGAATATTCATATTGTGAAGAAATAGCTCCAAAAGAAAAGGAGCTTCTTGTATTGAATTTGGCAGTAGTACAAGTTATGCCAGGAGACTGCACATTAGTCTTGAAAAGTTATTCTGTTATTTTGGAGTTGGGATGGATTGTAGATTATTTTATAGCTCATGGCTTACTTAGGTGACAAGCACTTGTCATGTGCAATGTCAAATACTCGGACCAGACAATAGTACATTGCTCACTTTTCTCCCTGTGCTATGCTTATAGTATGACTTGAGAAAGAAAAGAAACTATTCCAGTGCCAGAAGGTGGTGCACCGGGTTAAGTGCATATAGTACAAAGCATAAGGACCAGCACAAGGATCCAGGTTTGAGCCCCCCGTTTCCCCACCCATAGGGGGGTCACTTCACAGGTGGTGAAACAGGTCTGCAGGTGCCAATCTTACTCTTCCCCTCCCCTTTCAATTTCTCTCTGTCCAATCAAAAAAAAAAAAAAAAGAAAAGAAAGAAAGAGAGAGAAAGAAAGAGAAGAAAGGAAGGATGAAAAAGAAAAAAGAAAGAAAAGAAACTAAGAAACTATATGCCTAGGAAATCCCTGAAATAATAAGATATAATTTTTTTCTATGCTTCTGGAGTACATGTTTTGTCAATAATTAACTAGAGAGCAAAGAGAACTAGATTCATTCAGTGGGGAAAAAAAGAAAGGCAGACCTACTGGGTGAGAGGGTAGAAGATAAATGGAAATTGAAAGGCATTCTATCTGAAATACATCCCCTCTTTATAGCATCCAAGAAAAATATTAGGTCTAGGGTACTATAAGGATTCTTGTTCTTGAATCCAATAGCAGAGTAGAAAGACCATAGTCTTTGGAAACCTAATGTCTGAGCTACCTTAGACATTAGATTATGACTTTCTCTGAGTAAACACCTCCTATATAGTTACAACTTTTGCTTTAGGTTTCCCCAGAAGTAAACTCCAGGCAAGAATTCAAGTGCAAGTCAATTTTGTGAGAACTAAAAAGAGTCAGGGAAAGGAAATAAGTCCACACAGATGAATTATCAAGTCAAACAACAACCTATAACCAGGAGCAAATGTTGCTTAATTCTGTGGGGGTGACCCTAAGAGCAGGGATATCCCATCTAGAGTGTGAAAAAGGTGGACTGTTTATCTACAAACTCCAACCAGTTAGGGATTAAGGTAGTTCCTAGAGTCATTAGCCAGGGAGCAAAGAGAGGTAAAAATAAAATACTTAAGCAGAGAAATGTAGCTACTAATGATTTCAAGATATGTTATCATGCATAGAAGTGAACTTGAGGGAAATTTGGCATGGCAGTAATGCTCAGTTTCCAGCTTAAGAAAGGAAAATAAAATCATCCCTCTTCTGTGGAGGAACTATATTTATTACATGTACTATATTTATTGTCATATTTTAAGCGTTTAGTAAATAGTACACACACCAATTGTTCTAGTGAATTTTGAAATGGCTTTGCTTTAAATCCTAGCTCCATTATTTCTGAAAAACTTTTTGTTCTCTATAGACACAAATCTCATTCTACAAAATAAGTAACAGAACCTGTCATGCTGCCTGATCCACCCAAGGAAACTTAGTAAAAATAAAGATCATTTATTGTGTCTCTGTTTCCTTCCTTCTACCAGGTAGTCCTTCCTGCTTTGTGTTACCTTCCCTTATAGAAAGTCCTTCCTGCTTTGTGTCACTTTCCCTTAGAGGAAAGTTGATTATGTTCAGAAATCATACAGTTATAGTCCCTTAGTTCATAAATCTGTAATACAGGGTCTGGTGATAGTTTATCAAATAATGCATATGCTTTGCCAGATGCAAGACCCTATGCTACAACTCCAGCACCACATGATTATCATGGATGGCAGGGAAACATTGTGGCCATGTCTCCTTTGTGTCTCTTTCTCTAAATAATATATTTTTTAATGGGCCCAGGAGACTGATCAGCAGTATTGCACATGCTTGGGGATCTGAGTTCATACCCTGGCTGCACATTAAAAAGGGAATTTGCAATACATCTAGCATCTAGCTCCCCTGGAAGAGTCCAGACCAACTGTTTTTTCTTAAAGGTCAATTTCATTAATTTGCATATGTAGAGGAAATTGTGACAGTAATTCTTTCAAGAGAGTGTCAACAACTTATTTAATTGTAGACTGAGCCAAGAGCACCATTATGCAACCATGAATCCAAGCCTAAAGAACAGGACTCCTTCTTTTCACCTCCCTTCTGCTATCTTATACTTAGGCCAATGGTTGTCTTGCTTTGTCGGCATCAGTAAATACTTAAAAGTAGAAAAACATGAGAAAATAGAGAGGAATAAGAAGAAAGTGTCAGGTATATTCAGTTTCCACATTCTCTGAAATATATGCACTTGCTTCCTCTTCTATAGTGCTATCAATTTTTATTTCTGGAATCCAGCTAGTTCCCAGGTCTGAATTCCAGCAATTCATTTCCCAGTTCCCATGAAGCAAGATCTGCAAAACTGTGAACCCAGAGAACATTCACTGGGTGATAAAAATGCAAATTTTATCCATACAACTTCCTCCATTCAAAATTTAACTTTCCAAAGTGGAAAAGTAAGATAACTACTTCTGGAAATCCAACTTTATTTTCCTACCACCTAGCAAGTGTTTATTTCAGAATATTATTTAATGCCCGGAGTGCAAGTTGTTCAGTGAGTTAACTTTAAGAAAGTTTATTCCAGTAATAATAATAATAATAATCTCCTATTAGCTTGTAGTCATAAATCACTATTTAGTCAGTATGAGAGGGGAAAAGTAGATTGAATGTCTCAAACTTTTTAATGCATAAACTTTAAAAAAAAATTAAAAAATAACATACTTCTCCTGAATATTATTTTCTTAACTCAGATGAACTGTTAAGCTTAAGGTTAAGATGGGAGAGAATAATAACTGCAATGATTGTCTTTACTAAATACCAATAAATTTGTCAAACTAAAAAAAACAGAGTTTATTTCACTTAGATTGCCTGTTTTCCCCCAAATTTATGTAATAACATTTCAAATGTTTTTAAAATTCCTTATAAATCTACAATCTATTTGAATCATTTTCCAGGGGACAAGAATAGTGAGGGGTGAGGTAAGCTGAACTCTGACTCTGCAAAGCAGCAATTACATGTGTCAGTCCCAGGACTGTGCCAAGTGAATGTGAAGGAGAGCAAAGCTCCTCCTCCCACTCCCAGCTCTGCTCAAGTTAGTGGAGCAAATTAACAGCAAACAAATTAGTAGGAGAAAGTCAAATATAATTAGAAGAATCTGCATTATAACATCTAAAAAATTAAAAAGAAGAATCTGCTAGATGTAGATTCTAATTCCAGTGAGGGAAATGAGTATATAGGTCCTGAGTAAAGGAATGAGATGGAGGTCTGGGACTTCAAGAAGAAGAAAAAGGACTCACTTGATGAGGAGAAGGTGACTCATATATCAAAGACAAAGGGCTCTGTTATTACCTATTTGCCTTGACATATAGGAAGGCTTCTCTCATAGAGAAGTTATTTTTGGTAAAATCTCAATTCTGGGCAAGATCTCTAATTTTAATTCTTCTAACTATTTAAGAGAGTGGTAGAAGTTTCTCATAGCTTGGAGTAGTGGAGAGGAAGTGTTAGGGAGGTACTCACTGCAAACTCTAGTGTAGTCCTGCTTTCAGGTATATATTTTGCAGTAGTTTATGGATACGTGTGCACATAAGCTCTCTCTCATAGAAACTGGTGTATATCTAGGCCAGTCAACGCCCATGTTCAGCGGGGAAGCAATTACAGAAGCCAGACCTTCTACCTTCTGCAACCCTCAACGACCCTGGGTCCATGCTCCCAGAGGGATAGAGAATGGGAAGGCTACCATGGGAGGGGGTGGGTTATGGGGATTGGGTGTTGGGAATTGTGTGGAGTTGTACCCCTCCTACCTTATGCTTTTGTTCACTAATCCTTTCTTAAATAAAAAATTTTTTAAAAAAAGAAGTTTCTCATAAAAAATGTTTCTCATAATCCAGAAAGATGTATGTGCACCTATGTTCACAGCAGTACCACTCACTATAGTTGAGATTAAGAAACCCAAGTATCAGATGGCAGTTTAGTGGATAAAGAAAATTGTGATATATACACATGATGGAATATTATTCAACTTTTAGAAAAGACTCTTTCTTTTTTGCTACCACATGGATGGATCTCAAGGGTTAAGTGCAATAATTCAGAAGGAAAAGGACACATAGCAGATAATCTCACTCATAGGTGAGATGTAAAGAGAAAAACCAAGGAAACTGACAATGTAAAAGATAAATATGCTCTGCAGATGTGAGGTTTCTAAGAGAAGAGGAGAGATGAGGAGAGGGGAGGAAAAGGAGACGAAGGGAAGCGGTGATGAAGAGGTAGGAAGGAACTCCGTGCTCTTTAACAGAGTATGACATTTTGGTGATGGGTAAGATGTTCCGAAAATATTCTTGGGAGCTACATACCCAAGACAACAACAAATTTGTAAAACATTTCCTTGATTAAATTTTTTTTTTTAAGATTCTCATGAACCTACGGGGTTTTACTTGACACATTTTGGGAATATCTGCTCCAAATCATGGGGAAATGAATCCTTCAGAACTAATAGGAGAGCCAGAAAATATACTTTCCATGGAGGGTAGGTGCCAAACAGAGTGTTATGGAATCAGAGCAGACAGGCTGAGCATGAAGAAGGTCAGCCAAGCAATAAAACCAGCTGCAAATGTAAAGCAGATGCACTCTACTAGTAACAGAATAAGAGCTAGAAAGGCCAAACACAATGAAATAAAGTTGAATAGAGCACATATCTTCCATGAAAGACCATTTGTAGTGGTGCTGAGCCAAAGCTAAATCTTTTCACCAAGTTGGAAAGTGTGAACTTGAAGTATTCCAGAAAATTAGTGTTATATCAGTCTGTACCTCAAATGTGATTCCTTGTATTAACTACTGACAAATTCAATCCCTGACAGTTTTTGACTATTTAATATTCATGTCATCAATTAGTGTTTATTCTTGGATACTGAGCCTGATTTGGGGGAAATTAAGATTTCATTATGGCCTACTATGTTCTAGAATGCATCTAGCACAAGAGGTAAGTGCTAGTGTTTAGGCTGTTTGAGGGGAGAGGTGAACAATGTCAATTGAAGAGATAAGTACATGAAAAACAATGATAAAGTGGATATTTACCACGGTCCTGGCTGAAAAAAAAAATACTCAGAAAGGCAGACAGAGAACATGAGAATCTTGCTGATGTAAATAGTAGCAGAAAGCCTGGGAACATGCAGGGTATACATTGAAATTCTCAAAGTGACAGTCCAAATAGGTTCTTAATGTTATGATGCAAGTAATCTTCAAAGAGAACACTGAGCTACCTGCATTTTTATCAGCTTTCACACATACAAATCTACCAGTTTTACTATGACATGGAATAAAGTAGTTGAAGGAGTTCTCTAAACTATAAAATAACAATGCAATTTTTACTTTAAATAGTGTATTTTTTTTACACTGAAACTTTAAAAGGCCGTAGAAGCATCACAAACAGTAAAAGCTGTGTTGCAGGTAGGTCTCTCTTTCTCCCTCACTATATGCCCCTTCCATTTCGGCTTCTCTCTGTCACTATCAATCTCCAGTACTTATCATGCCAGAGCTATGTGGTGCTCTGTCTCTCTCTTTCAATTACTGACAAGATAAAAAAACTGTGGCTTGGGAGGTGGTTCAGTGGGTAAAGCATATATATATACATATATATATGATAGCATAGAAATCAAAGATCTAAAAATAACACAAAAATATAAACACACTGAAGCATGTTTCAAAATAATGAATTTAGGTAAATATAATACATCTCTGAGATCAAATGCAGTTTGAGACAGAGAAGGATAAAATGAGTGGATAGATGTGAGAGTGGCTGAGGGAAGAAGAAATGTAGGTTATATGAGAGCAAATTCAGGCTTAGAAGCCCAGGACACAGCCCAGCAGCCTGCCAAGATAGAACATTCTCCTGGGAAGGCAGGAAAGAACTGTTACATCCATTCTACAGATTGAGACACAAATTATCATTTGTGGCAAAAGTCATTAGAAGGGAGGGAGGGACAGTGAAAAGCAGAGAATCTTTACCTCATTTCATTTCATTGAGAAGTTCCTGGGATGTCAGACTATAAGAGATGGATGGACCCCCTGGGATGACCCCCTGACTGCAGTACATTGGAGCCTGTTGTTTGGAAGTGCATTAGAGAGATGTGGGAAACTCTGCCTCTGGCTTAAAACCCAGAATGCCCTGTAGTTTTTGGGTCTTGTTTTTCTCTCTTTGCCTTGTAATGTGTCATGGACACAACAAACATTTCTCTTTTTTAAATATATTTTGATGTGTTTATTATTGGATAGAGAGAGAAATTGAGAGGGGAGAGGAAATAGAGGGAAAGAGACAGAGAGACATCTGCAGCCGTGCTTTACCACTCATGAAGCTTTCCCTCTGCAGGCATTTGAACCTGGGTTCTTAACACTGTAATGTGAGTGCTTAACCAGGTGCACCACTGCCTGGCCCCTTAAGACAGATATTTCTTAAATTGTATTCCTACATTACAGGCATCTATTAGCTTCAACAGAAAGTGAAGTTCTTTTTTATTTATTTAAATTTATTTATTTTATTTTATTTACCAGAGCACTGCTCAACTCTGGCTTATGGTTGAGCTGTGGATTGAACCTGGTACTTCAGAGCCTCAGGTATGAGAATCTATTTGCATTACCATTGTGCTGTCTCTCCCACTCTCCAAATCAAGTCTTTTGACTCCAATTCTATATGGAATGATGCTGATCAGTGGAGAGTTGAAAGCAAAAGAAGAGCCAGGTAGTTGGGGAGATAGCTTTGTGGATGGAGGAAAGGACTTCCATTCATGAGGACCCCAGGATCAATTTCCAATACTTCTCATGCCAGAGCTATGTGGTATCCTAGTGTCTCTGGCTCTCTCTCAGTTATTGACAAAATAAACTGTGGCTTGAGAGGTGGTTCTGTAGGTAAAGCATAGAACTCTCAAGTATGAGGTCCTGAGTTTGATCCCTAGCATTGCATGTGCCAGTGTCATACTCTGAGGACTCTCTCACTCTCCTGTGCCAGTGTCATGCTCTGAGGACTCTCTCACTCTCCTGTGCCAGTGTCATGCTCTGAGGACTCTCTCACTCTCCTGTGCCAGTGTCATGCTCTGAGGACTCTCTCACTCTCCTGTGCCAGTGTCATGCTCTGAGGACTCTCTCACTCTCCTGTGCCAGTGTCATGCTCTGAGGACTCTCTCACTCTCCTGTGCCAGTGTCATGCTCTGAGGACTCTCTCACTCTCCTGTGCCAGTGTCATGCTCTGAGGACTCTCTCACTCTCCTGTGCCAGTGTCATGCTCTGAGGACTCTCTCACTCTCCTGTGCCAGTGTCATGCTCTGAGGACTCTCTCACTCTCCTGTGCCAGTGTCATGCTCTGAGGACTCTCTCACTCTCCTGTGCCAGTGTCATGCTCTGAGGACTCTCTCACTCTCCTGTGCCAGTGTCATGCTCTGAGGACTCTCTCACTCTCTTGTGCCAGTGTCATGCTCTGAGGACTCTCTCACTCTCCTATGCCAGCGTCATGCTCTGAGGACTCTCTCAGTCTCCTCTCCCCTCCTCTCCTCTCCTCTCTTCTCTTCTCTCTTATAAACAGATAAATAGATAAATCCTAATAAGTAAATAAATGAAGATGGTTTTTTAAAAAGAGGAGCTTTAGTATCTCTCTCTCTATTTGAATGAAAAGAAAAAGCAGATGAAGAGTGTATGCCTGAGGCCCTGGCTTCAAAGCAAATAAAGTAAAATTCATTAAAATGTGGCCCAGCAGGCTGAGTGCTATGCTTATGGCCATAAGGTCCTGAGTGTTCTCCTCTCTCTCACTCTCTCTCTCCCCTCACCTCTCTCATGCTAACCAATATACTATACCTTTTAAAAAATTAATTGAAACAGGAAGAAGGAGGATGATTGCCAGGAGAAGGAGGGAAAGTGAAGGGCATTGACAGGTCGATCCATACTCCCAGCCTGTCTCTCTCTTTCCATAATAGGTCAGGGATCTTGGGAGGTAGGACTCCAGGACACATAGTGGAGTCGTCTGCCCTGGGAAGTCCAGTTGGCATCATGGTATCATCTGGAACCTGGTGGCCAAAAGTTAAGATAGAAAGCAGAACAAACTGTTGACTAATCATGAACCTAAAAGCTAGAATATTGCAGAAGAAAATTTGGAGTCTCTGTTTTAGAAGAAGCTAGTAGGTTTATTTTAGTTATGTTCCAAGGGGTCCATGACCCAACTGTTTTTGCCTGCATCTGATATCTAATATTCAGCTCACCTAAGCTACTGTCTGGAGGATGGTGTCACAGTTGGAAAAAGAACCAGAAAGCTGGATCATGGAAGAGAATAGCTCCCAAATATGGGAAAAGTATATAAATATTGTTAATTGTAAACCCCATCGATTTGATCTGGGGCCCATAGTCAGCACAGGAGCCTATGTAACCTCTGCATCTCTGTAGGTCTGAGCTCACATTCTATGGTCACTGCTAGAAACATTCTGTAGTCACTGCTACGAACCAGGCTGTGCCAATTTCAGGATCCATCATGCTCGGGTGATAGGCAGAATATGGTATCCAATCTCCCTTCGGAGAATGGAACATTCCCTACCATTGTTAATCCACATTGAGGGCCAGGTCTGATAGCGGCCCACAGAGGGGTCCATTGTGTTGTTCCTGATGGTTCCATTGTGTTTTTATGATCAGTGACAGCAGTGAGGGGGATCTGTTAGAGGTCTAGGTCCGTCATGTCTGTGTGGGAATCCCAGGACTCCCTGACTAAGGCCCCCAGGTGATGGGGTGGCCTGGTAGTGACTAAAGAGTCACCATTAAAGTATGCCAGTCTCTTGCTCTTAATCAGCTTTTGTAGTCCTTACTTTGTCTGGCAAGGTTAGCTTTGGAGTGGCTGAGGAACAACAACTTTTAAAAGGTTAAATGAAAACACAAAATTCCCTAATTGATTTATCAGACATATACCAAATATTAAATTTTGGCAAGCCATTGTTAAACTGAAAAACCTTAACTTACTTGTTTTACTCTTTAAATACTCATGTGTGTGTTTTCAAACTACCCTCAACTTCTTTCTAACAAAGATCTTTAGTAATATTTATCTCACTCTTCATTTTACTACATTTTCATTTCCATCATTGTGGAAATTAAGACTGTAGATAACAAAGAAAAGAATGGATGAAGAATGGAAAGGTCTACAACTTACAGGAGTTAACATCTTAACAGGGAGCTAGGATTTATACAAAAAGTATCAATGTTAAACCAGAAAATAGTGATTCTCTCCCTAGCTGAACTTTACACACACACACACACACACACACACTTGCTAAGACAGAAACCAACTTAACAAATAAATGAACTTTGTTTCTCCATTGCCTCTCTGCGTAATGAGGAAATTGGACTAAATGATTATTGAGAGATTTTGTAGCTCTAAACTCCTGTGAGTCATTCAGCATTTATTGATGATTTGTTGTGTGTGAGAAATGAGAAGTATTTTGCTAGAAGATATAGCTTGAGTGAAACTCATTTGACTTTAAAGAGATTACCGGTGGTTTTTTTCTTTTTGGCAGGATGCCACATGCAAACAGCAATCTGTATTTGTAGATGCTATGAGTAGAGGGGTTGAAGGAATGAGAGGAAGGAGGAGTTAACACAAGTACAGAGCAGAGGTAGCTGGGACATGAGGAAATAACAGATTAGTTTAAGGGCAGCACAGAGAGAGGCTACCAGAGTATGGACAGGAGCAGATGTTAAAGAAAGATAAGGAGAAAAACTCATATTGGCATTTAAAATATCAATAACTACTTAGTGTTGCTGGTACTTGGAAAGAGATGAAAAAGATCACACTGGGATGAACTATACCACCCAGTCCAAGATCTTAGATAACTGTCTAAAAGTTAATTTCAAATTTAGTTTAAGGGCCATGTCTGAAGAACTGTTTTAGTACAGAAGAAATAGATCAAGAGGGGACTGACCAATGGTGTTATGTTGAGACTGAGAGGCACAAGGACACTAGGAGGCTGGAAAGTGCTGAATCAGCACAGATAAAGGCAGAAGGTCCAGCAATGAGGGAGTCTCAATATGACCATCCAGGCATTTAATCATGTTCCAAATGCATACTTTCCTAGTGTTAGGACTGTTCACATTTCTGGATTTCTCAAAGAGCAGTAAAGCAGTTCATTTTACATCTAAATGGTAGGTTGACTGGGATGTTTAGGGTGAATCCAGAGGAGGAATTAAAGAGAAGATTCACTAATCAGGGCATATTTCCAAGATTAGAAGATCCCAGTAAAAGAAATTATTTTAAAATCTGAGCAGTGTCAGTCCGCAGGACACCTGGGATGTGTGTTTCAGGATGCCTCTGGCTTTACATCACAAACAGATCCACTACAGACTGAAGAGGGCAAGTGAGCTGAGCCTTGGTAGACAGGAGTTTGAGAGGAGAAGGAATGATGATCTCAAAGATGAAACCACTAGGGGCCAGACACTGGCACACCTGGTTGAGTGCACACATTACAGTGAACAAAGACCCAGGTTCAAGCCCCTGGTCCCCACCTGCAGGGGAAAAGCTTCACAAGTGGTGAAGCAGGGCTGCAGGTGTCTCTCTGTCTCTCTCCCTCCTTCTCTATCTCCCCCTCCCATCTCAATTTATCTCTACCCAATAAATAAATAAAATATTAAAAAAACAAAAGATGAAACCATCATGGCTTATACAAGTGGTGGCACAGAAGACAGTTCTGCTAGAGCAGAGATCTCTCCTAGGGCCATGAGAATCAGAACTGTGCACACCAAAAGTCAATGATACAAGAGACATAAAAGAATAGAGGGGCAGGTGGTGGTGCAACTGGTAGGGTACACAGTACACATTATAGTACACATTACCATATGCAAGGACCAGAGTTCAAGCACCTGTTGTATGCTTTACATTGGGTTGTTCTAGCTCTCCCCCTGCCAAGAAAATTGGTTCAGTCCTGCTAGTTTCGTGGGCCCGCTTGTCCCCGCCCCAAGGAACCCTGAGAGAGTTCCAGAGTTCGAGAGTTGGAGAGTTCTTGGTGCCGCCGTGTGAGAAGGAAGCAGGAGAGTTTTGTTTGGTGATTAGTTTGGGTTAGTTTATGAATCGTTGTTCCTGAATAAAGAAATATAGCTTCCCTGCCCAGCCATGTGTCCTCGAGTCTCTTGTCTACCGCCGCGACGCTAGCCCGGCCTGCTGGAGCCCCTTAATTTTAACAACAGTCTCCGACTACAGGGGGAAGCTTCCTAAGCAGTGAAGCAGGACCACAGGTGTCTCATTTTCTCTCTATCTCCCCATCTCCTCTCAGTTTCTCTCTGTCTTTATCCAAAAATGAATAAATTAAAAAAGAAAATATAAAAGTAAATAAATCAAAATTTTAAAGACTAGGGCACAACATAGGTATAAACTCACAAACAAGACAGGAAAGAGAAAACAAAAGGTGAAACCTAGCCTGGGTGTGGTATATGGCATCAAAATAAAGGAACCTGGCAGAGGGAGGCAGGCAAGGCACAGGGGGTAGAGGTGTAGGATGTCGGGGACACAGTGCATGATGGTGGAGAAAGACTGGGTGGGTGGTGGGTGGTGGATGTCATGGCACCTGGGGAAGGCCTGGTGTTGTGATGTCTTTCCTCTGTGTCTATCTGAATGAAAAAGTGGCCCAGGAGCAGTGAAATTGCTTTTGTGCAAAACCCCACTTCAAAAACAAAATTCTCCAATTCTCACATAAAAAAATTAGCAGCAGAGTAACTTGTTCATGAAGTTCTGAAAATTAAATGAGTTAACACATACAATCTCCTGCAATAGGTCCTGGTACATAATAAGCACTAGCCAGTACCAGTGTCACTGCTGTTGAATATTGTCAGTTGCTTCTTGATTTCTGAACCTCGGGGGCAGGTGCACTGGCCACAGGTGGAACTGCTTTCCTCAGCCACGATATGGGGTGAATCATAATAAAACCATGCTGCCAACTTCCTGAACTATTGAATTACATGAGCTTCCATACAGAATAACTTTTTTTTTCAAGATACTCTTTCTTTTTGAAGTTCACAGACTGCTTTTTCCTCAACCTCACCCTTTCTTTTCAAAGACATTAAATTCCAGAGAAAGCAATTTGAAAATGATTTCTTTTATAGCCACTCTTTTGTATTTCCCTTTCCCGTATTTATTCTGTCTCATTTGAATCTAAAGAAAAATAGTTCATTTGCTGCATTGTCACACCACACTAGGCTACTTATAACTGCTTTGTGTAAATGTACATGCCTTTTATGTGGATGGCCCAATGTTTACTGCCCCTTCCTTTCTGCTATAATGAGGTCACCCTAGACTGAGACATAGTGAACATTCAGTTAGCAGCACATGAGTCATTGTGCACTGTTCTTCATTGTCCTAGAAAGATTTGGGATACACAGGATCAGTCACTAAATTTTCCTTTAGTTCCGTGTTGCAGATGGAATAAAGGTTGCTAATAGCTTCAAAAAAGGAGATTATTTTGATGGCTATTCTGAGCCCATTGCAATCCCATGGGTCTTATTTTCTTTTTAATTTATTGGATAAAAACAACCAGAAATTGAGAGGAAGGAAGGGGTGGGGGAGGGGAGAGGGAGAGAGAGAGAGGGAGAGGGCGAGATAGAGCTGCTGCACTGCTTCACCACTTGTGAAGCTTTCCCCCTGCAGGTGGGGACTGGTAGTTTGAACATGGGTCCTTGTGCATTATAATGTACATTCAACCAGGTGCACCACCACCTAGCCCTCCTCCCCCAATGGTCTTTAAAAGTAGAAGAGAGAGGTCGAAATTCCTGAGGGACTCAACCTGCTGGCCCTGAAGAGGAAGAAAGAAGACCAGTAGCCAGGGAGTCAAGGGCAGCCTCTAGAAACTAAAGATGTCAAACAATTAGCTTTCTACTAGCACTTCCAGAAAGGATCAAAACCTAGCCAACACCTTGGCTTTAGCCTAGCAAGACTCATTGGACAGCTGACCTACAGAACTGTAAGATAATAAATTTGTGTCATTTGATGACACTAAATTTGTGGTAATTTGTTGTAAAAGCAATGGGAAATTAACACATGTTGCATATCTGGAGATCCACCTGGCTTCCTTCTGGGACTCTGTGTTCTTACTTAAACTGCTGCTCTGTTTTGTCCTTACATGTTCAGAAGGAGTCAGAGAGAGACAGAAGTGCCAGTTCTGTACCAGGCATTCAACAAGATCCTACAAATGCAAGATAACTAAAATTCAGTATATGCCTTTCCATTTGCTTAAAAAATAAATATTTGCATACCTGAACTCTGAATTAGATGTGGGAAAAACGGAAAGAAAGGAGCATTATCTTAAAGATGGTTACAACTTTTGGGAAAACAACACAATATTTATTTATTTATTTGTTTATTTATTTTTGCCACCAGGGTTTTTTCATGCCTGTGGGATTCCACCACTCAGCTCTCTTCTGTTCTCTTCCCTCTCCTCTTCTCTTCTCTTCTCCTCTCCTTCTCTCTCTCTCTCTCTCTCTCTCTTTCTCTCTCTCTCTCAGAAACTCCAAACCACTCCAACACTCAGGAAGCTTCCCCTTGGCATGGTGTTCCCATGAATGTGGTACCAGGGGTCCTACCCAGGTCCTCAGGTCTGGTAAAGGATATTCTCTACCAGATCACTCATCTCCAAGCCACTCAACACAAGTTTTAAAAAATATAATCAGTTACCTGGTGATTACCATCTTGAAACCATTAGATTGCTCCAGAGTATACCCTTAAACCTTTTATTTTGTCAAGGGCCATCTGGACCTTGAGAGCTTGTTTGGAGGTTCTAGCAGAGGAGCGCAGCTACTCTTATACCCTCTACCGAAGTCGGGCGGGTCTCTATTCGGGGAAGGCCATCCTCTTGGACTGCACGCAGCTTCGGGAGGGATGCAGATGGAGCAGTGAGGGAGGAAGGGGACACCCGCCTAGCCAGCCAGATCAGCCAAATCAACCCTGGCGATTGATCAAAGGGGTGACAGATGTCACAGCCAGATCGCCCTCATATCCTGTCAAGGGCCATTTGGATATTTATAACAGCATTCAAGAGCAATGGCTATCAAGTGAAGGAGATTGGCAGCACAATGTCTGAGAGGAAGGGGACTAACAATTCCATGACCCTGCAGTCGCAGACATTCCAGATCTTGGACTATCTGTACATAGCAATCACCCCTCCAATGGGGCATCACCTCTTTCAGGGCGCATGAGACCCTACTAAGTTTTTACTGTGTCTTGAATTTTGCATTCAGTTCTTTTTTTTTTTTCTTGCATTCAGTTCTATAAAATAAACTCCCCCCAAAAAATATCAATTTAAATTTTAGCGTTTATTGTTGCTATGGACAAAGCTCTAGATTTACTGAATTTCAAGCTGCATGCAGTTACCTTGGCAGGGCCAGACCAAATGATTTAGTGGGCCATTATATAGCCTACAGATTGGAGATCTCCCTGACCTCCAAAAGAAGAGTAAATGCCTTTTCTTTCTCTCATTTCCACTTCTGACCAACTGGAAAGTAGGTGTTGTGGCAAGTCACAATTGTGCCAAAGAGATGACTAAGAGATGCCAAAGAGACTACCCCAAGGATGAAAGTAAGAAAGTAGAGAGACTTGGGACCCTAACACCTTAGGCAGCCATCTTTCAGGCTAGCTTCAGCTCAGAATGTTCCATGAGTGAGACAGAAATTCCTACAATGTCCAATCTATTGTTATTTTTTATCTTTGTACAACAGCCAAGTCTGTATCCTAATACAAATGTCTGACAAAATAATGAAAACCAATCACCACACTCTTTACTAAGCTATCTTGAGCTCCTTCTGAGTGCCAGGCACTACACTAAATGATCTTCAAAATGTGCTCTCATGATTCCCACACATAAGGAGATGTTAGTATACCTTGATTTTGCAAATAAAATGGAATCTTAGTGGAGAAACTCATTGGTGTTAGGATTAAGCCTATCTGACAGCAAACTACAAGAGACAAAACATCCTTAGAGGTTTGACAAGTTGAGTCTACATTTGAATTTTTAAGTGCAGAGATGGTATTTATGTATCTGCTAGGTATGCTCAGTTGTCTGTCCAGCACACATTCCCTCTTTATTCCTGAACACTCAACTTCAAATTATGCAAATGATGAACAGAAGTTCCTTGACATCAGGAAAAGTAGGTTCTTCTTGAAGATCACAGAAGACAAACCCTGACTAGTCTAAACTACTTACAATAATCCCTTTAGGCAATAATTGTTCTGAGAATATGTGTGTGACACAGTACTGGTCAGCAAAATGTTAGTGAAAGTTTGATAGGAAGGGTATTCTTTTCTAAACAAAAATCCAAAACCCTACCCATAATGAGGATCCAACTCTGGAGGTATGGCATCCATAATTTAGCCACAAAGCCAAAAGCCAACACCTTAAGAATGAAAGAGATGAGATATAAGTATAGCCCTTCAAACTATTATTAAACTGCTGCTCCTTGCCTGTATACCCTGTCTCCATACTTGTGATATGAGAAAAAGAAACCCCCAAGTAACTCATCCCACGGATCAGTCAGCTTTCCACTTAAATCTGGAAGCCCTTTTAGCAGATTTACACACATATCTTTTGTTTTCATGGGAATGATAAGGAAAGGTCACAGCTCACAGTGGTATCTTGCCCAGTCATAACTTACTGCTGGGAACTAATATTTCCCACAGACTCATCTGCGATAAATATCATTTCACTCTTTCTCAATACATTTGGGGATTTTAAAAAAATAACCTTAAATAGGTAATAGAGGTCTAGTGAAGTGCATATTTATTCTTTTCTACTCTCAAACTGAAAATACTTTCCCTCTCTCTCAATTACAAACATTTCTGGGTAAAGCCAATATGTGAACGTCACTTATAGCCTGTTATTATAAGATGTTAACTTTTTTAAAGAAGTTATCTGTAATTACTCTTAATCTTTATAGTTTAGAAGAAAATCGTGAAATACTGAATTCACTGCACTTACAGAATTCATTCCATGAGTATCTCTACTCACATCAAAAATCAATGGAGTACTGAGGCATGTTGTAAGATGATCAAAGTTTAAAAACTGTTAAATACATGTATAAATAGGAGAAGCAGGAGTAAATATGCCCTTGAATTATACTGAAAACTGAATTATGGTCTTCTCTGTGTAGAATAAGCAGCAAGTAATGTTTATGCAATCAGTTACCTAGAATCATAACCAAATTATAAAATATTGAAGTCTTGATATTTTCAACTGAAGGGAAAGAGCAGGCATTTTAGTAGCCATTTGCTAAATAAAAGCCCACATATATTTATAGCACCTCACCACTTTAACTGTGCTATTAATCTTTAATCTGATTTATCACTGAAATGGCCATGTGATAGCTGGTTTTGTACTATTTCATTCACAAAATATTAAAAATAAAAAGATTATCCACCAGAAAGCACATTCTTTCTGGGGGTTAGACACATTTTTCTTTCAAAGACCAGCTATACTGAGCTTTTCCAGATATGCTTAGAAAGGTATGAAACAGCAAAGTATTCAATTCCCAGGAAGTCCTCCAGCATTATATTTGCATTTTTGACAAACCTGACAAAAGCTGAAAAGTTTAAAGAGCAATTTGTATAAAATCATGTAGGGGCTGGGGAGGAGGAAGCCTACCTTAGAGATGATTAATGGCTCTCCATGTTCCAGGCCACCTTTCAAAGTAAAACCCCAAGGAGCTCCTCCCTGCAGGAGCACGTCCAAGTAAATGTATCTTCCCTCCGAGGTGGTGGTGGTGGAGCTCTGTGTGGTACTAGTCTCTTCCAAATTCTCCGTGGTCCTCATCATGGTAAACACAGGACTCCTCTAGTTAAAATTTAAGCGTCTAAACTGATTCAGAAGAGCAAAGCTCCTATAGCATAATACTTGCTATAGAGATGTTCCAAGCAACCAGTTCTTTCAGATGTAAAGTGTGATATTCTCTGCTCAATTCAAAAATGCTGAAACCAGAAGAGCTTTCACTTCACCATTTCTGAATGCAAATCCTTCTTCCGCTTCTCACTGCAGCTCCTGAGTGGCACGTGTCTCTCCAGTTGGGAAAAAAAAATGTCTTTCAACCTCACTCTGAAGATTCTCTCTCTTCTCTTCTCTTCTCTTCTCTTCTCTTCTCTTCTCTTCTCTTCTCTTCTCTTCTCTTCTCTTCTTCTCTCTTCTTCTCTCTCTCTCTCTGTCACACACACACCTACCTCAAAATTTTTTCTGTGTTTTACAGAAGAAATTTAAAGTAGTGAGAAAAAATGCAAAACTCAAATGAAGACTTCATTTTTGATTGATCATCAACCCTTTCTTCTTCTTTGAGTGAAATTTACCATTACAATAGCCTCCCCTCTCCCCCAGAAGTAGCTTTAAAAGAAAGAAAGCACTTACTTACTATGCTTCTGCTTGCTCCAGAGTTTGCTAGAGTGCCCCAAAGAGACAGAAAAGCCAGTCTTTTTGCTGATGTTTATCAGCAGTAGGTTTGTTTCTTGCAGATGTCGAGAAAGATGAAAATGTGGTAAACTAATCCTCAGTGGAGGAAAAAAATGTGCAGGAGGCAGCTTAGTTCTTTCTTTGGTATTTTCAGTGATGATCACTCACCGAAGCCAACTGCCTCCTCTGAGAGAAAGGTTAAGAAAGTGAGGAAAATGGATTAAGACTAATAGAGGCACTGCCACTTGTCTGCACTGTAAGCACTGCACTGAGGAATTCTGTTCAGCACAAAGACCTGACCAATCAAAACAATCTTACAGTTAGTAAATGGTTAAAAATGTCATACAGATAGCTAACTACTTAGAGAAGAAATGTAAGAGCTAGAAGACTATTTTTTACCTGTGTTTATTAAAGTAGAATGGGGATAAGGCACAGGCATTGATGATTTTCTTGTAAACTCTAGGAATTCTGCTGTGAAGCCAAGTTTAGAAACTGTACCCTGAGTGGTTGTGGTAAACATTTAAACTGATGTTAGGGTGACGACATAAGAGCTCTATTTTATTTTGTTATTGTTCACTAGAAGGAAATACTAAATATAATGTATGACCTGCCTCTCCTCTTGAAACAGAACTTGTCACTCAAATTTCTGCTTGTTTGACTCAGTACAAACAGGAAACAGCAGGCTTTCATCTGTGTCTTAATTGTTAGATACTCTAAGATTATCTGTGGTGCATTCTTTAAATGAAAAGACAGTCTTTAATGCCTGGCAAGTCATAGGCACTTGAAGCTGACAATTGTGTGATTTATGGGTACAATGGAGTTTTTAATTAAGTTATGTAAAATTTAACATTAATGTTTTTTATTAAAATTAGAATATCAAAAGATAAACTATATAGAACCTGGGAGTGGCACATCCAGTTGAGCACACACTTTACGAAAGGATTACTATATCTTCGGGGCCAGGTGGTGGCACATCTGGTTAAGTGCTTACATTATAGTGTGCCCAGGTTTAAGCCGCTGGTCCACATCTACAAGGGGGAAGCTTCACCAGTGGTAAAGCAGGGCTGCAGGTGTCTTTCTGTCTCTCTTCCTCTCTGTCTCTCTCTCCCCTTCAATTCCTGTCTCTACCCAATAATAAAATTAAAATAAACAAAAAAGGTACCTACCTATATATTTTACCCAGTAGGCTCAGCTATATTGGAATAATTTAAAATAATTCCCGTAAATATGGTTGCTAAAATTATTTCTGCTAAGAATAATATGAGGTTAAAATTTACTGCTTTAAACATTAAAATCAAGATTTGCACTTTTAGTTTTAAAAAGGCTAAAAATTACTATGGCTTTTGAGGCTAATTAATGTTAGTGTTTGTGTCTATAATTAATGTAACAGCAAAGCAAACTATAAATAAGATTAAGTGACATTTAATGTAAAACAGATGACAAACATTACTTGATTTTCAGTTGTAACTTCATCTGAAGAGCTCAAAGACCAACAAGTAACATAAAATCTCATTTGCATGTGATGATAATATTTTTAGTGGAAATAAAGTAAGCCAAATGAAATTATATAGTAAAGAATGGCTAGTTTTTAAGGATAATTTATACATTTTTATTAGGGTTTCCTTTTGCAACTTGTTTTATAAATTAAGAGTAAAAGAAGAAACACTCATTTCTCTTTACTCCATTTATCCTCAGTACACATATTTTTAAATGAAAACTAGAGAAATGACTAGTTGCTTTTGAAGTTATCTTTCATAGTTCTGATCTTGTCTCAGATTCACTTTACAAAAACACAGACGTTTACAGCCTCAACAATTAATACTAAAAGTAATAAAGTTGGAAAGAAATAAGACAGGAAATAAGGAAATGATAAACAATTAATAGACCTCAGGACCTGTAGACCAACTGAACACAAGATACAAAGCTGGATCTATGAGATTACCTCTCTGCTTTCTCTCTTTCTAATGTTTCCTTCCATCTGCCTCCAACTTAGAATTCCTCCTACTTCCCTGATTATGTTCTTCCCCTTCATGACAAATACATGCAAGGCAGCTTAGAACTTTACTTTCTGTCTGTACGTAGGACAATTCCAACTATCAGTAATTGAATCCATATATTGCTACCAATGTGAATATTACTCTGGGGCAGAAAATGTCACTCATATTGACTTCCATTTGTTGGATTTTTTTTTCTTTTAACATTTTGCCTCCAGGGTTATTGCTGAGGCTGGGTGCCTGTATGCACTACGATTCCACTGCTCCTGGCGGCCATCTTTTTTTCATTGCGGTTATTGCTGTTATTATCATTGTTGTTATTGTTGGACAGGACAGAGAAACTGAGAGAGAAGGGAAAGACAGAGAGGAGGAGAGAGAGATAGATACCTGCAGAACTGCTTCACCGCTTGTGAAGCATTTAACCCGGTGTGCCCCCGCCGGCCCCCTGGATTATTTTATTTATTTTACTTAGTTAGTTAGTTAGTTAGTTAAATAGCAACAGACAAAGGAAAAGGGGGAGCGAGAAAGAGGCCACAGCACAAAGCTTTCTTCAATGCCAGGCTCAAAATCATGCCATGTGCATGGCAAAGCTATACACTATCCAAATGAACTATTTCACTGACTCTATTAGGCATTCTTACACCTCCGCTTTTAAAATATAGTTTCAGGGCCTCTCTACATACCACCACTGAGTGGTCACCCTGGAACAATTTTTTTAAATTATTATTTAAACTTAAAGAAGGGTGGAGAGTAGAGAAAGGTAGTGGCAGACAATAAAAGTGGATTTTTTTTTTTGCCTCCAGGGTTATTTCTGGGGCTCAGTGCCTGCACCATGAATCCACTGCTCCTGGAGATTATCCACCCCCCTTGTTGCCCTTGTTGTAGCCTCCTTGTGGTCATTATTGTTGTTGTTGATGTCATTAGTTGTTGGGTAGGACAGAGAGAAATCGAGAGAGGAGGGGAAGACAAGAGAGGGGAGAGAAAGATAGACACCTGCAGACCTGCTTCACCGCCTATGAAGATTTCCCTGCAGGTGGGGAGCCAGGGGCTAGAACCGGGATCCTTCCGCTGGACCTTGCGCTTTACACCACCTGCACTAAACCCGCTGAGCTACCGCCCGACCCCCAATAAAAGTGTATTCTGCAGTACTGGTCCACCATCTATGGACCATGATATCATCCATGTCCTCATGTGATGCCAGGGCTAGAATCCAGGGGCTCATGCATGGTAAAACCCAGAGTCTACTTGGTGAACTATCTCCAGATCCCTAATACTCTTTCATTTCATTTTTAAGATTTTTTTTAAATGAGAGATAGAAAATGTGAGAGATTAGAGCATCACTCAGCTCTGGCAGATGGAATTACAGAGGAGTGAACCTAGTGCATGTAGGGCTTCAGATATGCAAGTCCTATGCTCTAATACAGGACTATCTTCCAGGATACCAGCATTCTTCACTGTCACTCTAATCACTATTTCCAAATATTAGAAATCATCAATTAAATATATCAATTAGAGAAAAACCAATTTGTTCTTTTCAAATTTTCATGTGGTCACTAATGTGCTTATTTTTATTATTAGCTGAAATGTGATTTTTAAAAAAATTATCAGCTTTTGTAAACTGTTCTGATGTTAATATTCCAAAGATTGAAATGTCACTGTAAAAATTAAGTCAGGAGTGACATCTAGTGGTTTTTCTGTCTCTCAAAGAAATCATTAAAGGAAAAGTAGAAAAAATGTTAAACTGAGTGTTTGACCTGTTATTTAGTCTTTCTTTCCTAGGAAGAGCATCTGAAAACCATCCCAAATGAACAAAAAAGTGACTTTATTTTAAAGTTTGCACAATTTCTCTAGGCAACCTTTCAAAGACAGGAAAGGAAATATCAGTTCACGTGTCTCCGAAAGACTGAGGCAACCTTCCCAACAGTCCTTCCCTCTTAAATGACAAAAAGTCCCTCCTGAAAATAGTAGCTTGAATGAGGAATGAAAGCATCAAATATGCATTGAATAAAGATTTGCTAGAACCCCCCTCAAAGTAGTATCATTTAAGTGTTGTGTTCACATTCAAACAAAAGTGTGATTCTGTGAAAAATGAGGAAGACAAAGTGGTATTAGATATGCTGTTTATAGCATTTGCTCACTTGTGCATTTACCAACAGGTAGAAAGAATCAAAGCATTCCTCTGGCATATATGGAGCAGGGTTTTGAACTCAGGACTTTACACTTGAAACTTGATCCTCTACCTATTGATCTATTTCCCCAGGTCACAGCTACTTTTTCACCAGCTATCAAAAGTCTGTCACAAACTATCTAAGTACATTCAGTCAAATCCCTTAGGAAAGACCAAAATGTTCTGCATTATGATTGAAGCACCAGTATTATATTGCATATAACCATCAAAACTAAATGCAATAACATTAGATTTAAAAAACAAAGGACTCCAACAGATGAATAGACAACAATATATAGTAGACTCTTACATTGAAGTATTAGTCTCGGAAAGGAAGGCATTCTCATATATATTATATCATGAATGAATTTTAAAGACATTATGATAAGTAAAACAAACCAGTCACAGAAGAATGAATACTGTATGGTTTGCCTTAGTAAGATACTAAGAAAGGGGTCAGTGAAAAATACCTCATTTAGATGGTGTGCTCGCTTTGCCATGTTCATGACCTAGGTTTGAGCTCAGCCCCCACCACATTGGCAGAGGCTTCAATGCTGTGATGTCTTCCTCTCTCTCATTGCCTCCATATTTCTCTTTTAAAATTTTATTTATTTAATGAGAGAGACAGACAGAGTGAAAGAGAGAGGGGTGCAGATAGATACACAAAGAAAGAAACCAGAGCATTGTTCAGTTCAGTTATTTGCATAACCATTATGTAGTCTCCCCTGTCCCTATCTCTCTTTAAATCTGGAAAAGAAAAAATCCACAACATGGATCAGTGAAGCTCTAGTGAGCGCAAAACAAACAAATAAACAAACAAAACCATTAAAGGTAGCACATTCATAGAGACTGAAAATAGAACATGTATACCAGGGATGGATGACGATTCTAAAACTTGTGTTTAATGGATGCAGAATTTTCATTTAGGAAGATAAAATAGTACTGAAGATGGATGATGGTGATTATTATAAACCAAGGTAAAAATACTGCCACAGGACTGCACACCTAAAATGGTTAAAATGGCAGATTTTATGCTGTATTTTACCACAATAGTTTTAAAAACATACTTGTAAAAGACAAAGAAACATTGTCAAATATAATTACTATGATCACTATTTCATTACTTCACTATTATGATACGGTTGAAGTCAGATGTATGAGGAGCCAAACAGTACCTGATACTATATTCTAAATATTAGATGTTTTCCTGCAGAAGTTGTAACAGTTACAGGGGCAATTACAGTAAATTATTCAGAAGTTGACAAACATATATTCAAGACATATTTTTAAAAGAGAAGTAAAACATCTTCATAAGAAAATAGCTTAGCAGAAAGAACAGTATTGGAAAGAAGTAGAGCTAGATTCAAAGTCAGTAGCGATAATAGCAAATGTACATCAATGGCAGGAATACAGCAAAGAGAAGAAGAAGAAATTTGTCTTTGTTTAATAAAATCTGCTTCCTGACTTCTACTTCTACACTCCCCCCATTCTTTTGCAAAATAAAGGGTCCATTCTGAAAACAAATAAACTTATGGGCTTGTATTTGTAAAAACTCTACTCATATCCCTTGGAGGAGGGGCTGACTACAAAGAGATGCAAAGGAACTTTCTGTGTGGACAGAAATGTTCTACATCTTGAGTGCAGCATTGATGTGTGTGTGTGTGTGTGTGTGTGTGTGTGTGTGTGTGTGTGTGTGTGTGTGTATTCTGTGCACTTTTTGGTATTTATTTGTTTATTTATTTATGAGAAAGATGACCAGAATATCACTCTGAAACAAGTGATGCTAGGGATTGAACTTGGGGCCTTATTCTTTAGAGTCCAATACTTTAACCATTATGACAAAGAATCACTCTGTACATTTGAAATAAATGAATATTATTGTAGGTGAAAATTATGTCAATAAGATTTATTTTTAAAGTCTCAATCAAGAAGGCAGGGCAGTGTACTCAGTAGAGCATATATGTTAAAATGTTCAAGAACTCGGGTTCAAACCAACCCCCCATCTCCACCTACAGGGGAAAGTTGCAAGAGAGGTGGAGTAGTGCTGCATGTGTCTCTCTTACTCTACCTCCCTCTTACCCCTTAATGTTCCTCTGTCTAATAAATTTTAAAAAGTTAAAGTCTCAGTCAACTTTAAAGAGAACAAACATTCTTTTATAACCTATACACTTACAATAGTATCTGAAAGTCTTTATTAAAGACTTTATATGTGATAGTGTTTCTGGAGAAGCTCTAAGTCAACAAATGAATTAATTTAAATTATAGTTATGCTTATGATCCAGCAAAACTACTCTTAGGAATTTATTAAAAGGACACTCAAGCACTAATACAAAGGGGCATACGCACCCTTTGTTCATAGCTGCACTATTCACAATAGCCAAAGAACGGGAGCAGCCTAATGTCCATTGACAGATGACTGGCAAAGGAAGTTATGGGATATATACTCCATGGAATACTACTCTCCAATCAAAAAGCCGGTATTGTGTCTTTTGGGACAAAATGGATAGTACTGGAGGTGATTATGCTTAGCAAAATAAGTAAAGAGATGAAAGACAATTACCAGATGGTTTCACTCATATGTGGCATCTAAAGAACTGAAAATACATGAACTTGCAAAAAGAAAAGAAAAAGAAAGAGATGCTGGGGAGACAACATAATGGCTATGCAAAATGACTTTCATGCCTGAGGCTCCAAGGTCCCAGGTTCAGTCCCCCGCACTATGAACCATAAACCAGAATTGAACAGTGCTTTATAGTCTGTCTCTATCTGTCTCTCTGTCTTTTTATCATTAAAATAACATTTTAAATATATATTTAAATATATATAGCATACAAAAGAGAAAAATAGCAAACAAACTGTTTCTAAGGCTTTATGAGATCTATGGTGGTTATCTGTTATCTTTAGAAGGTGGGAGGCTGGGGACACAACCTTGGCGGTGGGTGTGGTTCAGAACTACTATCCTGTAATCTTACAAATCCACTATTAATCCCAAATTAAAAATGGGAAAATAAATTATAGGTATATAATTTATATAATAAAACAATATATGCTGATATTCAATACTATTTTAATCACATTGTATAGCTACATTATGAGATGTGGGATTTATTTATATTCTCAGTACTGACACCATACTTTGCATCTACAACCCTCAAGCCTTTGTGGAGTCCTGCCTTCTATTTGATTCACTGGGCAGTAATGGAAAGGTTTTAGTGTGCAATCTTACAACCTCGTAAATTCTATATTAGCGATGACGACAGAGAGCAACTGAAACCCAGAGAAAAGAAACAACTCTCCGGAGGCAGGAGGACCAGCTGCCCCGGGAAGACCGCTTTTGAACTTTGAAAAGCCATCCGGGACAGTGGAAACAGCATTAAGTGAAGGTAGAACTACTCAACCCGAATCCTGTACATCTTAAAACATGACTTTTGGGGTGGGGGGGGGGTAGTGAATTGTCACTAGATGGGGGCAGGGGAAGGCCTAGACTGGGCTTGACCCTTAGGGAGAAGTTGAGAGAGGGGGCTGTCAGGGTCGGGAAGTACTGGGGAGGCCCCTTTGGAGAAGGTCCTGGGGTGTTCAGGAGAAGGCGTGCAAGGCACGCTGCAGGAAAAGCTTGAGCCGTCGAGTGGCCACGAGTCTAAGTGGAGGCAGGATCCTGGGCGGCTTCTGGGGGAGGCGTGGCCCGGATTGGGGTCTGGCTGCGTGAAAGGTGCAGCCCCCTGGGTCCCCGCAGGAGGGGCGCGCTGGGGGCCTTGTGCTCGGTTGCCCCGGGACGGCGTTGGGGGTGTGGTCGAGGACCCCGCGGCTCCCCAGGCTCCGCCCAGTGGCCAACGGTAGTTCGCGGCCGCCAGGAGCCGACGTGGAGCGGGGCAGGGTCCCGCGCCCGCAGACACGAGCCAGCCCACTGCCGCGGGTGGACGCGGGAGCGGCGCCGCGCCCGCCAGCGCCCCCGCCGGGATGCGGCCGGTCTCTTAGGAGGAGGCGTTGGTGGCAGGTAGAGGCGGGGTGCGGGGGGCTGGCGCCGGGCGAGGGACCCGCCCTCTCCGGAGGAGCCCGAATGTCACCTCCTGACTTCCCTCCCCTGCAGTCGCGGATTGTTTTGCACTTGGTAGATGCCTGATAAATTGCTTCTCCACTGGGACGGGCTGCTGCTGTTTTCGGGGATCGCGAGCCCCACGGCGGGGACGAGGATGTCGGCGCTGCCTCTGGGACTCCTTGGCTCCGTGCCAAGTGACCCACTGGGGCCCTGGGGCGACGGCCCGGGGATGCTCCCCTGCGACTGGGCTTCCTGGGACCTCGGGAGGAGTGGGGGGGGAGGAAGTCTGGTCCTGGACAGACACCACCTTTTTACCCAAAATGAGTAAAGACCATGCAAGGACCCTTGCAGCTGGAGTCCTCCCAGGCATTAACCTGAGCTTTCCCTCAATGATAAGAGACACAGCGAGTTCTCAGACTTCATCCTTTTCCAGGAAACTCAGCTCCAAATGCCCCACTCCAGATGTTCCAGGTTTTGTTTGTGTATTTTGCTGTACTTTAATACCCTGGGAAAATTGAATCTGATTAAGGTTAGCTCCTTCGCAGAGATTTCTGTTATTGTTGGTTTCCTTTTACCATTTATTCATCAGACCTCCCATTGAGGGGGTGGGGGAGACAGCATAATGGTTCTGCAAGACTTGTGCCTGAGGCTTTGAGGTCCCAGGTTCAATCCCCTGCACCAACATAAACCAGAGCTGAGCAGTGGCAAATGGTGGAAAAGGTCTGGTATTCCTACCTCTGTTCCATACTTAATCTTACACTGCTGTCTGTACTGTGGGTAAAATGATGTTTATGCCTAGAGATATTATTATATTTTAAAATAAATTGGGATGGAGTTGTGACAGCTAATTTCATGAGATTGGCTGTCTTTACAATTGTGCTTTTACAAAGAGGATTAAGTGTTGACAAGTACATTAGGGTCGCTCACTTTAGAACTCCCATGATTTGGGTGGTGGCACACCTAGTAGACCACACACATTACAGTATACAAAGACCCAGGTTCAGGTCCCCAGTTCCCATTTACAGAGATGAAGCTTTACAAGCAGTGAGCAGTGCTGCAGGTATTCCTATCTCTCTCTCTCTCTCTCTATATATATATATATATATATATATCCTCTTTCCCTCTCAATTTATATCTCTGTCCATAATTAATTAACTTAAAAATTCCATGGTTTATGAAATAGGACCTCCTGTGAACTGCCTGTTCCCAAAATAGACGGCCCCAAACTGTATGATGCAGCATGTTATGCTTGGACCAAAGTACAAAGTCCTAATCCTTGGAACCTGTAAGTGTTATAAGAAAAAAGAGTCCTTGTATGTTTAATCAAAGATCTTCAGAGGAGAAAATTATACTGGGTTATGTGGGTGGGCTCACTGCAAACTTATAAGAGAGAAGTAGGGAGAGATTTAATACAGACAGAAGAGGAGAACACAGATGACCTCAGAGTCAGACACTGGAGTGATGAGGCCACAAGTTAAGGAAATGGCAGCAGCTGGAAGAGAAAAGAAACAGTCTCCACTAGAGCTTCTGGAGGGATGACAATCATGCCAACACTGATTTCAGCTTCCTGAGGATTTTTGGATCTGCCTACTGTTTAAGCCACCAGATCTATGACAATTCATTGTACCAACTACAGGAAATAATTACATGTTATTTTACTCATAAATCACAGAGGACCTGTTTTGTAATGATGAATATTTTAAAGTTCTGTAGCTGGAGTGGTGGTGGTACAGTAATAGAGATCTTTGTTTGTTGGGTAGTTGCCATCTCCCCCTGGCTTCTTCTTATCCATATGGCTATATAGGGATTTACTGATCCAAAGGTTTGGTCTATTTACATAAATCACTTTTACATAAAGCACTCCAGGGCATTGGTGGTTCAGTTATAGGATTCTCGCCTGTTCCGCCCCCTCCTTGTCACACTCTGATTTTCACCAGTCACTTTTCTCTCCACCCTCTCTATATCACATCCTGTTTCCATCCTACTTGGAGAGTATAAAAACAGCTGCTCTTCTGATTAAAGACACTTGGAAATTGCTTTCCGGCTCCGAGAGTTCCAGAGTGTATCTCCTGCGGAAGTTGGTGCAGCACGCGTTCCTGATCCCTCTCCCACACAGCAGCCTAGATCAGCTCCAGTTGAGTTCTCTCCAACCCAGAGAGCACTAGCTCGGGAAGAAGTACCCTCAGGCTATCCCGGCATTTGTTCTCCTGAAACCTGTACATTCCAAGGGAAGGATTTGAATGTGACAGTTGGGGAGAAAGGAAAAGTAACAATGCATAGGAAAGATCCAGTCTAGCACTTACAGCAAGTTTTAAACTTTCCTCTAATCTTATGAATATATCACTGTATTTGCTCTTGATAATATAATAAAGGTGCAAAGTAGATTTGTACAAGACCTTAGACATGACTCTTAGCTAGGATGCCATTGGATAGTCCTCAAGAGTTTGTCACATACAAGGTCCAGTCCAAGACTTTGTGCCAACGTGTTAACATGTGAGGGGAATGTTAAAATCTGGATAAAATCCATTTTAGAGTCTCCAAGGTGTAGGGGAAAAGTGTTCAGGTTTAATTGATTCTGGGACCCAGGCAAATAACTGTACCTCTACTTCTAAAAACCTCCACAACATCATGAAAAAATATACCTACAAAGAGTAGGCAGTCACTTTCCTTTCAAACCTCTCGAAATAAAATCTACATACCATAAGGCTGAATTATTTTAAGTGTAAAGTTTTAAGTGTAAAATGATTTTTAATAGATTTATGTAATTGTGCCATTAACACCACAATTTAATTTTGACCCACTTTTTTTTATTTAAAAAAGGAAACATTAACAAAACTGTAGGATAGGAGGGGTACAACTCCACACAGTTCCCACCACTAGATCTCTGTATCCCATCCCCTCCCCTGATAGCTTTCTCATTCTTTGTCCCTCTGGGAGTATGGACCCAAGGTCATTGTGGGATGCAGAAGGTGGAAGGTCTGGCTTCTGTAATTGCTTCCCTGCTGAACATGGGCGTTGACTGGCTGATCCATACTCTCAGTCTGCCTCTCTCTTTCCCTAGTAGGGTGGTTGACCCATTTTTATCACCTAGAATAAAAGAAGACTTCACACTCATTTGTAGTCAGTCCCTATGCCACTTTCAGCAGCAGTTTTCTTTGATCATTTGCCTACTTTAGAGTTAAGTTTCACTTACTTTCCTAAGTTGCACTACATTTATGGCCTCATAAATGGCCTCTGCTTGTACTCAGTTAATTTTTTTTTTTCTTAACCACTGCTCAGCACTGGCTCACAATGGTGCTGTGGATTGAACCTGGGGCCTTTGCAGTCTTAGGCATGAAAACCTTTTTTATAACCATTGTGCTAGCTCCCCCAGCCCCAACTCAGTGCATTTTCTTATATATATATATTCCCTTTTGTTGCCCTTGGTTTTTTTTTGTTGTTGTTGTTATTGATGTCATTGTTAGATAGGACAGAGAGAAATGGAGAGAGGAGGGGAACACAGAGAAGGGGAGATATAGATACCTGCAGACATGCTTCACCACCTGTGAAGCGACTCCCTTGCAGGTGGGTAGCTGGGGGCTCGAACCAGGATTCTTGCGCCGGTCCTTGAGCTTTGCGCCATGTGCACTTAACCTGCTGTGCTACTGCCCGACTCCCCTCAGTGTATTTTCTACCCAACTGCTGTAAATTGTACTTCCTGGTTAAAAGCCTCCAGTTAAAATCCAAGTGTGAGCAAATTATGCATAATGGCTGTAATTTAAAGGAAATGCAAAACATAATAAACTGAAGTGAGAAAGACTATCTTGAGGTTTTTGTAGTAAGTCTATGAGTTGATCAAAACATGAAAGAAGACAATGAGAGTTAATCAGCTACACTGCATATTTAAGGATTCATCCCTAATGACTGAGAAGCTCACTTAAGTCTTGTATTGAGCTCAAATATAGTACAGAATAGGCTGAACAGAACATGATAATTAAATGGACATGGGTCCGAGTAGAAGAAAACTGCAATAATCTGATTTGGCAAATATGGTTTATGTTGTCACTATCAGAGAGCTCCCTAGCCAATAGGTTCAGTGAGAACATGAAGAAATATTTAGGTGAATTTAAGGTGACTGTAAATATATATAAAGTGGTGTTAAAGGGACAGAAATATACATATTTATCTAAAACCATTTTTTTGCCTCCAGGGTTATTTCTGGGGCTCGGTGCCTGCACTACAAATCCACTGCTCCTGAAGGCCATTTCTCCCATTTTTTTTTGTTGCCCTGATTGTTGTTATTATTTATTGTTGTCATTGCTGTTGTTGCTGTTGGATAAGACAGAGAGAAATTGAAAGAGGAGGGGAGACAGAGAGACAGACAGAAAGACAGACATCTGCAAACCTGCTTCGCCAGCCGTGAAGCAAACCCCCCACCCCCCGCGCAGGTGGGGAGCATGGGGGCCTCGAACTGAGATTCTTACCCTTGCTTTTCATGCCATGTGCCCTTAACCCGCTGCACTATCACCTGATCCCCCAAACCAAAAATTTTTTTAAGCAAGATACAATGAAATTTGCTAGAAGTAGTGGGATTTTCCTGACTTTGTAATTGACTGAAATAGCCTGTGATAAGTCAGCATATTTCTGTCTTGCTGCTGTATTCTATAGGAAATCATAGAAATTCCAGGTTAAGATTTACAAATCTTCTCATCCAACACAGTTGTCATTCCTACAAATGCTCCTTCAGCTTCAGCTTGAAGCTCATTGTATACACTTTATTCCATCTATACCCCTGAAGTAGAATTGACCTCCTTTAATTTCTTTTTACTAGTCCTGCTTCTGCACATTGGGCATTATCATTCTTTTTTTCCCCACATATCAACTACTCACTTAGATTCCACTAATATATTCCAAAAGTTGTTTTTCATCTCAACTCCACTGTTATTTCTGAGTCACCAGACAAATCTTTCAACCTTTTTATAGCCAACTATAAGAACTATTGCCTTATCAAAAGTTTCTTCTACACAGTTAAACGCAAATCAAATTGTCAGATGATATTCAACAGATCATTCTAAGTCAGTTTAGGCTATATCTGGAGAAAAGGCAAATCTGAGAATGTAGATAAATAGGAGTATATGTTTCTAAGTTTATTCACTGCATTATTTTGATGATGTCAATGAGACCTGCACCAACAAAACTAGCATTTGACCAAAAGGAGCACAAATATAGGCTAGATAACTATTATAAACAATGCATTAAAATATGCTTTTCTCTGTGTGTGAAACTGGGGCCTCACATAGGTGCAGTTTCACTGCTCCAGGCCACTTTTTCAGAGAGAGAGATCTCAGCACTAGAGCTTCTTCTATTGCTAGAGCACCTCCCATGTAGTTGCTAAGGCTCAAATCTAGGCTACATGCAGGATAATGCACACATCCGACCTTATGAGCTATTTTTCTAGCCCTTAAAATATACTTTCATATATATACTTTCATAAATATACTTTCATATATACTTTCATATATATGATAAGCCCAAAAGCTGTTGTCACAATCTTAGTATTGAAAGTAAACTTGTGGAGTGAAGTAGAGAGCATAATGGTTATGCATATTCTAATGCCTAAATCTTCAAGGTCCCAGGTTCAATCCCCCACTATCATAAACCAGAGCTGAGCAGTGCTATGGTTAAAAGAAAAAGAATTTGTGAATTACACTTTCTGAAAACAAATGTCAGATAATAAAATATTGTATATTAATGAAGCAAATTTTAATTTTTCAGTTATCAATAGGATAAATGAAAATAAGAATATTGAAATATTAAGGTACCTCTTGTTACAATTTTATACTTAAGAATTATAAAGGTATACAGGTAGTATACTAACTTACTACATCTTTGTCTATCTCTCACCTATTTTAGAACTTGAATTAAGTTTCCTAATTCTAAGTTTAGTGCCTCCCTATGAGAATATCATATGAAGTATGGTATTCAAAAGTTTAATTTTATATTAATTACAACAGTCCCCATTACTCAATGAATTTTAAGTTGACTTCTTACCTGTTAGTGGAACAGAATGAAACATGTCTTCTTTCTAGATAGAAAGAGGTATTTACTATGGAAAAGTGAGTATGCACTGTTTAAATTATAAATATGGTATTGTTATTCATGTGTGACTAGCATAAGTGGCACTTTAGACAGGTCAAAGCTCTATTGTAAAATCTACAAATGAATTCTCTCAGGTAGCTTTTATTCTTTTGAGGCCTATACTCTTTATCTCCATCTTTTGGTCTTATAGAAGCTAATTATGATTCTGAAAGAAACAAAGCTAGTAGATATGTGGAGTTAGGATTTGAATCCTAATAGTCAATGATAACATCAAAAGAGGAAAGCAGACATGAAAAGTGATGTAAAGCAACTAACAGTAACTCCAAGTGAAGTGTTGTGTGATATTTAGTATTTACTTCATTGTGTTTCTGAGATTGCACCAATCCAGGTATGTTCTATTTAGCTCAATTCTAGGGTTCACCAGAGTTTCCAGAGGGAAACACTCCTGCAGACTCTCCTGAGTGTGGGTCAGTTTTGATAAAATCTCCAGTCTCTGAATTTTGTGAAATATAGAATGGTATAGCATCCTTTGGACGTGTGTCAGTAATTGACAAATCCAGAAATCTATAAGTACATTTTAAGTCACCCATACCCATTCAAAATGGAGTATAAATTCTAAACCTACTACGGAGACATCACATTCTAACACAGTCTTGAGAAAAGGTACACTTGAAAGTAACTGTAAGAAAAGAAATCAGGGTAAAGACTGTTGATTCACAAGAAACAAAGTATAAGTATACACAGTCATCATGTTCTTTTGGGAAACCAAAGAGAAGGGATAAGAACCCAGGAGACACTTTTAAAACCTTTAGCTTAACTATATATCAAAAACTAAAGCCTATAAACTATTTTCCCACAAAATTCACTTTTCATAGTCTGTGGTTTTTTAAAAGCCTTTTCTGCACTGTTTCAAGTAAATAACCAGAGTAGAATATTTAGCTATTACTTGTTAGAACTGTGAGGCTCCTTTTAGTGGATACCTGTTCATAATTTTAAATCAGAATTGTTGATAATAAATCTTGGAAAGGCCAAAAGAGGTCAAGATTTCATCTCTCTACCTTGTTTAGAGATGTAAATAAAACACAGCTTAAGAAGCCATCTAAATACATCAAACATCTACAGAAAGAGCTACAGCAATATATTGACAGCAACACATAGTAGGTGACTTCAACACCCCACTCTCTCAACTTGACAGATCATCCAGGCAGAAAATCAATAAAGACATGAGGGAGCTAAATGAAGAAATAGATAAACTAGAACTATTGGACATTTTCAGAATCATTCACCCCAAGAAACTAGAATACACATTCTACTCAAGTCCACATGGGTCATTCTCAAGGATATGTTAGGCCACAAAGACAGCATCAGCAAATTCAAGAGCATGGAAATCATCCCAAGCATCTTCTCAGACCACAGTGGAATTAAACTAACGCTTAATAATCAACAAAAGATTAGTAATAGTCCCAAAATGTGGAAACTCAACAGTATACTACTTAACAACTACTGGGTCTAAGAGGAAATAAAGGAAGAAATCAAAACGTTTCAAGAATTCAGTGAAAATGAAGACAGTTATCTAAATATTTGGGACACAACTAAGTCAGTACTGAGAGGGAAGTTCATAGCCATACAAGCATACATTAGGAAATAAGAAAAAGCACAAATAAACAACCTGATTGCACACCTTAAAGACCTAGAAGAAGAAGAACAAAGGAACCCTAAAGCAACCACAAGGACAGAAATCACTAAAGTTAGGGCAGAAATCAATAACATTGAAAATAAGAAAACCATACAAAAGATCAATGAAAGCAAATGTTGGTTCTTCGAAAGAGTGAACAAAATTGACAAACCTTTAGCCAGACTCACAAAACAAAAAAGGGAGAAGACCCAAATAAATCAGAGATTGTAAATGAAAGAGGAGATATCACAACAGACACCACAGAAATTCAACATATCATATGAGGCTTCTATGAACAACTATATGCCACCAAGCTAGAGAATCTGGAAGAAATGGATAATTTCTTAGATATCTATGAACTTCCGAAATTAAATAAAGAGGAACTAGATAATATGAACAGGCCCATCACAGCTAACGAAATAGTTATCAAAAATCTTCCCCAAAATGAAAGTCCTGGACCAGATGGTTTTACAAGTGAATTCTACAAAACTTTCAAAGAAGAACTAATACCTCTACTTTTGAAAGTCTTCCAGAATATTGAAGACACTGGAATACTCCCTTCCAGCTTCTATGAAGCCAACATCACTCTGATACCAAAAGCAGACAGGGACACAACCAAAAAAGAAAACTACAGACCAATATCTCTGATGAACATAGATGCTAAAATATTAAACAAAATTCTAGCCAACCAGATACAGCAGTATATTAAAAAGATTGTTCATCATGACCAAGTGGGGTTTGTCCCAGTGATGCAAGGTTGGTTTAATATATGTAAATAAACCAACATGATCAAGCACATTAATAAAAGCAAGACCAAAAACAATATGGTCATATCAATAGATGCAGAAAAAGCATTTGACAAAATCCAACATCCCTTTATGATCAAAATGCTACCAAAAATGGGAATAGTTGGAAAATTCCTGAAGATAGTGGAGTCTATATATAGTAAACCAACAGCCAACATCATACTCAATGGTGAAAAACTGGAAGCATTTCCACGCAGATCAGGTACCACAGAGGGCTACCCACTATCACCATTATTATTCAACTTAGTGTTGGAAGTTCTTGCCATAGCAATCAGGCAGGAGCAAGGAATTAAAGGAATACAGATAGGAAGAGAAGAAGTCAAACTCCATATTTGCAGATGACATGTTAGTATACATAGAAAAACCTAAGGAATCCAGCAAGAAGCTTTTGGAAATCATTAGGCTATACAGTAAGGTGTCAGGCTACAAAATTAACATTCAAAGTCAGTGGCATTCCTCTATGCAAACACTAAGTTAGAAGTTGAAATCCAGAAATCAATTCCTTTTACTATAGTAACAAAACCAATAAAATATCTAGGAATAAACCTAACCAAAGAAGTGAAAGTTTTGTATACTGAAAATTATGAGTCACTACTCAAGGAAATTGAAAAAAACACAAAGAAGTGGAAAGATATTCCATGTTCATGGGTTGGAAGAATTAACATCATCAACATGAATATACTACCCAGAGCCATATACAAATTTAATGCTATCCCCATCAAGATCCCAACCACATTTTTTTAGGAGAATAGAACAAATGCTACAAATCTTTAACTAAAACCAGAAAAGACCTAGAATTGCCAAAACAGTCTTGAGAAGAAAGAACAGAACTGGAGGCATCACACTCCCAGATCTCAGACTATATTATAGGGCCATTGTCATCAAAACTGCTTGGTACTGGAACATGAATAGACACACTGACCAGTGGAATAGAATTGAGAGCCCAGAAGTAAGCCCCCACATCTAATCTTTGACAAAGGTGCCCAGAGTATTATATGGAGAAAGCAGAGTCTCTCAACAAATGTTGTTGGAAAAAATGGGTTGAAACATGCAGAAGAATGAAACTGAACCACTATATTTCACCAAACACAAAAGTAAATTCCAAGTGGATCAAGGACTTGGATGTTAGACCAGAAACTATCAGATACTTGGAGGAAAATATTGGCAGAACTCTTTTCCACATAAATTTTAAAGACATCTTCAGTGGAATGAATCCAATTACAAAGAAGACTAAGGCAAGTATAAACCTATGGGACTACATCAAATTAAAAGGCTTCTGAACACAGCAAAAGAAATCAATACTCAAACCAAGAGAACCCTCACAGAATGGGAGATCTTTACATGTCATACATCAGACAAGAGTTTGATAACCAAAATATATAAAGAGCTTGCCAAACTCAACAACAAGAAAACAAATGACCCCATCCAAAAATGGGGAGAGGACATGAACAGAATATTCACCACAGAAGAGATCCTAAAAGTTGAGCAGCACATGAAAAAATGTTCTAAGTCTTTGATTGTCAGAGAAAAGCAAATAAAGATAACAATGAGCTACCACGTCACTCCTGTGAGAATGTCATACATCAGAAAAAGTAGCAGCAATAAATGCTAGAGAGGTTGTGGGGTCAATGGAGCACTGCTGATGGGAATGTCAATGGGTCCAACCTCTGTGGAGAGCAGTCTGGAGAACTCTCAGAATGCTCGAAATGGACCTACCCTATGATCTTGCAATTCCTCTCCTGGGGATATATCTTAAGGAACCCAACACACCCATCAGAAAAGATTTGTGTATACCTATGTTCTTGGCAGCACAATTTGTAATAGCCAAAACCTGGAAGCAACCCAGGTGTCCAACAACAGATGAGTGGCTGAGCAAGTTGTGGTCTTATATACACAATGGAATACTACTAAGCAACTAAAAACAGTGACTTCACTGTTTTCAGCCCATCTTGGATGGAGCTTGAAGAAATCATGTTAAGTGAAATAAGTCAGAAACAGAAGGATGAATATGGATGATTTCACTCTCAGACAGAAGTTGAAAAACAAGATAAGAGAAAACACAATTAGAACCTGAACTGGAGTTGGTATATTGCACCAAAGTAAAAGTCTCTGGGGTGTGTATGTGTGTGGGGGGAAGAGTACAGGTCCAAAAAGGATGACAGAGGACCTAATGGGGGTTGAATTGTTATATGGAAAGCTGAGAAATGTTATGCATGTACAAACTGTTGTATTTACTATCAAATGTAAACCATTAAAGAAATTAGATAAAGGTAATACAAAAATTGTTTTAAAAAAGAGAATAATAGAGACTAAGTAAAATGAGATAGTGTGAAGATAGGTAAGAAACCAAAAAAAAAAAAAATCTAAGTTTATATTATAATCACTAAATCATGGATTGCAATGTTTTCAATAATTTTATAAGTTATTAAGGTAATAAATATTCTTTTCCCAGAAATTTCTGATAATTTGATAACATTTTGTGCATCCAAATAGAATAATATTCATTTATTTGGTTGTTGGAAAAATCATAATATATTTTTCTATGTTTTTCTATGCAAAATTGAGTGCAGCTGGTTAAGCACACATGGCACAAAGCGTAAGGACCAGAGTAAGGATCCCAGTTCGAGCCCTGGCTCCCCACCTACATGAGAGTTGCTTCACAGGTGGTGAAGCAGGTTTGCAGGTGTCTATCTTTATCTCCCCCTCTCTGTTTCCCCTACCTCTCTTGATTTCTCTCTGTCCTATCCAACAACGACGACAGCAATGACAACAACAATAATAACTGATGACAATAAACAACAAGGGCAACAAAAGGGGAAAATTTAAAAAAAAAATTTTTTTAAATGAGTCATGACTTTTCTGACAACCCAATATATTACTAATCTACTTATTTACTCTACCAACTGCATGAAGATTTCACTGCTCCCAGAGAGTCTCCCCTCTTTTTAAGAGGAGGAGTGACAGAGAAGGAGAGGTAGAGAAAGAAAGGAGGCACAGCTGCAGCACTGCTCCATTACACATGAGGCAACCCCCCGAAGGTGAGGACTTGAACCCAAGCCCTCAAGCGAGGTGATATGTATTTTCTACAGGGTGTGCCAGTGCCCAGTCCCTATATTCAATTCTTAAACTGTAGTCAAATTAGAAAAACATTAAATGAAAACTAGATAAGCATTCACTACTTTGACCAAATTGAAGATATGGTTAACCTAAAATAGTGAAAATCTGAATTATAAATTATTTTTAAATGCAAATTTCATTACTTCAAGGTGCATGATGCTACTAGCTACATTGGCAAACAGGAGTAGTGCTAAGCATCTTCTTTACAAATGGTTGTTTTTTAAATTCTTGTGTAAGGAAATAGTTTATGCCATCCGTTTTTATTTACTTAATGAGAGAGAACCAGAGTAGCACTCAAGTACGTACAGTGCTGGAGTTCAAACTTGGGACCTCATGGATACAAGCTCTGCATTTTACCCACTGATAGCTTTTGCTTACTAAACTATTCATTTTATAAGAGAAAAAAATTTCACTCTGGGATACTGTTACTCACCACTGGCTTGGTGTCATGTCAGCTAGTGGATACTAGAAAATAAGTTTCTTATATTTATCTTTTCATGCCAAGATAAATGTGGTTTCATAACAGAATATTCTTCTTTCTTCTAACTTCTAGTGATAATTTTCCTTATCTTTCTTTTAATTTCTGTTTTCTACTTTAAGTACCAAGTAGCATGATTAGTATATGATTTCCTAACACTGGGCTATCATCCTACCTGCTCATTCCTTCATGTTTTTGATCTATCTGAAATTTGTAATGATAACATCACTAAGTAATATGAAGTTTCTTAGTATTTTTCATGATCCTGAAGAATCTCAAAATTACTTAGTGTGTAAGTAAAATTATACAACATTCATGGCGAAACTTGTTTCAATGAAATGGATTTTTTTTTAATAACAGTCACTTGTACTTAGAATGTTTGAATTGCCTAGCAATCTCAAATAACATTCCATTTACCAGAATTCCCCATGGAATGTCTTCTTATCTGCTGCTTATTTTCTAAAAATGATAGTACAAAACACAGTTAGGTATAATTTATCTATAATAGTTTTTGGACAGATGGCACCTTAGGGAGAAACTGTGAGTGAACTGACAAGGAGTTTTATTTAATAAAAATTCTCTTTAACTCAAAAGCTCATTTTAAATTTTTAAACGCTGTATACTTATAATCATTAATGAAAGAATCATAAGCAGTGTATTCAGTGTAATCTTCCTCTTACTACCACATCTATTTGGTTTTTTTTTCTAAGTTTATTTATTTATTTTAAAATATTTATTTATTCCCTTTTGTTGTCCTTGTTGTTTTATTCTTGTATCTATTATTGTTGTTGTTATTGATCTCATCGTTGTTGGATAGGACAGAAATGGAGAGAGGAGGGGTGACAGAGTGGGAGAGAGAAAGACACCTGCAGACCTGCTTCACCGCTTGTGAAGAGACTCCCCTGCAGATGGTGATCCGGGGGCTGGAACCTGGATCTATTTTTTTTATAAAGATTTTACTTATTTATTAATGAGGAAGCTAAGAGGAGAGAGAAAGAATCAGACATCACTCTGGCACATGTGCTGCCGGGGATCGAACTCGAGTCCAAAGCTTTATCACTGCGCCACCTCCCAGACCACTATTTGTTTTTAAGAATCAAAATTGTGATTGTTAATTTGACCCGTTGTTTTTCATCTCATTAATTTCTATTTTTATATTTATTATTTCCAACCATGTGCTTGCTTTAATTTTTTCCAAAAAATTTTAGCTAAGTTTTAATTCTTCTATCTTTATTGAAATAATTGTTTAGGCCTACGGATTTTCCTCATTTGCTTTTTCAGTTTATCTTAGATTCTGATGTGTAGTGTTTTCATTGTCATTATTTTTCAGAAAATCTTTAATTTCTATTTAAACAGAAGAATTGTTTAGAAGGCCTTTAATTTCCAGGTAGAAAGACCATTATGTTTTTGAGTTTCACTTTTAATTTCTAATTTTATTACATTGTGGCCAGATGTCATTTGCAATATTTCTACTTTTTGGAAATTACTGATGTTTAATTTGTGCCTTAGAATATGATTGATACTTTTGATTTTGAATATGCTTGAAAGGAAAATACATCTTCTGTTATCAAAGTGTAGTGTTTGATGTATGTCCAGAAAATCTATCTTAGTGACTATTTTATCTAAATCTTTTGTAGCATTCTTTTGCCCACCTGACTTGTCTCATATTCAGTGATGTGTTATGACTGGGTCTAAATTCTTATTGCATATCCTGTAATTTTTGTTTTATCTAAGAGGTTGCTATATTATATGGTACATGGATAGTCAAATATATCTTTACAGTGGAACATAGCTTTTAATTTTGGAAATTCTAAATATATAATTTCTGATACAATTTTTGTTGTTCTTTTATTTATTTCCTGACTTTAGTAAATTCTCATTTCTTCCTGTTGGTTTTTTTGCTTGTTTTGTTTCTTGTTCATTTTTCTTTTACACTTTATGTTTTTTATTTTATTCTTAAATATTTTATTTACTTATTTATCAGATAGAAAGAGAGAAATTGAGAGGGGAGAGGGAGATAGAGAGGGAGAGAGACAGAGAGACACCTGCAGCCCTGCTTCACCACTTGTGACACTTTCCCCCTACAGGTGGGGACCAGGAGCTTTGAACCTAGGTCCTTGTGCACTGTAGTGTGTGCGCTCAACCAGGTGCACCACCTCCTGGGCCCCATTTTTTATTTTTTAAATATATGTCCCAAAATTCTTGTTTGGGAATATTTAGTGCATTTGGAGTGTTGTGTTAACTGTTCTTTGGCTTTGTGTTTATCTGCCTTGTGTGGACATGGGGTAGAGAATTAGGGAGAATTTTCATAACAGGAAATATTTTATTCAATTTTTTTGACATTTTAATAGTTTTACATGGCTCTGGTCTGATTTAATCTACTCCTGATTTAATCTCAATGGACAAAATACCCAGCTTGAGTATGCTTTCTTCCATGCCACATTTCTTTTGTGGTTGATAGTATAGTTGTAGTAGAAGGAAAACATAAAGGGGCTAGTTTATCTTGCTTCTTTTTGTTTCTGATGGTTCCTGAATTTCCCCCTCATTCATATACAGAAGTTGAAAAACAACATCAGAAGGGAAAACACTAAGCAGAACTTGTACTGGAGATGGTGTACTGCACCGAAGTAAAAGACTCTGGGGTGGGTGGGGTTGAGAGTACACGTCTAAAAAGGATGACAGAGGACCTAGTGGGGGTTGTATTGTTATGTGGAAAACGGAGAAATGTTATACATGTACAAACTATTATATTTACTGTCGAATGTAAAACATTAATCCCCCAATAAAGAAATTTTAAAAAACTAGGGTGGGGTGGGGTGGGGGACAGTTCAGGTCCTAGAACATGATGGCAGAGGAAGACCTAGTGGGGGTTGTATTGATCTGTGGAAAACTGGGAAATGTCGTGCATGTTCAAACTATTGTATTTTAAAGTATTGCTAAATGTCAAATACAAAGTCATTTCCTCTCCATGAACTTTTTCAACATCATGCCTTATTAATGAAAATTGCATCTCTTTTTATAGATAAGAACTAAGAGAACAAAAAAGGAAGCATTCACATTTTAAGATTCTAAGAAGAGGTACCAATATTTAATATGGAATCAAAAGCTAGTGAGTCAAATAATGAAGATCATTTATCAAGTAGTGGCCTCACATCCAATGGAGGTATGTAGTAACAAAGTGGGAAAAACTAGACTTAAGTAATCTTCAGTAATAATCATTCAAGTCACTGTTTTTCAGTATGCTTTATTCCTAACTACACAAGCCCAGGTACTGATCATAGATGGCTGCCATATTGTTTATAGTTCTGCTTTTCCAGGAAGAACTTGTTTGGTCTTAAAAGAAAAGGGGCCAGATGGTAGTGAACCAGGTTAAGAGCACAGAGTGCAAAACACAAGGACCAAGGCAAGGATCCTGATTAGAGCCCCCAACTCCCCACCTGCAGGGAGGTCACTTCACAAGCATTGAAGCAGCTTGGCAGGTGTCTTGTCTTTCTCTTGCCCTCTCCAACTTCCCTTCCTCTCTCAATTTCTCTCTTTCCTGTCCAACAACAACCATAATAACAGCAACAACAGCAGTAGAAAAAATAGGGCCTCCAGGAGTAGTGGATTCATAGTGCAAGCACCGAGCACCAGTGATAACCCTGGAGGCAAAAAAAAAAAATACATATATATATGTCTACCTTTCTTAGTTTAAAATTTATTTCCAATTTACTGGATCATTTCAACACATTCCATGTTTCCCTAAAGACTTTTCTTCCTCTTTGTTTCTTGGTTCACTCTAAAAAAGAATTTTGTATCACTTTAATTTCTTTTCCCTTACCCACTTCACATCCAGTCAGATACCAACTCCTATTATAACAGATATCTTTCTCTCTATTTCCATTGTCATTGCTCTGATCCAGATGCCAATCACCTCTAACCCTAGTCATTTCAGTCAAATGATAAACAGACAGGAAAACAGTAACAGGTGGGATAATATAGGGAGGTACTTAATGTAAGGTATTGGTGATGCAGGTGTTGAATGAACTGAGAAGCCTGTAGGGGAGGAGACACCCCAAAGGTTTGCTAAGTTCCACTCACCTTGAGTTATTAGCACCATGAGAAGAGGAAGCATCAGAAGGCTTGGAAGCAGAAGCTCTCCAAACTACAGAAAGGGCAACCAGGAAGAGGTTAAAGCCACCACTTAGTTTCTCCCTTCCTTCCTCTTTCTGCCTTCTTTCACCAACACACAACCCTCCAGCACACCCCTCCAACCCCCCACTATGAACCTACTACAAAATGAGTTGGAAAGAGAGCCTGGGATCAGTAGTTCTCTACAACATACAGCAGAGAATGGGAAGAACAGAGAATGGACTTTCTGGCAGTCAGGTCAATGGCCTGAACTTCTCTGTTCCAGTCTCTTGGAAACAGAGCTGGCAGTCAGCTGAGGTAAAGAACAAACACCTCATCACAGACCCCTGCAAGCGTCAACCCGGCTTTGACCTAGCACATTATGATTGGGCCCTCCTCAATCGCTATCGAACAGGCCATGGCTGGTGCGCCGCTATGTTCCATCGCTGGGGAGCCAGAGACGACCCGAACTGCCCCTGCGGCTACAGACAGACTATGACCCACAGAGTCAACGACTGCCACCTCTCCAGATTCAAAGGAGGTCTCGAAACTTTACATCAGGCTCAACCTGATGCTGTTGACTGGCTACGGAAGAAGGGCAAACGCTAGAAGAAGAAGGTCAATGGCCTGTGCAGTCCCTAACTGCTTTCCTTTCCTGTCTTTCCAAAGAAATCATCCTGGCTTTATTCCCAATTACAGGTCTATTGTTCCACTGTTCTACTCGACAATGTCTGTTCAAACATTTTTACCCTTGAGGGTATTCATGCCATCCTAAAATGCCCTTGGTTCAGTTCCCAGAAGTAGCCATGGTGGATACCTGGAGCACCTCCATACAGATGCTTCTGGCCAGGAGAAGCAGCAGCAACCAAAAAAGAGTGACCTGCTCCAAGTCCATGCTTCTATACATTCCCTTCTCTGTGTGTCCCTACTGAGGGTGACATCATTCGTATGCTAATAGTCCCAAACTCCTGCTGGGGTCACAACAGATACCACAGCACCAAAGCTTCCTCCAGTACAAGGGAACTAGACTCGAACCTGGGTTATTCACATGTCAAAGTATGTTTGTCATTCAGGTGAACTATCTTGGCAGTCCCATTCCCTTGCTTTATTACCACATCCTGTGGGACATACTCTTAAAAAAATATTAGTGACAATATTGATTTACAAACTTACAAGATAACAGAGGTACAAACCCACACCATTCCCACCACCAGAGTTCTGAATCCCCAATCCCTCCAATGTGGCTACAGCAATTCTTCTAAGGTTACAGCTATCTGTATATATTTGCCCTTTTTTGTTTTAAATCTTTTCTCTTTTTTCTCTCTTTATTTATTGGATAGAGACAGCCAAAAATGAGAGGGAATGGAGTGATAGGAAAGAGAAAAGACAGAGAGAGACACCTGCAGCCCTGCTTCACCACTTGCAAAGCTTTCGCCTTGAAGGTGGGTACCGGGGGCTCAAACCCTGGTCCTTGAGCACTGTAGCATGTACACTCAAGCAGGTGTGCCACCACTGGCCCCATACTTGCCCTTTTTTTCTTTTTTTTTTTTTTAGATCCCATCATCTCTTCCTTTCCAAGCCACTCACAAACCTATTACTACATCCAAATGTCCTTCCCTTTTTCCTCATCTTTCTCCAGTCCTGATGGAGTTGGATTTTAGAGCCCTATGGTCATCTTCCCCCTATCACTTCTCCCCCACTGGGAGTATGGATCAAAATTATTTTGTGGATACAGAAGGTGAGAGGTCTGGCTTCGCTACATTGGCAAGTCAATCCATATCCCCAGCCTACTTTTATCTTTCCCTAGTTGGGTAGGGCTCTGTAGGGGTGAGGTTCCAAGACACATTGGTAAGGCCATCTGTCCAAAAAAGTCAGAATGGAATCATGATAACATCTGCAACTTGGTGGTCAAAAGGGAGCAAAATATAAAGTGGGACAAAATGATTAATGAACAGGGACCAAAAAGGAGGAACAAAGCATATGAGAATAGGGATCTTAAGGTGGAAGGAAGCTAGAAATCCCATTTTAGGAATGTTTGTAGGGGCCCACAACTATTGCTTGAGTTTGATAGCTAACATAGAGTTGAATAACAGTGTTGTCTGACACACTCACTAGTGAAATAGAATTGAGAAACCAGAAGTAAGCCCCCACACCTATGGACATTTAATATATATATATATTTTTTTGCCTCCAGGGTTATCGCTGGGACTTGATGCCTTCACTATAAATCCACTGGTCCTGGAGGCCTTTTTTTTTCCCTTTTGTTGTCCTTTTTGTTTATCACTGTTGTTGTTATTGCTGTCATTGTTATTGGGTAGGACAGAGAGAATCGAGAGAGGAGGGGAAGAGAAAGGTAGACACCTGCAGACCTGCTTCACTGCCCGTGAAGTGACCCCCCCTGCAGATGAGGAGCTGAGGGCTTGAACCTAGATCCTTATGTCAGTCCTTGCGCTTTGCACCATGTGCACTTAACATACTGTACCAATACCCACCCCCCAACATTTGTGTCCAAACTATTAAATGGGGACAGCAGTCTCTCTTCAACAAATGATGTTGGAAAAATTGTGTTGAAACATGCAGAAGAATGAAACTGAAGCACTATATTTCACCAAACACAAAAGTAAATTTCAAATGGTGAAGGACCTGGATATTAGACCAGAAACTGTCAAATACTTAGAGGAAAGTATTGGCATAACTTTTTTCCATCTAAATTTGAAAGGTATCTTCAATGAAATGAATCCAATTACAAAGATGACTAAATAAAAAATAGACCAATAGGACTACATCAAATTAAAAAGCTTCTGCACAGCAAAAGAAGCCACCACCCAAACAAAGAGGCATCCCACAGAATGGGAGAAGATCTTTACATGCCATACATCAGACAAGAGGCTAATAACCAAAATATATAAAGAGCTTGCCAAACTCAGCAACAACAACAAAAAAAATGGCCCCATCCAAAAATGCGGAGAGGATATGAACAGAACAGTGTCCATAGAAGAGATCCAAAAAGCCAGTTAAGCATATGAAGAAATGCTCTGTGAGAATGTCATACATCAGAAAAAGTAGCAGTAACAAATGCTAGAGAGATTGTGGAGACAAAGGAACCCACCTGCACTGCTGATGGGAATGTAAATTGGTTCAACCCCTGTGGAGAGCAGTCTGAAGAATTCTCAGAAGCCTAGAAGTGGACCCTATGATCCTATAACCCTGCAATTCCTCTCCTGGGGATATATCCTAAGGAACCAAGCATACCCATCCAAAGAGATTTGTGCATACCTATGTTCATAGCAGCACAAAATGTAATAGCCAAAACCTGGAAGCAACCCAGGTATCCAACAACAGATGAATGTCTGAGAAAGTTAGGGTATATATACACAATGGAATGCTACTCAGCTATTAAAAATGGTGAATTCACCTTCTTTACACCATCTTGGATGGAGCTTAAAGATATCATGTTAAGTGAGATAAGTCAGAAACAGAAGGATGAATATGGGGTGATCTCACTCACAGGCAGAAGTTGAAAAACAAGATCTGAAGAGAAAACACTAAGCAGAACTTGGACTGGAGGTGGTGTACTGCACCAAAGTACAAGACTCTGGGGTGGGGGGAAGGTTAAGGTCCTAGAACATGATGGCAGGAGGATCTAGTGGTGGTTGTATTCTTTTTTAAAATTTTTATTTATAAAATGGAAATATTGACAAGACTATAAGATAAGAGTGGTGGGTACATTTCTGCACAATTCCCACCTCCAAAACTCCATATCTAATCCCCTCCCTTGATAGCTTCCCTATTCTTTATCCTTCTGGGTGTATGGACCCAGGATCATTGTGGGCTGCAGAAGGTAGAAAGTCTGGCTAGTGTAATTGCTTCTCTGCTGAACATGGGCGTTGGCATTTTTCCCCTCTCATATTAATTAAATAGTTATTAGTGAGACTATAAGTTAATAGGAGTATATATTATCACTATTCCCACCACCAAAGGTCTGTGGCCCTCTCCCCTCCCCCAGTGAAGCTGATCATCTACAGGGATTGTATTCCTATGTGGAAATGTTATGCATATACAAACTATTGTATTTTTTAAATATTTTATTTTATTGAGAGAAATGCAGAGAGAGAGAGAGAGAAACACCAGAGCACAGAGCTCTGGCTTATAGTGGTGCAGGGGACTGAACCTGGAACTTTTGAAGTTTCAGGCATGACAGTCTGTTTGCATAACCAACATGCCATCTCCCCCACCCCAAACAATTGTATTTTACTATCAACTATAAATCATTAATCCCCCAATTTTTCTTTCTTTTTTTTTTGAGAAGATGGTATCAGAATAGAATAAAGGGCTAGAAAGTTGGGCTAGGGCCTAGAGTACCTCTCATTCTTAAAAAAAATAATAATAAAATTAACTGTTTACCCCATCCACCTGACCCAGGATATATATATATATTCACATTTAGTACAGAAGCCTATATAACCTCTGAGTCCTTGTTGGTCTGAGCTCACAGTTCATGGTCACAGCTAGGAACACGGCCGGCTTCATTCATTTCAGGACCAGTCTTCCTCAAGTGGCACAGTAGGCTGACCCAGCCTCCCTTTGGAGAGTGAGGCAGATCCTACCATTGCTGCTTTTTGGTGAGGTTAAGGCCTGAGGAAGGTTCACAAGAGGGCTTATGATGATATGCCTGGTGGAAGTGACCAGTGATGGTAGAGAGAGGGATCCATTAGAGTTCTAGGTCCATCATATTTGTGTGGAAATCTAAGGATTCCCTAACTATGGCCCCAGATCATGAGGTGATGTGATACTAACCAAAAGGGCCACTGTTAAAAGAGCCTATCTCTTTTGTCTTTATGACATTCTCTTGCTATTTCTTGCCTGTACTTTTTGAGTGTTCCCCTACATGGATGTTATACTTTCAGTTTTATCCCTCCTGAGTGCATTCTTCATACTGAAACAAGAGAACATTTTCAAAACACAAATCTACTGGCATTAGTTCCTTGTTTTCCACTCCTTTATGATTATCTAAAACTTCCAGGATAAAATCCAAATTGCTTGGCATGACCACAAGCTCTACACTTTTTGTCCTATATTTTCATTCTTATATTGGTCATTAATTTCCATCCATAGTATGTTATCCTGTCTCAACTCTTCTTATCAGTAAGTATTATGCCCCTACTGCCTAGACTGCTGTCCACATCTGTTCTCCACACCAGTAACATTCCTTCTTCTTCCTCCCTGATCTGCTCCTTCTTTGTATCTTGTTTTCATCTCAGAGCTCTTGCCCTCCTTTCACTTGTCTATTTTCCCCCATAAGATCTTGAGATTTAAAAAAAAAAAAAGTTTTGTTATTAATGAAGTTAATTCTATTCTACTTAGGTTCTTCAAGTCCATTTTTTATGTCATCTATCCGTGGCACAATAATTGAAAACACATCAGCTGGGACATTGACACAAATTCCTTCTTTTCCTAAATATGAAGTGGAACTTGATTCACATAGAAAAGTCACCCCTTACCCTGGTAAAGAACACATTGAACGTGTTTTGGAAGAATATTCACATCAAGTCAAAGATTTGCAGAGAAGATTAAATGAAGTAAGTTATATATTTTCTTCTAGTACTTGATGTCATTGGGGGAAGACAGGCATATTGCCTTGAAGTAAACCCTAAACTTCCTGGAAGTAAAAGGTATCAATTTATTGGTTAAACTTGTTAATTTGGCCTGTGCCTTCTCTCTCATTATGGAAAATTAGGCTGATGACCTGATCAGTATGGTGGGTGCTCCCCCCATACCACAGGGGCCCTCAAAACTCTACAGGCCAACCTTGGAGACTCTGAATAGCCCAAGACATGAAAGAATGTTCAAGTTTGCATTCTGTTCTTAGGGTTTGTTTGTTTGTTTGTTTGTTTGCCTCCAGGGTTATCGCTGGGGCTTGGTGCCTGCCTATGAATCCACTACTCCTGGAGGCCATTTTTCCCATTTTGTTACCCTTGTTGTTGTCATTATTATAATTGTTGTCATTGTTATTGGATAGGACAGAGAAAATTCAAGAGAGATGGGGAGATAGAAGGAGAGAAAGACAGACACGTGCAGACCTGCCTAAAAAAAAAAAAAAGATTTATTCTTATGAAAGAGAAAAAGACTAGAGCACTGCTCAGCTCTGGCACGTGGTGGTGCAGGAAATCACACCTGGAGGCTCAGGTTTGCAAGTCCATTGCTCAGCTTCTGAGATAGCTCTCTAGTCCTTATTTACCCTTTTATAATGTTCTTACTTTTATAATGTTCTTACTTATAATGTTCTTACTTTTATAATGTTCTTACAAATAAACATTAAAATAAGTTAATGAAAATCACATACCTACTTTGATTTCATGGTGCATTTTTTAAAAATAAAATGCTATAATTGTAATTAATCATTGTCTCAGGTCTGCTGTCACAATACCTGATATTTTTCTTTACAAAGCATTGGTACTGGACAGCTTTTCATATGTATGTGTTTGCATTATAGCTAAATAATATATGGAATTTATTTGCTAAAAATTTCAAGTAGACCTTATATAGAATCAAGCTAGCATCAGCCAACTTTACAATTCCATGTTGTGTTCAGTAGTTCAGTCTAATATGTAATACTTGCCACCATATGTAAAATCCTTCATGACTTAACCTCTCCAGTACATTCATACCCCACAGCTACTCTCCATTCCAGTACTAGTGAGCTACAAACTCCTTCCTGGATGTATCATCCTTTGTAGATCTTTATGCCATTGCCCACACCATATCCTTTTCTTTACCTTGTCTGCCTGGAAAACTCTTATTACCCACCAAACTTAGCTCAAGAATTTTCTTCTTTGACACCTTTCCCCTAGAAAGGGTATTAAGTATATTCTTCTCTGTACAGCTGTTGCTCTTAATGCACATGCCTATTGTGCTATCTAATATATTTTATTGTATTCATTAATACATTGGTCTGCCCCGTGTAACTATGTGAATACTTTTGGTAAAAAAACAAAGCTTTAACATTATAAACTGCTAAAAATTATATGTCACTATAACAGAAGTAAACAAGGTATGATTCATAAGGAGTTCATAAACTTGTAGGGGAGATAAAATATATAAATAGTGATAATATACAAGTACACTAATAAAATGGGTGACTGAGTAGATGGATGTATAGATGGATGAATATATGAAGCACAGAGATACAAATGTGGCAGAGAACAGTGTCTTAATTTTTTTTCACATCTACCTTCTAGCAGTGTCTATCACTTGATAGGTGCTAATAACTATGTGTTAAATCAACAAAGAACAAGGGTGTTGGGAACTTGTAATACTGAGCATAAACTGCCTGTGTAACATGCACTGTAGTAGGTATATAAAGGTGGAAATATGTGGCCCTTCCCATGTACACATTACAGCCTAAGACTGAAATATTTAAAACAGAAATGGATAGTAATTGGGAAATCTATGTTTCAATACAGTTGACAGGGATGCTAACTCTAATCAATTTTCTACATTCCTAATCTTGATTTATTTTTTTTCTGGGCATTCGATTATTTAATCTTGTTTTGTTTGTTTGTTTGCTTTTGTCTTCAGGGTTATCGCTGGGGTTCAGTGCCTATACTATGAATCCACTGCTCCTGGAGGCTGCTATTTTTTCCCTTTTGTTGCCCTTGTTGTTTATCATTGTTGTTGTTGTTATTGATATTATTTTTGCTGTCACTGTTGTTGGATAGGACAGAGAGAAGTCAAGAGAGGAGGGGAAGGAAGAGAGGGGGAGAGAAAGACATTTGCAGACCTGCTTCACTGCTGGTGAGGTGAGCCCTGTGCAGATGGAGGCTGGGGTCTTGAACCAGGTTCCTTGCACCCGTCATTGTGCTTTGTGCCATGTGCGCTTAACCCACTGTACTACCTCCTGGCCCCTTAATCTTGATTTAAAAAAAAAAAAAACTTATAGTCTTCCTCCAGGTAGTCAGTAGTTTTTTATTGTTATTCATGTTCATACTAATGATGAACAAAAGGATTATCTTGTAGGTAGCAAGCTCTCCACCCATGGTGAAAATGTTATAGTTTTGCTTTGAGATGACTAGGTAGGGAATCAGTTATTCTGCTGCAAGATTCCTCCATGCCTCATTTTACAGACCTTTGAATTTCTTTGGAGTTAGACACTTTGATTTTTGTGTGACAGATGTCTGTTGTCAAGTATTTTAAGTGGTTCGGAGGTGGTGGTTGACTTTTCTATGTACAGAACCTCAACCAATTCTATTTCCAGGAGCAAAATGTGTTCCTATGTTTTATCTTTAGCTAGAAGTCATGTTGTTTCAGAAACCAAGTTCTGGTTATGGAGAATGGAATACAGTGGACCAACCTTGAAACAATGCAACCAGTTGAGATACTTTAGTAATTGTTGGGGAGACAGCATATGCAAAAAAAGACTCTAGTGGTAGAGCTGACCAGTGCTCTGGTCTCTGCCTCTCTATATTTTTCTCTCTGTATCTCCTTCATTAAAATAAATAAGTATTTTTAAAAGGAAAAAATATATTTTAGTAGTATAGGTGAGAAATTATTAATTAGATCCTGAACTATTGTGGGGTAAGGGCAGTATACATATAAATAAATAATAAATCATTTTTTAAGTTACTAGCTATAAGGCAACATGTTCCACTAGTAAAGACTAATTTGCACATCTTTTTTTTTTCCAGAGCAATGAATTGCATGAGAAGCAAAAGTTTTACTTAAGGCAATCAGTTGTTGATTTGCAAACAAAACTTCAAGAAATGCAAATGGAAAGAGATGCCATGGCTGACATCAGGTTGGAATTTACTAACTGAAAATAAATGAATATTTTACTCTTAGTAATATAAAAATACTTGTGTGAATATGAGTTTTATAAATATTTTGTTTCTTACTTTGTCTATTTCATAGACGTAGGGAGAGTCAGTCCCAGGAAGATTTAAGAAATCAACTTCAAACTACAGTCCATGAACTTGAAGCTGCCAAATGCCTTAAGGAGGACATGCTAAAAGATAGCAACACACAGATTGAGCAGCTAAGAAAGATGATGCTTAGTCATGAGGGAGTTCTCCAAGAAATACGATCAGTCCTAGTTGACTTTGAAGAAGCCTCAGGCAAGAAAGTATATGAACATGACAACATGTCTACTATCCACTTCCGCAACATGAGCTCAGCTATTAGTAAAATCCTAAGAGAATTAGACACAGAGATTTCTTATCTTAAAGGGAGAATATTTCCAGTAAGTGGTGAGAACACTACTTCAATTTTCCATTACAATTCATTGCAAGAATATTATTAGGTGTGTAAATTTTTTAATTCTTAAAGGTGAACTGAGTTCATTTTTATTCTCTAAAATAACAGAAGTCACTTCTGCAGTCATCTTTCTTAATAAAGGGAAGCTAGCTTGACATGCCTATGCAACTTCATGCAAGTATGGCCAAAGTAAAAGATCTAGTAAATATATAAAAATAGAGTGTGTAATTTTTAATATTATTTCAATTTGCATCTTTATGAAGCATTCCTATAGTGAGATCAGCTCTAAATTTTCTAAGCTTTAAGTTACCAGGCTCTAAATGAACATCTGTTTTATCATCAGGTAGAGGATCAGCTTGAAACACTGAAATCTGAATCACAGAACAAAATAGAATTACTTCTTCAACAACATCAAGATAGGTAGGTTTCTGACTAAAGTACAGAAAATTAGTGAAGCCACAGTTCTATAGTCTCTCATTAACAACTCTACAATCTAGGAAGTTCTGAAATACAGATGTTACTTTTCAAAAGTTTGTGGCAAACTCATGTTAAAGAAAAGATTATTAAAGAGAGTCGGGTGGTAGCGCAGTGGGTTAAACGCAGGTGGCGCAAAGCGCAAGGACCAGCATAAGGATCCTGGTGTGAGCTCCCCACCTGCAGGGGAGTTGCTTCACAAGCAGTGAAGCAGGTCTACAGGTGTCTGTCTTTCTCTCCCCCTCTCTGTCTTTCCCTCCTCTCTCCATTTCTCTCTGTCTTATCCAACAACGACGACATCAGTAACAGCAACAATAATAACTACAATAAAACAACAAAGGCAGCAAAAGGGAATAAATAAAGTTAAGTAAAAAAAAAGATTTTATAAAAAAAAAAAAAGAAAAGATTATTCTGAGGTCTGTTAAAATGGTAATGAAGACTTTCATCCATGGCTATTGTAATAGAGATATGCTTTAGAAAGACATACTCAACTCCAATACCCTGAGAGTCTACAGCAAAACAGTAGGTTTTTTCCGCCTTAGACGGAAAGTTACCAAGAGGAGACAGAAAGGGTGCCAAGAGTCTCACTAAACTGATCATGAATTATTATTATTGACTTAATAATCATTGAAAAACTTGTGGGATAAGAGGTTTACAATTCTCACCACCAGAGTTCCATATCTCATCCCCTCCATTGGAAGCTTCCCTATTCTTTATCCCTCTGGGCATATGGACCAAAGCTCTTGATGTGGTGCAGAAGGTGGGAGGTCTGGCTTCTGTAATTGCTTCTCTACTGGACATGGGTGTTGACAGATCAGTCCATACCCCTCGCCTGTTTCGATCTTTCCTCAGTGGGGTAGGACTCTCAGGGGATGGAGTTCCAGCCAACAGGCCAAAGGTCAGTGGAATGGGAAATGAAATGGTGATACCAAGGTTGTGCATAGTTAAGGAAAGGAGGAGGAGTCTTACTAATTTTGGCCAAAAGGAGAAAGTCTTTGTCACTCATTTGCTGGAAAAATGTGACCTGATCTAGTGTAATGATTTCTATAGTCTTTATGTTTTAGTGTGAATATTAAACACCCTATTGTTGCATTAGTAACACATTTTTATAGAGTATTTCTTTTATCTGTCCCCAGCTGAGGGGTGTGTGTGTGTGTGTGTGTGTGAGTGATTTAATTTATAGTATTTACCAGTATAATTTATTCCCATTGTAATTTATTAAACTATGAATTCTGATACCTGATCAGCTCTCAAAGATTGAATAAAGGATTCTAGACCTAATATAGATGATTACCGTAAGTAATCGCATATATAAAGCTTAAACAAAATAATGAATTTGAATGTGGAAAATTATTAATTTGGGGAATAAGTTACCGGTAAAATATTTTGTTTCTATTAATAATTTCTACATTCTTTTTATAGGATTGAGCAGTTAATAAATGAACATGACATTGAAGTAACAGGACTTACAGAGAAAGCTAGCAGTGCTCGAAGCCAAGCCAATAGTATCCAAAGTCAGCTGGAAATCATTCAGTATGTGCGCTTTGGTGGTTCAAAGTTGCTAGTCATTTACCAATATGCTAGAGAATTAATTTTTTTATTATTATTATAGTGGTTTATAAGATTATAAGATAACAAATATACAAAAACCCACCACCAAAGTTCTGTCCAAATTCCCCCTGTGACAGTTCTTCTAGAGATATTGTTTAACTTTTCTATTTTACAATCATTTTGATATTGCTTAATAAGACCTGGAAAGATATCTTAGCAGTAGAACTCGGGGGGGGGGGGTTTAAAAAGTATAATTGTTATGCAAAGAGGCTCTTATAGTCCCAGATTCAATCCCCCACACACCTTAGCCAGAGCTGAGTAGTGCTCTGGTAAAATAAATAAAATAATAAGAAGAAGTAGCAGTAGAACTCAGGACCTGGAAGCTTGAAGTGACCCAGCTTTGATTCCTGATATCATATATAACAGAGCTGAGTAGTGCTCTGATGTATATGTGTATGAAGAAAATAAATAATAATAGATTTTTTAAATTCAAATTAAATCACTTAGTAAGCAATTCTACAAAAAAGTAAAACTTTCGTAACATACATATGAACAAATTATTTAGTTTATAGATATCATATGACCATATCAGAAGTATTAATGCAAAAATTTTGGTTTCTTGAAATTGGTTGTTTTAAATATTGTTCATATTTTAGCCAGGAGGATAAAACAAAAACTGTTTATATGTGTATATGTATATAAATATAAAATGTATATATGTCATATACATACTCTTATAATTTGAGCTTCTGTTAAAACATTTTGTATGGCCGTTTTAATCATATACAAAAATAGAGGTGGTATAATGAACTCCTATATATATCATTTAACTTTAATAGTTAATATTTTTAGCTGAAACTTCTAAAAATGCAAAATTGGAAAATAAAAGACTATTAAACTTATAATGCTATATAAAACAACTAGTGGAAATACCTAACAACTAGAGTTCCTTAGGGATTACACTTATTCTTAGTTTTCTATTTTCTTTTAACCCCCTTTTGAATCCTTCTTAGAGAACAAGCAAGAAACCAGAATTCTATGTACATGCGTCAACTCAGTGACCTAGAATCTACTGTTTCTCAGCTGCGTTCTGAATTAAGAGAAGCCAAAAGAATGTACGAAGACAAAGTAAGTTTCGGTTTAGCCTCTATTTCCAGAGGCTATTTCACACAGAATCAATTGTAGTTTTTAATAGCTCATTTGAAAATGGGAAGGGGGGTATCAAAGTAAGTTTTTCTAAAGCAGTTATAAGATGGATGCCAAATATCTATACATTAAATTATAAACAATTTTAACTTAAACTGTTTTCTCAAGTTAATTCATTCTTAGGAAAAATATTTTTTGCATATTTCAAGTAGGTTTCTAAAAAATAAGACCATTTAAATTATTTTTACAAGACTTAGCTGTAGCAAATACTCGTGAACAACTAATCTGCCTCTACCATCAGTACTTGAGCTTTCTGCTTCCTTTCTTACGTCAATTCCTAAGTAATTATTCTGCTGCTAGCATACTGAATTAGCTTTAATATTAGTCTGAACAAAAAATAAGAAGAAGAAGGAAGAGATGTAGCATAATGGTAATGCAAAAGATTTTCATGCCTAAAGTTCTGAGGTCCCTTGTTCACTACTTCATACCGTCATAACCTACAGCTGAACAGTACTCTGGTAATAGCATAGCATAGCACAGCACAGCACAGCACAGCACAGCACAGCACAGCACAGCACAGCACAGCACAGCACAGCATAGCATAGCATAGCATAGCATAACAACATAACATAACATTTGGGAAGCTAAATCTTCATCTCTCATCACATAGTCTTTAAAACTAAATATTAATATGTGGTATTCTATTTTTTCTTCTCTCACTTTCTATAGCTAAATGGAAGCTATTTATTGTCATTACCAATAATTTTTCCAGAAATTATGGCTTTTTGATTTTGAACATATATACCAGATCCTAAAAAACAAAGAGCTATCATCCAAAGAAACTTGAATTTATTATTCTCTTTGAGAAGGGTGACCACACTTGCCTGCTTGCCTAGGACAGGCCACACTTGCCTGCTTGCCTAGCCCCAGCTTATAGCTATTATCCCAGTGTCCTGCTTAGTGAATATCACCTTTGATCTTCAGAGTGTCCTGGTTTTGAAGATCACTTCTATAGTCAGCACATAAATAAAAGAGCCTATCATTTTAACCATTAATTTGTAACATTTTTATTTATAAAAAGGAAACACTGACAAAAACCATAGGATAGGAGGCATACAACTCCACACAATTCCCACCACCAAAATTCCGTATCCCATCCCCTCCCCTACTTCCTATTCTTTAACCCTCTGGGAGTATGGGCCTAGGGTTGCTATGGGGTGCAGAAGGTTGTAGAGTGGAAAAGGAAAAAAAAAAATTCTGTATGGGAAGAGGCAGTGAAATACCAGACCCAACCATTACCATACAGTGACCCAACCATTGGGCAATCCAGTTATCACTTGTCACCACAGGTGGGCACTGTTTATCCTTGGCTCTCTATTTCAGCCACACAACATAGGACCTCAACTGTAATTCCCTGTAGCATAATTAAAATAATAGATTTACTAAAATTTAAACAATAAGACAACATGAAACTGTGTAATCTCAGTTATGAGATTTGGATCCTCTACAATAGTAATTTCCAAATATTTTCATCTTTACCAAAGTAAAGAAATATAGTTTATCTCATGATCTAATATCCAACTACATTTTGCGAAGATTTATTTTTTAGTTGAATTAGTATTGAATTATGACATTGGTATAAGTTTCAGGTATACATCATTAAAACCAACAACTATGCTTCCTTTGTCCTGATTTATGTCCCACCAAACCCCACCTTCCTTTCTGGTAACCACTAATTTGCTTTATATTGGGTTGTCAGAATAGCCACGACATAGTTTTCTATACAAAAATATATCAACTTTTCCAACAGCCCAACAGTACAAAAATTTATTGTTGTCTCATCTAGAATTTATTGTCGTCTCATATACAATATATATATATATTCTATATTCACACATACACACCACTTATGGGTGAAATCCAATCATATAATATTTGTCTTTTTCCATCTGGCTTATTTCACTAAGAATGATAGTCTTTAAGCCCACCCACGTTGTTATAAATGACACGATTTCATCTTTCTTTATAGCCAAAAACAGTATTGTTATATATACATATACCACATTTTTTTCTTTCTGTCCATTTGAGTACACACCTAAAAATGAAGCAAGTTTTTATAAACTAACATTTAACCCTACTACATCTATTACATATGATGCTGGCTATTTTTTCTCCTCTTCAGATGCTGATTTGATGTTCACTAAAGCACTTTCATGATTCACGGGTAGGTTGCAGTTTGAATATCACTGCCCTACAAACCCTCCTTTGCTTAACTCTAATCCTAAATCCTTGTGGCAAGGTTTTTCTGCTCTTGCCACCTTTGAACAATTCTAAGAAACATTATACTGCTTTAAGGCTAAACTCAAGAAGCAGAAGTCCAGAGGAAAGTATTCTTTTCTGCTTCTCGGTGTTCTAATTTCTTTTTCTCAGGATGAGCTTTTCTTAGAAAGACTAATAGCAGAACCCATTCTGAGCAGACCAAGACTACACAAAAAGTGTTGCTCTCACCTACAGGGTGGTCATGATTTTAGAACAATGTAGGGTAGAAGGCTGTTACAGTACCCATCACTGGCAGAAGCAGGCACTAACAACCTGGCAGTGAAAGGCAAATAGGAGGCCTAATGCATTATATTCCATTACAATAATGATATTCATCACCACTCAAATAATTTTGAAAAGATTATGTATTTGTTTATTAACAAATTAATTCCATTGAAAAGCTATAGGGTGGCAAATAAAACTCAACTTGAAATTGTTATAGCCTTCCTTCCATTATAATAATGTCTAGAAAAATCATTGCTTCATAAATTTAGCACTATCATCTGTTCATCTGCACATGATTTAGTATATAGCATCATGCTAGTCAACTCTAAATTTAGCTATGGTGAGAAATTTTAACAATTCAATATTTATAAAATTGCTTTTATAAACATTTGTCTTTTTGGCATCGTAGAAGCATATGTATACAAATGAATGATGGCAAACTATTTTTTCACTGATTTAGCTTTGATATGCAGTATTACAAGCATTTAGGAGTATAGTCGCAAATGTATGTATGCATGTATGCATACAACTCACCATACTTAACACCAAAATTGACTACAAAATTTTCAGATGAGTTTTTTGAATTCGTAAATATAAATATATTAGAATAATTATGTTATTTTTACCTAATGTAAACATGGAGCATCAGAAATTTTGACAATCCTAGACGGTCAACCTTTAATAAAAAATGGGGCATATAAGTTTAATTCTGATCCAGATCATTGATATTCATAAAACAACATATTTAACCTAATCCAGTTGGCACCTAGCTGATGGTTAACTATAGTCTAGAGTACACACATTACCATGTGCAGTGATGTGCATTCAAGCCCCCATTCCTCATCTATGGGAGGGATTCACAAGTGGTAGAGGAGTACTGCAAGGTATCTCTGTCTTTTTCTCTTTATACTTCTTGTTCTCTCTTCCTCTCTATTTCTGTCTTACATCCTCTATCAAAAAAGAAGGGAAAAAAAGAAAAGGAAAAAATGGCCATCAGGAATGCAGAACAATGCAAGACACAAAGCCCCAGCAATAAACCTGGTAGTAAAATAACAACAACAACAACAAAACTCTATAGGAAACATTGAGAGATAATTATTCTGCTATATTAATACAGAGTTGAATATATGGCCTAAACAAACAGTAATATATGTATGAGCAAGGAAAAGCAAGTCAATTAATAAAAGAATTTCATCTTAGATCATAAAATATTCTGCTGTATGAAATATTTTTGTAGTGAACTGAACATATAATATAAAACCATAAATTATTCGGCTTTAATTTCTTTCATTTTCATGTACCTTGACTCTACATTGCTAAAGACTATTAAAATTTTAAAATCTATTTTCCATTGCTTCTTTAAACATTTCCGTTTACAATAACCAAGTAATAATAGTGGAAAAGTCAAAGAAAATATTGAACAATGCACAGAAGTTATGATTAAGAGTGAAATTTTGTTCCCCACCTGCAGGGGGAAAGCTTTACAAATGGTGAAGCGGTGCTGCAGGCATCTCTCTATTTCCCTCTCTGTCTCCCTTACCCTCTCGATTTCTGGCTGTCTCTATCCAATAAAGATAATTTTTAAAAAAGAGTGAAATTTTGTGTGAAAGGAAACCTATGAAAGTGTATTAACATTACACATAAAATGTTTTGAGAAGCAGTACTTATTTTCTCCTAAAGTCACACTTCTTAAGAAAAAAAAGTATTTGTTATTTTAAAATTAAATAGATCCTTATCTAAACCTTACTGACTTAGAATGCTTAAACTAAGAGCTCATTTAGGAGGGCAGTGTTTCTCTTCCAATTAACTAAAATATCTATATTGATGAAAATAGAAATTGTGTTTCAAAGAAGATTATAGACATAATGTTTGTAGCTTACCAAAATGTCTTACTGTAATGCTTTTTTTCTATTCTTCTCTTTCTATTTTAGGAGAATCTCCAGAATTCCCCCTTACGAATTTGGACCAGTAGAAGCTGTCACTATTGGCTCTGTAGATTTGGCTTTGCTCTTATCTTTTGCTTTTTAACAACAAAAATACCTCATGATCTTGATTCTAAGTTTATTTGCCTAACTTGAAAACATATGGGGCTGAATGTCATACTAAAAAACAAACAAAACAAAAAAGATCTAGTAGCACTGGCTGGACAGTACACGTGCAGGAAGAGTCTGTGCAAAGACTTTTGCATAGTTCTGCCAATGCACCTCTGTGCTAATCTGCAGTATCCTGTATGATCCCATATCTGTGCTTTTTTGAACATAGAAAACAAAAATATACAATTTACTATGATTGATAATATCTCTAAAATCACTCTAACATTAGAATGAGATCCCAGTACTTATTTGTCCAGTGGTCCAGACCAAAAAGTAGATTCATAGATGGTGAAAGGGAAAACCAGTGCTGCTATTTGAAAAGAAAAGAAAAAAAAAAACTTTATTATATCTCAGATGTCAGTATTTATTCTGAACATTTAAAAAAGGCTTTTCTTATAGTGTTTTTCACAGCTGTTTTATTAGCTCAGCTGCTACTTCAATGGTTTTCCCTTTCACTCTCCATTTATCTTTTTGATTGATTGATATATACAAACATTTTTATTCTAAAAAGTGAAAGGTAAAAGCCAGAGCTATAGCAGTTGAGTCAATACTGACATCTATAAAACAAAGGTCCCTACAGGGGTCTGGAGAAATTTCTGATGCTTAATAAATTGATGTGGAAACATAAGACTTGACCTTTCTTTTTTCTTTTCTTTTTAAAATTCTGGTCTTAGATTTTTATCATCAAGTTTAATGTTATCAAATTGCCATGTAGAATTCTTTTAAAAAGAAAAACATACAAAATAACACATCTTAATTTGAGCCTTGAAAGTGCATATACAAATGCCTTGCTCAAATATAAAAATGTTATTAATGCCAGACTATGATTAGAAAATATTTGTTTTAGTTACGTGATGAACTGAAAGTGTTCTTGTTAAATGTATAGCTTGATATGTAGTTTCTTTGACCATATTTTATTTCAAATAGCTAGAAAATATAGAACTTCAACTTTATTATACTATTCTCATGGAAAAAATATTAGGGGCAGAACTGAAAAGAATATGACACATAACTTGGGAGACTCTTCAAATTTTAGATTTTTAAAACTGAGACTTCAAAGAGGCATTGAATGTGTCTAATTCTTAACCTGATCAGTGCTTCTCTGATCATGTTTGCCCATTCTTTGCTATGAAAATGTAATAACTAATTGTAAAGGTTTGTGGGGTCTTCCCTTAAATGTTTCTATTGATTGATTGCTGATTTGGTCTTTCACAATAAAAATAAAGCCAAAGAGATTCTATTAACTGATATTATTCATTCATTTTTCTTAGAAAGCTGCTTGTGTTGTAGAGATTGAATTGTTGTGGGGGCTTTTTATATAAATGCCTCCAACAAGGTCATAAGAGTAAAGCAGCTGTTTATAGGATTATTAGTCTCATGAACACATCTCTGTAATAATCTAATATATATTTCTAATTCTTATGGTGTGCTATATATAAGCATATATAAATATACAAATATAATGTCAGCTTTAGAACATGTCCAAAATTTAAAAATCCAGTCAACATCGGTAGTGTTTCTAAGTAATTATGAAATTAATAATTCTTTATGGATATTTTGTTAAGGATCTATAGCTAGACAGGTATATAATGGTATGTGGTCACACATTTATCAGAGAAGAGCCACATACACACACACACACACATATAATTTATCTGCTGACTTAGCAGTTTAATTTTGTTTTCGATTTTTATTTGACAGGACAGAGAGAAATGGACAGGGGAGGGAAGATAGGGGAAGACGTGCTTCACTGCTCATGAATCGATCCCTCTGCAGGTGGGGAGTAGGGTCTTGAACCCAGGTCCTTGCCCATGGTGACACGTGTGCTTAACTGGGTTTGCCACCACCTGGCCCCTAGCAGATGAATATTTTAAATGAACCTAGGTGAACAGTAAACAAGACTGTCATCAAGAAAACAAAGTACATGGTAAAATTGTATTGTAGATGTCACACTTCAAGATTAGGTATCACTGCATAACATAAAATATCAACATGTTGTCATTATTTTACTACCCCAGTATCCAAAGTAGAAATCTGTGTGACTCAGTTAAAATCCAAACCCAAAATCTACACAGTATGAGACATTGCATACCAAGTGATACTATACCTACTGGTGGTTATAACTGTGGGGATGTTATTAAAATTGCCAATCCTTAAGGCATATGTAATAGAATGCAGATTTACATAGAGCAGACATCTGTGTACCCTGCCTTTGAGGAAAAATGCATCTGTAAGAGTCCTATAAAATTGGTACTTTCATCCTAGTCTATATAGTTGGAGAAAATGAGGATTAGAATGTATAATACAAAGTATATATGTGTAAGCTCATCTTTTCCAAATATAGTAACTAAATAATTTAAAACTATTGTTTTTATCATTTTTTCTTTTATAACGAATGTCTTATTACTGAAACTCTGATACTATAAACAAATGAGCTTTTTATATATCATGTAGTTCATTTACATGGGCTCTGAAGAATCTTAGTTATGCCACATTAATTTTCCTTACAAATACCAAGTTACAGAACATTGATTCATAAAGATAAATCTTGAACAGTGTGAACACGAGAGATGTACTACTGTCAATGTCCAAATTCAGTTACCTTGTGTTTCATTGTAATTAGTTTTACATTGATCTGAAGTTTAAGACATTTTGCAAAATGTATAAGAATAAGCTTTCTTTATATTTAGTCTTCGTTTATTTATTTATTATATGTGCTTACCAAAAGTGAGCATAGGTCAAATGGCATTTTAAAACTTATTTCAGCCTAGTAAAACAACTCTTAAGCTTTTATTTTTGCTCCCTCTTGCTTTGCAGAGACTGTGTTTTATCTTCCACACTGACATAGGCTGTCTGTGCTTTTCTTTTTAGATTGAAGAGCTGGAGAAGCAATTAGTCCTTGCCAACTCAGAGTTAACTGAAGCACGGACAGAACGTGATCAGTTTAGTCAGGAATCTGGAAATTTGGATGATCAACTTCAAAAATTGTTGGTAAGATTGTGTTCTAAAATATGAGAACTCATTTTTTTTACCGCAATATTTCACAAAATTAGTTTCATTTATAAAATCACAAATTTTACAAAATACTTGTCTACCCATATGTAATAGAATATCCTAAGTACTACTGTTAGCATAGGCCCACAAAAATAGTGTACTTTTTATATGCTCTTCTCCATACTCTATAGAAAGTATAACATATTCTACATATTGTATTGACTTTCCCCTTAAGCATAGAACTGTTATGACTCAAAAGTTAGGTGAAGACTATTTTGAGCAGCCATAGTCTTTTAAGTACATACACTGCTAAATTGAAGTGCTGTGTGTTCATTGTTAAGCCAACATCTAAAACACATACAAAGTGTACATACAGAAATTTAAATGAAAGTTTAAAAAAGAAAGGAGGACTGTACTAGGGAAGTGGCTCAGAAGTACAGTGTATTCCTTACATGCATTAAGCCCTAAGACTGCTCACTGGCACTCTATAAACTAGTGGAGCAATGCTCTCATCTCTATCTTAATGAAACAAAATAAAAGAAAATAGGATTCTAACAATAGTGAACCCACCTCTTTCTTCTGTTATAGGAACTATAGGCTGAGAAATTTAGGAAAGGAAATGTTTGGTATTCTTTTGTGTGATACTATTGGTACAGTAGAATAAATTTCTCTTCCACTACTAAATGCCACTCAAGTATATAGTGCTCTTTGCTGGTAGAGCCTCTTCTTCTAGCGTTTGCCCTTCTTCCGTAGCCAGTCAACAGCGTCAGGTTGAGCCTGATGTAAAGTTTCGAGACCTCCTTTGAATCTGGAGAGGTGGCAGTCGTTGACTATGTGGGTCACAGTCTGTCTGTAGCCGCAGGGGCAGTTCGGGTCGTCTCTGGCTCCCCAGCGATGGAACATAGCGGCGCACCGGCCATGGCCTGTTCGATAGCGATTGAGGAGGGCCCAATCATAACGTGCTAGGTCAAAGCCAGGCTGACGCTTGCAGGGGTCTGTGATGAGGTGTTTGTTCTTTACCTCAGCTGACTGCCAACTCTGTTTCCAAGAGTCTGGAACAGAGAAGTTCAGTGTAGGCATAGGGGACCAGATTGGGTGATGAGACGTCAAGCGTTGGACAGGGTGGGCGAAGATATCCGCGTATATTGGCAGGTCCGGTCGAGTGTAGACGTGGGAAATGAACTTAGATGATGCCGCATCCTGATGAATATCTGGCGGGGCGATGTTGCTAAGAACTAGAGCCTCTTATCTATACCAGCAAAAGGCTCAATGAACATGCACTACAGGCAGAGCTGGCAATAAGGTTAAGAGAAACTCTGAACTGTAGATAATTCATCACATCTCCTCCACTGAGTGTTACTCAATGTCCTTATATCTAATTTGAAAATCTTGATGATTAAATGTCTGAAAGATCCTGAAGCCTACCTCCTTTCCATTCCCTTCACTTCTACCCCATTGTTCACCCCCTTGACTCCTTGTATGGAACAGGGCAATAGTCTTACTAGGGTTCCTAACTCCAGTGTCTCCTCTTCAGTCCATCCCTTAAATTTCTACTACATACATCTTTCTAGAAAAAAAAATCTGGTACTGAGAAATGTTACACATATACAAAAACTGTATTTAGCATTGACTTTAAACCATTAATCCCCCCAAATAGAGGGAAAAAATCTTTTTATGTAAAAAATTACTTTCCACATAAAATCATATTCCCCACCTCCTGAAGCTGATGGTGGCCTTTCCAGGTAATTCATTTTACATGTCCCAAGCAATCCATATGTGTCCTTTTTAAGTCCTTTCCTAAAGCCTATACCTCTAAGTTGTTCTCAACATCTAACTCAAATGCCTTTTTGCAGCATTTTGATCCCCTTAATCACTTCTCTTTGTTTTACCTTAGCTCTGTCACTGTAATTATGAAAACAGTTCCAGTTATTTGTCTTTATGTTATTACTTCCTTTGAGTGACAAATCTTTTGATGATCTGTATGTCTGCTTCTACTCTCAAATTTTTGTTAACAACAAATATTATTTATATTTTTATAATTTTAATGACTAAAGAGGGAGATAATTCTGTTTAGACCCCAGTACTAGATGCAAATTCTGCCATTTCTGAAGAAGTAAACCAAGTATTATTGTGATTTCTTCAAACTTTTGAACATTCTTTACTAGAGGAATACAGTTCATATGAAGCACAGTGCCTTTGTTATAAAATCCAGAACTTAAAAACAGGAAGATATAAATTATCTATTGTACTTTTCTTTGTATTGTGTTTATTTGATAGTTTAATGTGTTTGGCTTATGATGCTAGAAATTACAAATAACCAAACTTATTTTTGTAGGAAATAGTTACTCTTAACCAAGACACTAAGAAAATTTTAAGTTTATTTAATTAATTTAAATATCAAAGATATCTCAAATCACACTAAAAATTCCAAAAATAATGTAAAGAAAATAAGAGTTTTGTTTTAATTATTTAGTATGGGGGAGAAAACAACCTACCTTCCTTGTTGTAGGCTGATCTCCATAAGAGAGAGAAGGAGCTGAGTCTGGAAAAGGAGCAGAATAAGCGTCTGTGGGACCGGGACACTGGAAACAGCATCACCATTGACCACCTTCGGCGGGAGCTGGACGACAGGAACATGGAGGTGCAGCGCCTAGAAGCTCTCCTCAAGGCCATGAAGAGCGAGTGTCAGGGCCAGATGGAACGGCAGGTTGGGAGATCTCCGGATGGCTTTCCATATGCTCTCCTGGGGACGGAGTGCATGGAGGAGGGGAGATGCATCATTTGAGCATTAAAGCAGCTCTAAGTAGACCTAAGGATTCTCTAAGCAAGTTATAAAAACCCATTCTTCCCCGCCACAGCACCACCACCACTTTCGGCCTTTTAGTAAACTTAAAATATTTAGCATTATTTCATTCACATACATTGTTAAGTAATGAAATTCCCATCCAATCACCTTTTTATTTTTACCTAGAAGTTGGTGAACTAATAATTGTTATGTTTAAAAAAAAAAAAAGCATTGAACCATAGAGAGATCTGAGGGATAGCCAAACTGAAAAATAAGACCTCTTTTTTTCCCTAGACTGAGACTGGTGCAATACAGAACTGTACACTCCATCTCAGAAGCAGTAAGCAGTGTTAGCAGCAGAGTGTAGGAAACCAGTTACTTCCACAGAGATAAAAACCTACAGCAAGGGTGAACTTTCCAGAGTGGGGAAGTGAACCACTGGAACCAGGCTTGGCTTAGATACCTCACCCCCATTTGATTTTTCTAGCCCAACCTGGGCAGAAGAAAGAAATAATGGGAATTTAGAATTGTACTCTTTCCAAATTAGGGCCAGAGAAATGTGAATAGATAAAAGCCATAGTTCAGTGCTTATTTTGGTAGCACAGATACTAAAATTGAAATGTTAGAGAGATTAGCACAGTCTCTGCACAAGGAGTGACATGCAAATTTGTGAATCATTCTATATTGGAAAAAATCATTTTTCTCTCAGGGATAGAATTAAGGGGCAGGTTAGAGCAACATAAAGGCAAATAAGGGCAAAGCAGTTATATCCAAACCTATCATTCTTCCCCCACCCTCCCGTTTGCCAGACTTCACTTAGATACTGAAAACAGGTTCAAAGGAAACTTCTCCAAGTGTCTTACTCCAGGAAAATCATTCTGGAAAGGCATTTCTTATTTAAAGCCTCTCCCTGTCTTGGTCTGACAAAACATGTTATTTTTTTTATTTATTATTTATTCTTACATATGTTGTCTGTATGGCATTCTGACAGCAAAATGCTCTGAGCTAATCTAAGCAGCTATTATCCATAATATCTAAAAATATTAATATCTTTATTATTTCATGTTTTTAAGCTAATATATCTGTTGGGGCTGCCTACATCTATCTTCCCAAATTCATGAAATTCTATCTGTAACAGATGGCAGCAATTCAAGGAAAGAATGAAAGTCTAGAAAAAGTATCCTCCTTGACAGCTCAGCTTGAATCCACCAAAGAGATGCTCCGCAAAGTAGTAGAAGAGCTGACAGCCAAGAAGCTGACCCTGGAGAGTTCAGAGAGGACTGTGTCAGACCTGACAGCTTCCCTCCAGGAAAAAGAGCGTGCCATCGAGGCTACCAATGCAGAGATCACAAGGCTTCGTTCGCGAGTAGACCTGAAATTGCAGGAACTGCAGCACTTGAAAAATGAAGGGGACCACCTCAGAAATATGCAGTCAGAATGCGAGGCCCTCAAACTACAGATGGCAGAAAAGGACAAAGTGATCGAGATTTTGAGACAGCAGATTGAAAACATGACCCAGCTGGTTGGCCAACATGGACGAACTGCTGGTGCTATGCAAGTCGAGAAAGCTCAGCTTGAGAAAGAGATCAATGACAGGAAACTGGAACTTCAAGAATTTAAGGTCAGCAGGTTTTGTTTGGGTTAGGTTTGATTTGATTTTGTTGATGTTTTTGCTTCTGAACTATCTTTTCCACATAAATGTGACCTAATTTGCTGAAAGAATTCTATAGAGTATATAGACCCTCTGAGGTGGTTCAAAATTTTATATCTGTGTGCACTTGTGTGTGCTTATAAGAAAGAGGTCATATTACTACTAAATTCAAGAGGATTTGGTTGAGGCTGGGGAGATAACATAATGGCTTTGCAAAAGATGTTCATGCCTGAGGCTTTAAAGTCCCAAATTAAATCCCCAGCATCACCATAAACCAAGGCTGAGCAGTGCTTTGTGGAAAAGAAAAGAAAAAAAAAAAAGTGTGGGGGGGGAACCTAGTTCAGTATAATTGGTACAAAAGAGAAAAAGATACAGAAAATAGTTTCATTGTGAAGACTTTATTGATCCCATAGTTTGAAGAATTTTCTTCCGTAGTCCAGGAGGTGGCACAGTGGCTAAGGCACTGGACTCTTAAGCATGAGGTCCTGAGTTCAATCCCCAGCAGCACATATACCAGAGTGATGTCTGGTTCTTTCTCTCTCTCTCTCTCTCCTGTCTTTCTCATTAATAAATAAGAATTTTATTCCTACACAGATAGACCTAAATCTGAATCCTATATCTCACTACTTAGTAACTATAAAGCATAGAACTACTTACTGAGTCTTGGTTTCTATGTTAAGAGACTAAGCAAACCAACGAACCCAAGAACCTTACTGTGTTACTTGAAACTTAAAGACAAAAAAATATATATTAAGAATGTACTCTTAATATATAGGTTCTGCCTATAGAAAATATTTAGTAAATATTAATTTATTTCTTGTTCCATTGTTCCTTTAAGATTAATTCACTTTATTTGAGCCTGCTAGAATCTGGGTCACACACTCTACTGTGTTATATGTAGGAGGTTAGATTAAAGTGTCTCTTCACTATAAAGTCCCGGCTCCCCACCTGCAGGGGAGTCACTTCACGGGCGGTGAAGCAGGTCTGCAGGTGTCTATCTTTCTCTCCCCTCTCTCTCTGTCTTCCCCTCCTCTCTCCGTTTCTCTCTGTCCTATCCAACAACAAAACAACATCAACAATGGCAATAATAACCGCAACGAGGCTGCAACAACTAGGGCAACAAAAAGGGGGAAAAATGGCCTCCAGGAGCGGTGGATTCATGGTGCAGGCACCAAGCCCAGCAATAACCCTGGAGGGAAAAAAAAAAAAAAACTTCTTTAAGCAAGTATACAGCTTTTCATCTTTATGCTCCTGCCTCATATCCAGTAGATACCCAGTTAATATTTAGAATTTTAATTTTTTTATTTTTTTATCAGAGCACTGCTCAGCTCTGGGCTTATGATGGTACAGGGGATTGAACCTGGGACTTCAGAGCCTCAGGCATGTGAGTCTGTTTGCATAACAATTGTGCTATCTCTCCTGCCCCTCAGTTAATATTAAGCAAAATTAAAAGGATTTAATTTTTAAATGTAATATTGTAAGCTTCATATCACATCTCTGACTTGATAAGTCACATAAACTTTGGATGCTTTAGTTTTCATGTTCTAAAAAATAGATTGTTTTTAGATTATCATATAAAAATATACAAGTTAATTGCATAAAGAACTAGAAGGTTCAGGGCTAGATCCTGGTGTACCCAGTTAAGGTACTATGTGCAAGGACCCAAGTTTGAGCCCTGCTCCCCATCTGCAGCAAGGAAGCTTCCAAGCAGTGAAGCAAATCTGCATTTTTGTCTCCCTCTCTTTATCTCCCCTTACCCCCTCAATTTCTCTTTGTCCTATTGAATAAAAATGGGGGGTGGGGTGGGAGAATGGCTTCCAGGAATGGTGATTTGTATTGCTGGCACCAATTCCTGGAGACTAGAAGCAAAAAAAAAAAAAAAAAAAAAAGCCTAGAAAGTTCTAGTGCTTGTTTAGTGCTTGTTTTTATTATAGGAACACTCTTTTTGCCTCCAGGGTTATTGGTGGGGTTTGGTACCTGCACTATGAATCCACTGCTCCTGTGGCCATTTTTTTTATTTTAATTTTTTATTTCCACTGCTCCTATGGCCATTTTTTAATTTTAATTTTTTATTTTTATTTATTTATTTGATAGGACAGAGAACTTGAGAGGGGAAGGGAAGATGGGGGTGGGGGGAGAAAGACACCTGCAGACCTGCTTCACAACTTGTGAAACATCACCCCCTACAGGTGGAGAGCTGGAGGCTTGAACTGGGATCCTTATGTAGGGCCTTGAGACTTGTACTATGTGCACTTAACCCAATGTGCCACAGCCTGACCCCCTAGGAACATTCTTAATGGCTATACTCATCATGAAAATGACTTTAAAGGTTTCTTATTCACCAGCTCTTATAATGAAAACTTTAAAATAGGTTTGCAGATCATATTAGAGGGGAAAATATGATTTTTCCACCTTCTTATTAAAGAAGTCTGTTTCTAGCATTACTAAGAGTACAAACAAATGAAAGAATCCTGCTGAGTCTTATACTCTAAAATTTTAAAACAGTTTAATCACAATAAAAGCTTATGAAAGGAGTACATCTATATCCCATTTGTAATGATAGATGATACAACTGTGAAACAGAGACAGCCATTAGTAACTTACGTGACAGCATCACTGCTGAGATTTTATGAGTAAATATAGTACAGTGGTTCTCAGTCATCTGAATTGAAAACTTTAATCACCTGGAGGGCTTGTTAAACCAGCCAGCAGGGCCTCTCCCTCCCCACCCCCAGCATTTCTGATGCAGCAGGTCTAGTATGGGACCTGAGACTCAATATTTCTACAAATTCCCAGTAGTGCCGGACTAGAGAGCTGACATCAAGTTCTAATATCAGTGTACTCCAGAGTGATGTGGAATGCTGTGAAGACTTTGTAGAAAACTGAGAATTTGAAATGGGCAAAACTAGACAGAGAGGCAGAGAAATGGCCTTTCTACTGAGCACAAGGAAGAAGCTTACGCTGTACTTTTGTCTGGAAATGGATTGAGTAGGAGGTACTTAAAATTTGGAGTAGAAATGAGGAGGTAATAAGGAAAAGGCAAATGGTGAAGCAGTGTTGGAGTGCATTAACCTGACAAAGTTTGGATAAAGAATGCAAAGATGGGGGCCAGGCAGTGGCATGTGAGGTTGAGAACACGATACAATGTGCAAGGACCCCAGTTTAAACACCTGCTCTCCACCTGCAGGGGGGAACCTTCTCAAGAGGTAAAGCCATACTGTAGACTTCTCTCTTGCTCTCTCACTATCTTGCCCCTCCTTTCTCAATTTCTTTCTACTCTATCCAAAATAAATAAACAATAAAAAAATAAATGTTTTTAAATTAAAAAAGAATGCAAAGATGGGTTGGAGAAGACAGGAATCCATTTTCAATACCCAAATGTAGAACTGAGTTTTAGGGAAGGAGTCCCTGAGTGAGAAAAGTTTTATACAAGCACAAAGAACTTAAGTGAAAATTGTGAACATTATCACCATACCCACTTCCCTCCACAATGCAGTGAGGAAGAAGGAGGTAAAGTCTGACTTTACCTGTTTAGCCTGGCTGGGTCCCCAATGCTCCAACAGCAGTGCAGCAAGCGTAGCAATGGGGCTTCTGAATTGGAGCCTTCTTCACAAAGATAAGACTTTGGGCCCTGTTGAGCGCACATGTTGCCACCAGTAAGGACTAGGGTTCAAGCCCTCCAATCCCCACCTAGCGGGGGGGGGGGGTTGGTTCCCAAGTTGTGATGCAGTACTACAGGTGTCTCTCTTTCTCTCTCCCTCGTTATCCCGCTGCCCCTCTCAATTTCTCTGTCCTATCAAACAAAAGGAGGAAAAAAAAGACTTAATGATCAGCAGCTGGTCCACGCAATAGAACAGGAGTAGCACATGCCCAGCACGTGACATAATGCTTCTTGCTTTCCCAAGAAAAGCCCTCCCCCAACCCATGCAGCCAGGTAGATCTGTACTGCAATGACCAGGAGCAACTAGGCAAGCAGGCATCAGATAGTGGAGAGTAGATAGTATAATGGTTATGCAAAGTGACTCTCATGCCTGAGGCTCCAAAGCCACAGATTCAATCCCCTGCACCACGACAAACCAGAGCTGAACAATGCACTGGTAAAAGACAAACAAAACAAAACAAAACAAAAAAAACAGATAGTCTTTACTGCTCCAGGCCGACACAAGTATGCTACAATACAAACCTATAGTTCTTCACCAGACCTTTTTGAAACAGCCCAAAGCTTCTCATGTGTTGACATTACAAATATAGTATTGTCCCCTACATTTAGTCATTTATTTTATAGTCAAACTGTGTTAGCTAATACTAGCAGTCCTTAATGAAGGGGAGGGGCTAAGGATTTTAAAAAGTTATGTTCTTTTGAAATACTGCATTCTAGAAGGACCTAGACCAACTCTATTACTGAGTAATACGTTTACGTTGGAGACTTTAATAGCCATCACCAAGACTGGGGATATTTCTCCACTCGTGCTGACGGCTCTATCTTAGCCGACTGGGCTTCAGCGAATGACCTCTCCCTATTATACGATCCCAAACAGCCAGGCTCTTTCACAGTGCTAGATGGAATAAAGACTCGTCACCCGACCTGTGCTGGATTAGCACAATCAACGGCCAAGCCTTTCCCGCTACGAGACAAGTTCTCAAGATCTTCCCGCACAGTCATCACCACCCAGCTATCATCCACATTGGTCTCCAGCTCCCACTGATTCTGTGCTCGGAGAAACTAAGATGGAACTTTCGGAAAGCAAACTGGCGTCTGTTCAGTGATCTTACCAACAAATCTATTCCTGCAATTCCAATTAACTCTATCCCCTCTGAAGATTCCTACAGGCGCTTCCGCCAAGCCATCTTCAAAGCAGCTTCCCAAGCTATTCCTCATGGGAGACGTGCTAACTATACGCCTTGTCTTGATGCTGAATGCGAGCAACTACTAAAGCAGTATGATGAGTCGGTCGACCCAGATGTGGCCGACCATCTCATTGCCTCCCTAGATGCAGCACGTCCAGCCCACTGGCAACAACTCATGGAAAGTCTGAACTTCACCCACTCAAGTAGGAAGGCCTGGAAGCTTCTTCATAGTCTGGGTGCCGGTAGCCAACCCTCTCCCGTCTCCCATCCTCCCGTATCTCCAAACTCAGTGGCCAGTCACCTAACTCAAGTTGGACGTGCTAAGATCGACCCAGTCTGGAAAAAAGAAATTTCCCATGAGTGGTCATCCTACTTCCATTTATCTTGTCCATCTCCAAAACTCTCCCTTTACACTGTCTGAACTGGAAGACGCTTTGAAGAGGGTTAAACCGGGAATGGCTGCTGGCTATGATAATGTCACCCCAGAACTCATTCTTAACTTGGGCCCCGCGGCAAAGAAGTGGCTCCACTTCATTCATGTCCCACATCTTGTAATCCGAATCTATGCCCAAAATTTGGCGTCGTGCAAAGATAATAGCAGTTTTGAAACCAAAGAAAGACCCAACACTGGCCGCCAGCTATAGACCAATTTCTCTCCTCTCCGTGTGTTACAAACTCCTTGACTGTTTCTGTCACGTATTTCTCCTCTTACAGAGAAATTCCTATCACCCGCCCAAGCTGGTTTCCGCCCAGGAAGATCTACCTGCGAACAAGCCCTGGCCCTCTGAACTTACATTGAAAATGGATTCCAGAAGAATTTAAAGACGGGTGCTGTCTTTGTTGATCTCACAGCAGCCTATGACACAGTCTGGCACAATGGTCTCCTAGTCAAGATCTCAAGATGCCTGCCTCCATGGGTGGCCAACACTATATCGTTTCTTCTCCAAAACAGAAGATTCCGGGTGCATCTGGGTGACAAGTCTAGCAGATGGAGACTTGTCTCAAGTGGCCTCCCCCAGGGCTTTGTTCTGGCTCCTATGCTATTTAATATTTACATCAATGACCTTCCAGAAACTTCTTCAAGGAAGTTCATCTACACCGATGACATCTGCTGTGCAACTCTGGCATCCAAGTTTGACATCCTCGAGGAAACACTCACAAAAGACATGTCTCTGATATCTAATTACTGTAAAAAATGGCAACTAATCCCTAGTACTGCAAAAACGGTATCATCTGTTTTCCATCTACACCATGCCTCGGCCTCACGTGAGCTTAATGTGCAGCTTGACGATACGAGAATCCGGCATGAAACCCAGCCAGTCTATCTTGGCATTACTTTCGATCGCACCCTGTCATTTCACGAACATCTCATAAAAACTGCAGCAAAGGTGGGCGTGAGGAATAACATCATTGCAAGAATGGCCAGCTCTTCATGGGGCGCGAGCGCTTCCACAATAAGATCATCATCTCTGGCATTATGCTATTCCACTGCAGAATACTGTGCCCCAGTATGGTTCCGTAGCCCCCATGTCCACTTGGTCGATTCCAAATTATATTCCTCCATGAGGATAATTTCTGGAACCATCCCTTCCACCCCTATTCCATGGCTGCCAGTTCTTAGCAACATTGCCCCACCAGATATTCTTCGGGATGCGGCATCATCTAAGTTCATTTCCCACGTCTACGCTCGACCGGACCTGCCAATATACGCGGATATCTTCGCCCACCCTGTCCAACGCTTGGCGTCTCGTCATCCAGTCTAGTCCCCTACGCCTACACTGAACTTCTCTGTTCCAGACTCTTGGAAACAGAGTTGGCAGTCAGCTGAGGTAAAGAACAAACACCTCATCACAGACCCCTGCAAGCGTCAACCGGCTTTGACCTAGCACGTTATGATTGGGCCCTCCTCAATCGCTATCGAACAGGCCATGGCCGGTGCGCCACTATGTTCCATCGCTGGGGAGCCAGAGACGACCCGAACTGCCCCTGCGGCTACAGATAGACTGTGACCCACATAGTCAACGACTGCCACCTCTCCAGATTCAAAGGAGGTCTCGAAACTTTACATCAGGCTCAACCTGACGCTGTTGACTGGCTACGGAAGAAGGGCAAACGCTAGAAGAAGAACTGAAAATATAGTGTGGCAGCTGGGGAAAGAGCCCAACTAGTAAGAGTGCAACACTTGCATGCCTCAGGGCTCCTGGTTCAAATCTAGCTCTGCATATCCCAGAATTGTGCTCTGGTTCTCTTGTCTCATATGAATTAAATAAAATGAATATTTTAAAACATATAAAGTGATAAATCTCCAAACTGTTTTCCACAGGGATTTAACCAATTTATGTCCTCATCAGAAATGTAGGAGAGTTTCTTTTCCCCCATAGCCTCTCCAGCAATCGGTGTTTCTGTCTTTTCAATGATATCTCATTTATTTTTGCATTTCCCTGGTATGGTGGTAGAAAAGGACTTAGGTTGGAGGAGATAGTGTTTTGCACAGACATTCATCATGGGAAGATGAAACGTTATACCTATGTGTCAGCAACTGTTCTATAAATTATTAACTCTTCAGTAAAGTAGAAAAATATATCTATAATGTGACCTACATATGTAGTGTAGAACTTTCTACTACTAGATATGTAAAAGGAACCTGATCAGTTGACAAATTATTCTATTTGACTCACTATATATAGTAATTTTTATCTTGTGATCAATATAAAATTATTTATGTATCTGTATTCTTTTTATCTGAAATGAGATGTTTTACACTTACAGCACACATCTCCATTCTGATTAGTTAAGCTTTGAGTGCTTTGTAGTCACATAGTGACTCTGTACTTGACAGTGCAAACCAAGGTACTGGGAAGAGAATGGGATTCATTCTAGGAAGCCTTCCCAACACAGAGACCAGTAGTAAGACCATTGCAGGAGTACCCATGAGAGGTGAGGATAATTCAGACTAGAGGTTGGGAGATTTTGACAAACAGATCATTGTTTTCAAAGGTAAGAGATTTGAAATAAGGCAGTTCCATTAACAAAAGAATTGGGAAGAAATGAAGAGAAAGATTCTTTCTATAAAGAAAAAATAGGAATGAATTTTAGTGTCTAATTTTTGTTCCTGGATCCCTCTCTGGCTTTATTGCTCATTAACTCACTTCCAGTCCCCACGCCCTCAAAGTTCACTCCAGTGTAGAAGAGGAGAAATCCATTTCCCTTGAACCTTCTGAATTCTTGTTTGCATCTCTATAACCAAGACAGGTAAACAGAATTTTCTTAATATCCATTTGGCACACATACATAGGAGAAACCCAGAAAATAAGTAACTCAGCGAGGTGGTTAAAATTCAGGCTTAAATATCACAGTTAAAACAAATAAGGAAGCCAGGGAGACAAGTTATGGGACAGTTGCTAGGAAAGCTAGAAAAGGATGAAGTTGGTTAAACAGATTTAAGTTGGTAAGAATGTTTTGTGGTTTAGGGTCTTCTCTTCCTTTGTTCAGAGAGAAACATTCTTACACATGGAAACTTCCTCTATAAATATAAATGTCCATTATGTGTATATACTATACTGTTTTCAGAACTTCTCTGTCTCTCTAATTGTGTCAGTTCAATATAATCCTATACCAAAGAGTTACATATGGAAGTGACATATTTGGGCCTCCACTAGCCATTCTGACCTCACTACTGTTACTCTGAACACCTTACCTGTGCTTCCTTCACTTCTTCAAGGTTTCTGCTCTTTGGGAGTCCTCTCCTGATCAACTGTAATGAGTTCACAAGTCTTCTCCAGGCTCTGTTCATTCCCTAGGAAGACTGACAGGACTCAGTATGTAGTCATGCTCATAGAGACCGTTCATTACCAGATATAAATGAACAGATACAAAAGTAAAAGGCATATGGAGAAAGAGTATTTGGTCAGCCAGAGACTTAGTGCCCAGTTATACTGGGGCAAGTCATCTAAGTACCCCTTGCCTGGCAGATAATTCATTTCAAAGGGAAAGTCACTGTTTAGCATAAATTATTTTGTTTGCTGAAATAAGTTAGGTTCAGTGAGATACTCTTACCAATTAGAGAGGTGAGAACCCTTCCAAAACCCCAGTTACCAGCTACCAACCAGCCAATGACCAATATGGCTAGTAGATTTCAGCAATAACTAGTCTCTTCCTATACCTGTGTACATTCTTTCTCTAGCCCTCATATTTTCTTTTATTTTTTGTCATGTACCATCAGCTGGCTAATAAACATTTGTTACTGTCTGTCTCCTTTCACTGGGATATGTGCTCCATGAGGATAGGACTTGATTTACTGTTGCACATGGCCATGACAGAGTACGAGAGTAAGGTACCTCAGGCACAAGGTTCAAGGTGGTGTTCACCTTTTGCTTTCTTGCCTCATTCTAGTTTCTACCTTGCTGCTCTGTTCCCAACATATAAGCAAGCAGTGCCTGCTACAAAACAGGTGATCAGTATGTGCACTGAACAGGAACTGTGAAGGGTTGTGGCAAGTGATACTGAGAAATGATGTCTAAAGTTAAAAAAAACAACTTCATTTCCTTTTTTCCCCTCACTTATGACTAATGCTTTATAATAAAATACAAAGTTAATATCCTGGGAAATAGTGGGAGAGTATTAACTAGAGTCAGATGCTGACTATAACTATTTATGTACACACTGTGTATTTCTTCCTTTATCCTTTCTACTTATGCCTGTATTTAGATTTTAAAAGATAAAAAGGATGCAAAAATACGGGAGCTTGAGGCCAGAGTGAGTGACTTAGAACTGGAAAAGGTGAAGCTGGTGAATGCAGGCTCTGAGCGGCTTCGTGCGGTGAAGGACATCAAACAAGAGAGAGATCAGTTGTTAAGTGAGGTGAAAACTAGTAGGAATGAATTAAACAATCTTACAGGTATGTTTATTCAGTTCAAATTCTGCCAAAAAGAAAAAAATAATAATGCTATTAATGAGGCCTTTCTCATCCCTCATTACAAATATGGATAATTCTGCTGCTCCAGTGGCGATGGTGGTAGCCTGAAATTCTGATCTTTTCCAATGAAGACCAGCTGTATCTTGCACTCCTTAACCACTAGTCTTAATCATCCCTCAGAATCCATGAAATTCTCTATTGACTCTCCAAGGAAAAAAATGAGGGAAATACAAAGTTTGAGTTCTTTGACTCGAATAACTTACTAGAGGTTTAATAATAATGCCAAATATACAAATTTCTCAAAAATCCAAAGCCTTAAATGATAAAATGAAATACATACAGTTTCTGATGAGAACTGCAGAGATGCAGAGTCAATGATTTCCTGAGCAATTGCTTTATCAGAAACTGAGAAACACAACAGCAGCATCCCCAACCGGTTGTGAGATAGACCTCAAGAGACTGAGTTTCACTGTGGTAGGTGACACAGGCCCATGATCTAGTACAGATGTAGGACAGAGTGGGGAATTAGCCTCCCACTTGAGGTGACATCTGTACTAGGGTTGAAGAAGGAAAAGAAATTTGGCTGATATAACAAGATGGAAGTGCAATCCAAGCAGAGAAAACATTATGAGTAAAAAAAGATAAAGGCATGAAGCAGAATGATGTTACCTCAGAAGAATTAATTGGAATGAAAATACAAGTGAATGAGAGCTAAGAAATAGACTAGGGTAAACAGACCCAGTTATTGTGGCACCAGCCATAGTGAGTAGGAGATGGTTGCCCTCAGCTTTTTGTTTTTAGATTTTAGATGGGCAGTGTCAGTAGATTGAGAAAGGCAAAACTAAATGGATATTAGAGGCCAGCCAGTTAAGGAAAATTTTGTAGTGATCCTTGGGAAATAAAATGAGAACTCAAGCTAAGGTAGTGGCAGTAAGAATGAGAGAATAAAAAATTAAGGATATTTGAGGGAAAAGAATCAATGGTACTCGGTTTTAAATTTTAGATTTGCAATATTGTGAGAACAGTGATACAGCTGACAGAGGAAAGCTAGAAAAAGGTGCAGACAAGCTTAAGGGCAGAAGGAGGAGAAGTAGTCAGTGTAGGACACTGGCTAGCATGCAAACAGCCAAGTGGAAATTTCTGGTAAATCTCAGCAAAGAGGCCTTGATAACAATTGATTTTTTAAATGTAAATCTATATACCATATACAAATGTTGAATATATATATGCCTGTTATCTATTTGAATAATGAATTTATGACAGATATTTTGGTAGCTACTAGAGATAAAAGGTCAGAGAAGATTCATAGTTGCCCTGACTTAAAGTGTCATGGAGACTCATATACCTGCAAGTGTGGTTAAATCTGTTAAAATGGATATGATCATCCAAGTAGCTTTGATGCAACAGATTGGAAACAATTATAATAGCTATTTAAAAGAAGGCAGTGCAGTGGTGAGTAGTGAAGGAAAATCCATAGAAACAGATAAAAATAGAGTAAAATTCTTGGAAATGTATATTTAATTTCTGTAACATGAAATTAAATATACATGTTCATGAATTGCATATGAAATACATTCTACAACAATGGCACAGAAAAAGTAACCATCTTTTGTTGGTTTTCATATTGTACAGAAGACTATGAAGTCTTAAAAAGAAATTTCCGAAATAAAACTGAAGAAATGGAAACTACTACAAATAAACTAAAAATGCAATTAAAATCAGCACAATCTGAACTAGAACAGACAAGAAATACATTGAAATCAATGGAGGGATCTGATGGTCATGGTATGCTGTTTTAAACTTTTTTTCTTGTTTCTAATTTCAGTGTTCTAGATTTATCAAACACAATTCATCAAACACAAAACCTGAATATATTTCCTGCCACATGATATAAGACATGGGAAGACTGGTGATGGAGTCCGACAGAGCTTAGGCATATGCAACCAGGAACACATCCACAAAGGGATGAGGAATTAGGAACATTTCCTGCCACATGACAATAACTAGTCATCACTGCTGTGTGCTTTATAGCATTTAATGGAAATTTCCATGTGCTTAGTTTATTCTCTAATGTATCTGAATCTTTCTTGTAACTATTTCAATAATTTCTTTCCCTTTTTAGATGATGTTTTTTAAAAAAATCCTTTATTTTTTTCTTTTCTCCTCTTTTTCTTTTTTTTTTTTTTTTTTTTGACGTCAGGGTTATTGCTGGGACTCAGGGCCTGTACTACAATTCCACTGCTCCTGGAGGCCATTTTTTCCCCTTTTCTTGCAGTTATTATTGTTGTTATTGATGTCGTTGTTGGATAGGACAGAGAGAAATCGAGAGAGGAGGGAAAGATGGGGGGAGGGAAAGATAGACAACTGCAGATCTGCTTCACCACTTGTGAAGCGATGCCCCTGCAGGTGGGGAGCTAGTGGCTCAAACTGGGATCCTTAGACCAGTCCTTGCGCTTAGCGCCATGCGCACTTAACCCACTGCGCTACCACCTGACTCCCTAAAAAATCCTTTATTTCACATAGACAGAGACCAGAGTATTAGTCAGCCCTGTCATACGGTGCTCCTGAGGACTGAATCTGCAATCTTTGGGACCCAGGCATAAAAATCTGGTGTGTGGCCTCTATAACTCTATAGTCACAGTAATTATCAAACCTCAGTAAATAAGATAGCAATTACTTTTTTAAAATCATTGATGTAAATTTCCATATAATTCTTTTTTTCTTTACTGAGGGATTAATGTTTTACAGTCTACAGTAAATACAATAGTTTGTACATGCATTAACATTTCTCAGTTTTCCACACAACAATACAACCCCTACTAGGTCCTCTGCCAACCTGTTCCAGGACCTCAACTCTCCAGAGTCTTTTACTTTGGTGCAATACACCAACTCCAGTCCAGGTTCTGCTTAGTATTTTCTCTTCTGATCTTGTTTTTCAACTTCTGCCTGTTGAATGAGATCATCCCATATTCATTCTTCTGTTTCTGGCTTTCACTTAACATAATTTCTGCAAGTTCCATCCAACATGGGCTGAAAACAGTGAAATCACCATTTTTATTCTGAAAATGTCCAATAGTTCTAGTTTATCTAGCTCTTCATGTACCTCATTTCCTTATTGATTTTCTGCCTGGATGATCTGTCAAGTTGAGAGAGTGGGGTGTACTGTGTTGCTGTTAATATATTGCTGTAGCTCTTTCAGTAGATATTTGATGTATTTAGATGCCTTCTCCTTGGGTGCATAGATGTTTATAATCATTAAGTCTTTTTGATTTATTGATCCTCTGAGCACTAAGTAATGTCTATCCTTATCTTTTTAAATTTTATTTATTTCAAGGTCTTAACATGTCAGATATGAGCATAGCTATTCCTGCCCTTGTGTGTGTGTGTGTGTGTGTGTGTATGTGTGTGTGTGTGTGTGTGTGTGTGTGTGTGTGTGTGTGTGTGTGTGTTCCATTGGCTTGTATGGTGGTTTTCCATCCTTTCACTTTGAGTCTGTATTTGTCATTTTGACTTAGGTGGGATTTCTGCAGACAACATATGGTTGTGTTGTGTTTTCTGATCCATCTTCTTACTTTGTGCCTTTTAATAGGTAAATTCAGGACACTGACATTTATTGATATTATAGATTGAAGATATTTTAATGCAATTATTATAGATTTTTAGAGTGTTCTGATACATGGTATGTTTATGGTGATCTGATTGTTTATAAAAGACTTTTCAGAACTTTTTTCAGGGCTTTCTTGGTGATAGTTGATTCCTTCAACTGTTGTTTGTCTGAGAAGGTTTTTATTCCCCCATCTAGTCTAAATGACAGTCTAGCAGGATACAGTAGTCTTGGTTGAAAGCCTTTTTTCATTGAGCACTCAGTAGATATCTTACCATTTTCTTCTGGCCTGTAGTGTTTGTGTGGAGAAGTCTGCTGCTAATCTTATGGGTTTTCCTTTGTAGGTGACTCTTTGTTTTTTCTCTTGCAGCCTTCAGGATCTTTTCTTTATCCTTATTCCTTTTCATTCTAAATATGATGTGTCTTGGTGTCTATAATTCTGGGTCAATTCTGTTTGGAGCCTGTAGGTTTCTTGCACCTTTATGTCTTTTATGTTGTCTAGAGAAGTTCTCAGCTATTATGTCCTGTAGAATGCTTTATTCCCCTCCCTCTCTTTCTTCCTCTAGTAGGCCTATAATGTGTATATTATTTCTTTTGAAGTCATCCCATATGTCTCTGTTGTTGTTTTCAGTATCTCTTAATCTCTTTTTGAGATCTCTTCCTTCTTTCTTAATTTTCTCTAACTCATCCTCAATCTTGCTAATTCTGCTTTCTGCCTCATTTATTCTATTCTCTCTCCCCTCTGTTGCTTTCTGTAGCTCAGCTATTTTGTTACCCTGTTCTTATCAATACTGTATTAGCTTATTCAGCTAGTTGTGCTCTTAGCTCAGCTACTTAAGCTTTCAATTCTTTAATTATCTCAAGATAGTTAGTGTTTTCCTTCAGAGTCTCATTTGTTATTTCTGCATTTCTGATGAGAATTCTTTCAAACTCTTTCCTCACTCCTGTGACTAATTCCTCAATTAGTATTTTGATATTGATCTCATTCTTTGCTTCTACCTTTGGGGAGCTTTTAGCTGGACTTTTGTGTGGTTCATTTCTCCAATGTTTCTCATTGGTTTAAACATTATTATTTTTTTAATTTTTATTTATAAAAAGGAGACACTGACAAAACCATAGGATAAGAGGGGTACAACTTGTTTAACTATTATTTGTCTTAATTTTATTGTCTTTATTTATTTGATAGAGACAGCCAGAAATCTAGAAGGAATGGGGAGACAGAGTGGGAGAGTGACAGAGAGATACCTGCAGCACTGCTTCACCACTCATAAAGCTTCCCTCCTATAGGTGGGGACCAGGGACTTGAACCTGGGTCCTTCTGTACTGTAACATGTGCACTCAACAAGGTGCACCACCACCCTGTCCCTGTTTACTATTATTATAGTGTGTTATGAGGTCCTTCTCTTAGTACTTTTCAGTCCACTGATCACTCTTGCCTGGATTGACTTGTGTCTAAGTAAGGTACTTAATGAGTGCACAGTTGTGTAAATTAACAGTTGTTTCGATGTTATCTCAATCCCTGAGTTGAAGCACAGTGGCTGTTAAAGCACCTCTTTTGTCCTTTTTCTTCCCTGTAGGCTATGAAAGCCTGAGGGCTTTTAAACTATAAGTAGGTTTTTTTAGCTTAATAACTCACTCCTCACCAAGAGATCATGCTGGGTATGAGAGAGATAGCACAGTGGTTATGCAGAGAGACTCCCACACCCCAAGGGTCCAAAACTCTGTGCTCAATTCAGCTTCTCTGTCAACCCAGGCAGCACTACTGGGCCTTGAGAGTTTCTAAACAAGTCCCTTTTATAGTTTGTAGGTTCTGAGCCATTTATTAACCATGTTCTCATCAGAACAGTGTGGAAAGGCTCCCACTATACAGCCCCACCGCTAGACCACCAGGGTGTAGATCTTTTTTTTTTTTTTTAAGAAAGGATTAATTAACAAAACCATAAGGTAGGAGGGGTACAACTCCACACAATTCCCACCACCCAATCTCCATAACCCACTCCCTCCCCTAATAGCTTTCCCATTCTCTATCCCTCTGGGAGCATGGACCCAGGGTCATTGAGGGTTGCAGAAGGTTGAAGGTCTGGCTTCTGTAATTGCTTCCCCGCTGAACATGGGCATTGACTGGTCGGTCCATACTCCCAGTCTGCCTCTCTCTTTCCCTAGTAGGGTGTGTCTCTGGGGAAGCTGAGCTCCAGGACACATTGGTGGGGTCTTCAGTCCAGGGAAGCCTGGCCAGCATCCTGGTGGCATCTGGAACCTGGTGATTGAAAAGAGAGTTAACATACGAAGCCAAACAAATTGTTGAGCAACAGGGTGTAGATCTTATCCTGAGTTTCCTGGTCAGTTCTCTGCCTCTTGATGTCAGCACAGGGTCTCCCCCGTGCTGTTCCAGCCACTGAGGGCAGTTGCAAATGGAGAATCACAGTTGTATTTTGTGGGTCTTAGGGGAATCCTCTCCTCCTTTCAACAGTCATTGGTTGATAAAACAGACTGGAGGTGGCTCCTCAGTTGGCAAACTGCCAGACTGTTACCAGCCACTCAGGAGTAGATATGGGCTTTAGCCCCAGGAATTTCTCCTTAGGCTCCTCTTTGTCCACAAGCCACACATGTTTTCACTGACTGGTGACTTGGTGAGTTCCCAAAGTAGTCCCAGTCTCATCTTGTTGCAGTTTCAGGTGATCTTTGATATTCCTTGTTCTTTAGAGAAGTTTCTCAACTAGGTAGAAGTAGTAGTCTGGGCAGAGTTGTGGTCTCTGGATGTTCAGGTGATTTGGTGGGTTCCCAGAGTAGTTCTAGTCCTGTCTTGTGGTCCCAGGTGGTCTCTCCATATCATTCTTGCTATATTTGCTGACTATAACAATATCTAAAGCTTACACTTTCTGAATTATAAATATTTTTGTTAAAACATTTAGTCTTGGGGGGCCAGGTGGTAACACAGTGGGTTAAGCACACATGGCGCAAAGCACAAGGACCGGCATAAGGATCCCAGTTCAAGCCCCCAGCTCCCTACCTGCGGGGGGGGGGGGGGTGTCACATCACAGGCAGTGAAGCAGGTTTGCATGTGTCTTTCTCTCACTCTCTCTGTCTCCCCCGCCTCTCTTGATTTCTCTCTGTCCTAGCGAACAACAACAACAACAAAGGCAACAAAATGGGAAAAAAATGGCCTCCAGGAGCAATGGATTCATAGTGCAGGCAACAAACTCCAGTGATAACCCTAGAAGCAAAAAAAAAAAAAAAAAAAAAAAGATTTATTTTTGTACTCACTTCAGAAGTGCGCATGCTAAAATTGGGATGACACAGAAAAGACTGACATGCCCCCTTACACAAAGCATTTCATACTTTTTCTGTTCTTGGAGGTTTAGTTCTTCCATCAAGAAAATGGTGTGATTTAAAAAGGTTGGTCAAGAAGCCCACAGAACATCTGTTCCCTTCCCCATCTTTACTGAGTCCCTTCTTCCCTGCGTTCCAGACATCTCTATAACTGCCCAGTCATGACACAATTGTTAAATTGACTAGGTAATCCTAGGTTTATATTCAAATGCTTGTCTTTCACTGATTAAAATCAGCTTAAAGTAAAAATATTTCTCAAGAAAATCACCTTTGACAGCCAACTGTGATCCACTCAAACCAGAATTCTTCAGAGTGGTAAGCAAACAATGTCTGTCTGTTGGCCTACTAATAAATCAGTGTTCTCTGCCTCTGTTAACTCTTTTTTTGACAGTTGAATGAGAGGAGCTGCATCTTGTTTGTGAGAAGTCAGACATTTTATTTACTCACAGTTTTTCTTTTTGATCTCTGAACTTGATTGAAAGCAGTGACATTTCAAACCTCTTTCCTTGAATGGATATAAAAACAGCACAGAAGTTCTAACTTCGAGTTCCTGAATAAGAATGAATGTCATATGTATTTTCAGTATTCTGTAGTAGCTTAGGTATACAATATTGAGTACCTTTCTAGAACTTTCTTTACCCTGTCACCAGTTTTACAAAATACTTATATATGTCAATACTATTGTTTTGATTATTGAGAAAACAATGTGTTCCAGGTACCTGAGAATGAAATTTTGAGTATGTTGTGATACTGTTGGAATATTTAAAAAGATTACTAACATTTGTGTGGTATTTTAAATACAAGTTTCTAGGGGGAAAATCAGTAAAGATTAAATGTAGGGGGTCCAGCAGTGGCACACCCAGTTAAGCACACATACTATGAAGTGCAAGGATCTGCGCAAGTATCAGGGTTCAACCCCCTGCTCCCCATTTGCAGTGAGGAAGCTTCATAAGTGGTGAAGCAGGGCTACAGGTGTCTATCCTTCTCTCTCCTTATCTCCTCCTCATCTCTTAATTTCTCTCTGTCCTATCCAATAACATGGGGAGAAAAATGGCCACCATTTCAGTGGATTCATAGTGCCATCACTGAGCCCCAGTAGTAACTCTGGAGGCAAAATAAATAAATATATATATGTACATATTTCTTACATGTGTGTGAATTTGAATATTATTATTACCATTAGAAGAATAATAAATTGACTCCATTCATAGAGAAATCATAAAATATATATATATATATATATATATGCTCAAGATATGAATCCTGGAATTTGTTATAGTATAGTATTGTATTGAATTTGTATAGTATTGTTATAGTATTGTGAAATTTGAAGATCTTTGTGTGTAGCTACTCACTTGAAACTGCCTTCAAATTATAGTAAACTCCTCAAATTCGAGAAACTTTAAAAACTCCATGTGATAATAACTATCTTATAGATCATAATTTCTCTATCAAAGCAAATTTTTAAAATTCAAAGTCACAGTTTACTTCTTTCCCCATTTCTACAGCTATGAAAGTGGCAATGGGGATGCAAAAGCAAATCACAGCTAAAAGAGGTCAGATAGATGCCCTTCAGAGCAAGATACAATTTTTGGAAGAGGCCATGACAAATTCAAATAAAGTAAGTAACTAAAGGGATTAGTAAAACCAGTGTGTTCACTCGCTAGTGAGCTATAAGACAGACTAAGGCATAGTAGAGATACAAAGTATGATGGAAGATAGAGAAAAGGTTACTGCTGCCTGAGAGGATGAAGGAAAAATTACTGAAGAAACATTTGAGTTGGTCTTGAAATAACTTGTATTTTTAAGTTCAGAAAATGGGGATTAAAAAATCCTTTAGAAGTTGTGTGCAGCTAATTATCACAGGAAAATAAATTATATACATGTGTCAACTGTCCTGTAAGTTATTATTTCCCCAATAAGATGATTTTTTAGTAAAAGAAGTAGAGAATGGTTGTAAACAAGGAATCAATCAAATCTGGTATAACTTTACATATTATGTAAATTCTGTCTAGATATCTAAACTCACTGTACTCTGTAAAATTGTGCAATAAAAACCACAGAATTTATGTAAGCAAGAGAATTAGGAACACTGTTAATAATTCATCAGTGACACATTAAAAAATTTCAAATCTAATCTAATAGAATGATGGTATGAGTTTACACATTAAGAAAAATATGGATACAATAATAAGCATGACCCTTGGTTTAAAAAAAAAAAAGGTAAAGACCTGGAGTTTGCTTGAGGAAGTGTGAAGCAAACATTGTAGTTTATGAATTATGGTGAGGGGTGGAAGAATATTTTTCTGTACTACCAGAGGTTCTTGGTATTGGCTTCTATTACATGGTAACTTGAGATCACTGGCAGATAGGTATTAAATAAACATGCATGAATACTTTTTGTGTATTACTGAACAGCTCTGTCTAGCTTATTGCTATCATCTAATATTATTTATAAATGAAATTGTACAAGTCACTTTATAGCAGATTACCAGTTTCAAAAAGACAGTTGTAAGGGAGCTGAGTCATAATGAAAACGAGAAAAATAAAGAACATGTGTAGAAAACAATAAAGGCAACTAAAAGAATTGTTTTTCTCATAGTCCAAAGAACTGCTAAACTACTTTAGAAGAAGACTGAATATTAACAGATATATTTGTTTGTGCATATCTCTCATTTTATGGACTTATTTCCTCTTTTTTCTCTCCACCCTTTCTTTCTCTCCTTTTCTGTTATCCTAATTTTACCATTTCTCTTTCTTCTTCAGTTAGTTACCTCTCTGGAACATAAAGCAATGCCCATCCTTCCTGAGGGTACATAGAGCATCTAAGTGCCTGTTGTCAGCAGAGATGCCTGCCCCTTCATAGGAAACTATTCATCTACAGGCAGTGACATCCTCTGCAAATAGCAAGTGTCTTGAATCCCTCTTTCTTTCTGAAAGCTTTTCTGCCTGATGTGGAAGAAAAAAAGTTTTTGTACTGAACATGTATATTGCAGTGATTTGACCTTTTATCTTCTTTGTCTTGCATACCTTCACCTCCCAATAACATTTTATCTGGCCATATGTCACCACCAGCTTCAGCCATGACTGAATTATCTGGTGTTCGTTTCTTCTTAAAGGGTACTCAATTCTTTTGCAAAACAAACTCATGGATTTTTTCATTATCCCTATAATTTATCACAGGAAATTAATGTATCAACAAGTCAGGTGTGGAGAAGATAGCATAAAGGTTGTATAAAAAAAACTTCATGCCTGAGGCACCAAAGGTCCAGGTTCAGTCCCTAGAACCACCAAAGCCAGATATGAGCAGCAGTTTTCTGAGGAAAAAAGTCAGGATTGTGCTGAGTGACAGGGCTATGAGTAAGTGGATATCAGATACAATGATTAGTTATATCTAGGTATAAAAAAATGGGCATATTAAAGTCACAGGGACTTTTCTACTTTCAAAGTGAGCATTCACTCTATGAAAAAAAGTGTTTTTAAAGAAGAAAAGCATAAGTAATTGAATAATATATATTTAAGAACTATATATTCTTTTTTCAAATTCATAAACTATTTTAAGGAATAAAATAATTTTAGTGGGACTTTATTAAATACCAAAAACTCCATATCAGTAAACTCATTCTTATCACTAAACCACAGGTCACTTGTAAGTTGCATTTCTTTTTATGTTAGAGAGTGTGCCTTAAGCATTTATAAAATGAAATTTTAACCTTAAAATAAGATAAAAATTTGTAAGAGTTTTCATATAAATCAATCTTCTTTAAATATCTACTGTCCTTTATATAAGTCCCAATAAATTCATATATGAGGACTTAATTCACCATGACACTGTTTCATTTTGTATCAATACATCTAATAAATGTAGATTTAACAAAGATAAATTTATAAGGAAACAACAATATTAGGCATGATGAAGAGAAAGTCCATGGTTAACCTAACTCCAGCAGCTCCCAGGTCCAACTCAGAAGCAAATAAATGACATATGAATGAAGTCTTAATTGAAACCTTTACATAATAGCTTTGTATTTCTTTAATATTTGTTGATATTTATTTTCAGATAAGACAGAGAAAACCTGAAAGCAGAAGGGGAGATAGAGAGTAAGAAAGGGAGATACCTGCAGCACTACTTCACTGCTCATGAAGCTCCCCCCCGACCAAGAGATCAGGACTAGGGGCTTGAACTCAGGTCCTTGCACATGGTAACATGAGTTCTCAATAAGGTGTGGCAATGCCCGACCCCTGATAGCATTCTATTTCTATCATACCTTGGCATATTATCTGCTATTGTCTCCTCTGTAATATAGGAAAAACATTTCCTAAAAGAAGAGAAGAATAAATTAAGCCAGGAATTAAATAGTATTGCAACAGAAAAAAACAAAATGGCCGGAGAACTAGAAGTCTTGAGATCCCAGGAACGCCGTTTAAAGGAAAAGGTTGTTAATATGGAGGTTGCTCTTGATAAGGTGATTATTATTAACTAATTATACAAAGTTATCAACTAAGTAGCTATTAACTATGTGAAATGATGGTATGAGTTTATACATTAGATTAAGAAAATCATGAATACAACAATAACTATGGCCCTTAATTTTTTTAAAAAAGTAAAGACCTAGAGTTCCATGTTGATAGGAAATGAGTCTGTTATGATTAGCACCAAGCATAAGAAAAAAAAAACACATATCCTATAAGAGGGCTCCTACGAACTTAAAAACTAGTCGTGATGTATATATTTTTACCAAATTATTTTTAGGCTAACATGATCACAGGAACTGTAAGATATAAAAGGCTCTTGTATCCTTAGTGACCTTTAATATCTAAAGTTGCCTCCAACTGATTTACAACAATAAATGACCTGAACACTGGTTAGAACACAGTCTGGTGATACAAAATAAAGTAGTACTAATGTCAGTTGGTAGAGCTTAAGAAGTGCAGGGCCTGGAAGGCAGCACTGTGAGTAAAGCACAGAACTCAGAAGCATTAATCTTGAGTTCATTTCCAGTCAGCTTATGTGCCTGAATGATGCTCTGGTTCTACCTTTTTCTACTTCTGTATCTTATGTTGATAAATAAATAAAATGTTTTTTTAATATACAGGTGAGAGGTCTAGGTAAATAGCACAATGATTATTAAAAAAAAAAAAAAAATCCATGCCTAAGGCTAGAGATCCCAGATTCAATCCCTAGCACCACCAGAAATCAGAACTGAGCAGTGCTCTGGAGGTGGGGGTTGGGGGGTGTGGAAGAGTGGAGATTAAAAACACAGCTTAAAAAATGAGAAAGGTTGGGCCAGAGAGATAGTTCACCAGGTGTGGCACATATCTTGCCAAGTGCACAGTTCATGTTGGAGTTCCAATACTACAGTGAGTTATCATAGCTCTGGTGCTGTGGTGTCACTCCCTCTTAAAAAAAAAAAAAAAAAAAAAGCAGGTGGCACAAAGTGTAAGGACCAGTGTAAAGATCCCAGTTCCAGCCCCCAACTCCCCACCTGCAGGGGGTCACTTCACAGGTGGTGAAGCAGGTCTGCTGGTGTCTTATCTTTCTCTCTCCTTGTCTCCCCCTCCTCTCTCCATTTCTCTCTGTCCTATCCAACAACGACGACATTAGTAACTACAACAATAAAAAACAACAAGGGCAGCAAAAAGGGAATAATAAAATATTTTTAAAAATACAAAAGGAAGGAAGGGAGAAAATTAATGAGAAAGGTCAATGACATATCTGTCCTTGATATTTATTATAAAGGAGTAAATCTTTGTGTCACCTAAAATCTTAGCCTGCAAATAGACCAAAACTAGTCCTTGTTTTTATTTTATTATTTATTTTAACCAGAGCATTGCTCAGTTCTGGTTTATGGTGTTGGGGATTGAACACAGGACTTCAGAGTCTCCGGTATAAAAGGCTTTTGCATAACCATATGCTATCTTCCCAGTGCACCAAAATTAGTTCTTGACTGTTAAGAAATAGGAGATTTAAAGGATTCTGGACTAGGGGGGAGATAAGAGGTGGAAAGAGGATACCAGGCATATATTACAGAATGGTGAAGAAATACTTGAGTTGGCAGTAGGAGTGGTGTGGAGAGATAAGTCATACCCAGGTTTCAGCAACTTCCTTTAAAATATTATCCCCCCCCCATAAAATAATATGAGGGGGAGAGAATAAGAGTCATGGTTGGAAGATACCTGACGAATCATATTACAACATCCTGCTCCTTGAAACAACATTCGATCCATACTGTAAATAAATCAAATTGTTTTAAATTGCAGGAAGGGAGGAAGGAAGGAAGGGAGGAAAGAAGGAAGCAAGGGAGGGAGGAAAGAAGGAAGGAAGGAAGGAAGGAAGGAAGGAAGGAAGGAAGGAAGGAAGGAAGGAAGGAAGGAAGGAATTACAGACTTCATGGTTAGATAAATGATCTGTGATCTTATCTATGGCAATTGATCTTTAAAAATGATTTAATTACTCAATGAATTCCTGTTATGGTTATTTTTATGTATTGTTTACATAGCACAAGTGACCATTTCATTTTTATCCAATTACTTTGAGTGCTTGCTACATACTATTTACTTTATAGATGCTGATTATACCAAGGATAAAAACATGGCCTCTTGAGCAGAGGGTAGATAGCATAATGGTTATGCAAGGAGACTCTCATGCCTGAGGCTCTGAAGTCCCAGGTTAAATCCCCCACACCACCATAAACCAGAGCCGAGCAGTGCTCTGGTTAAAAAAAAAAAAAAAGAAGAAAGAAAGAAAAACATAGCCTCTTAATAACTCTCAGTTTACTGAGTAAAGCCAATACTTAGAGACATGTGATTTAGTATGCTAAAATGGGAGTTTACTTGAAGAGATAGGTTAATAAAACAAATTGCATGAAGAAATAGTGGATAAAGCATGTGTTGCTGTTTAATTGTAGGCATCTTTGCAGTTTGCAGAATGTCAGGATATAATACAGCGTCAGGAACAAGAATCTGTACGCCTAAAGCTTCAACATACTTTGGATGTAAAAGTAAAGTCTGTTTTTTCATCATATATAGTAGTTTAAGCAAAGTTAATTCTTTGTTTGGCATACTTTATTTTTTTTCTTTTTATCAGAGCACTGATCAGCTCTGATTTATCTTAGTGTGTGGGATTGGACCTGGGACTTTGGAACCCCAGTTTAATAGTCTGTTTGCATAACCATTATGCTGTCTACCCCCACCCTGTTTAACATATTTTTAAAATCTTCTTCATGTACCTAGATATATTCAGGTGTACTTTCAGCATTATCTAATAAAAGTTATATGTACATTGTTACATATTAAGACCTATTCTTTTCATATATGGTATTGAAGTGTCATGCTTTATGTTAAATTTATAATCATAATAAGTGGAGGAAAGACCGAAGTACTTGCCTTGAGGCTCTTTGAGAAGTGGCCTCTGCACACATAGTGAGTGCAAATGCAAAGACCCAAAAATGCCAAGTATTTTTGGTTTCTTTGTAGAATAGCAAAAAATGATAAAGTCTGCATGACAAACGTATTCTTTTTTATTGTTTTTTTTTTTTTTTTGCCTCCAAATTTATTGCTAGGGCTTGGTACACTACAAATCCACCACTCCTGGTGACCATTTCTTCTTCTTCTTCTTCTTCTTCTTCTTCTTCTTCTTCTTCTTCTTCTTCTTCTTCTTCTTCTTCTTCTTCTCCTTCTCCTTCTCCTTCTCCTCCTCCTCCTCCTCCTCCTCCTCCTCCTCCTCCTCCTCCTCCTTTTATCCATTTTATTTGATAGGACAGAGAGAAATTGAGAGGGAAGAGGGAGACAGAAAGATAGAAACCTACAGACCTGCTTCACCGCTTGTGAAGTGGCCCTGTTGCAGGTAGGGAATGGGGGCTTGAACTCTGGTCCTTGCACAAAGTACTATGTGCATTTAACTGGGTGTGCCACCACCCAGTCCCCCCTCCCTTTTTAGTTATTTTTAATTTTTTTTATTTTGGAGGACAGAGATAATTGAGAGGGGAAGAGGAGATAGAGAGGGAAGAGAGAGAGACCTGCAGCACTGCTTCACCACTCATGAAGCTTATGCTGCTGCAGGTGAGGACTGGCAGCTTGAATCTACGTCCTTGTACTTGGTAACGAATATTCAACCAGGTGCACCACCACCCCAACATGTGTTCTTTTAAAAGAGAACATTTTCTATTAATGCATATGTTTATTTCCAAGTATTTTTTAAATCATAGATATATTTTAACATCTCTGTAATGGTTATCTGCACAAGCAAAAGCATTCCATAGTTACCATATGCAGGTAGGATGCCAGTATTAGTAGCATAGGGTATTAATAGCAAAGGTTAGAAATGACTGTGATAGTTCTCTACTCTTGCCAAGCATAAAAGTATAATCCTCAGCTCCATACATTACTTCAAAAGAGTAACATAGACATTTAGAATCATATTGTTTAATACTTTTGCTTATAACTTTGTGGGAGTTCACAATACAAGACTGAGATTATTTTTATAAAAATATGTATTGATTTCATAATTATATTTGAAGGTTGGTAATTATTTTGCTCATGTCTGTATTGTTTTCCAGGAACTTCAAGGTCCTGGATATACCTCAAATCCTTCTGTGAAGCCTCGCCTGCCTCAGTCATCAGCAGCCCGGTCTCATTCTAATGTCCCCTCCTCCCAGTCTACTGCCAGCTTCCTGTCTCATGTAGGTAGTCTGATCACACATAGTGCAAATAATTTTAAACTGAGAAGAATTTCATTTAAAATTATATCTGGGTGGCTGGGCGCTAGCGCAGCAGGTTAAGCGCACGTGGCACAATGCGCAAGGACTGATATAAGGACCCAGGTTCGACCCCTCGGTGCCCCACCTACAGGGAAGTCTCTTCACAGGCGGTAAAACAGGTGTGCAGGTGCCTGTCTTTCTCTCCCCCTTTCTGTCTTCCATTCCTCTCTTGATTTCTCTCTGTCCTATCCAACAACAACAATAATGACAATAACAACAAAAAGGGCAACAAAATGGGAAAAATGGCCTCCAGAAGCAGTGGATTCGTAGTGCAGGCACTGAGCCCCAACTATAACCCTGGAGGCAAAAAACAAAACAAACAAAAAAAAACTTGTATCGTGAGTTTTAACCATTTCAATTATTGCACTTTAGAATTATTCAGACAGGTGAATAAAAAAATGTTTTCTTCAATATTTGATACTTCTCTGGAGAGAAACAAAGATTAAATATTCCATAGAATTAAATATATATGTATGTATATATATATATATATATATATATATATATATATATATATATATATATGGCCTTCAGGGTTATCACTGGGGCTCGGTGGCCTGCACTATGAATCCACTGCTCCAGAATGCTATTTTTTCCCCTTTTGTTGCCCTTGTTGTTTATCATTGTTGTTGTTGGATAGGACAGAGAAAATGGAGAGGGGGGAGATTGAAAGGAGGAAAGATAGAAACCAGCAGACCTGCTTCACTGCTTGTGAAGCGAACCCCCTGCAGGTGAGCCCCCTGCCAGGTCTGAGATCTTTACACTGGTCCTTCAGCTTTGCATTATGTGTGCTTAACCCACTGCACTACCGCTTGGCTCCATACTTTTTTAGGTCAATTATTAATCAACTTTATTTGCATCACAGATATTGCCAAATTATAAAGCTAATGCTGAGATAGATTAAAAAATAACCATCACTTCAAATGCAAAGGCATATTAGTGGTATATTCAGTACTCTGCAAGGTGAAATGATGTATATGCTATATTTTTTCTCTATAAACTAAATGCAAATTTATTTTAACCATAAAATTTTATTCACCACCAAATAGTCTTATTCCTTTTAGTTAAAATGTTAATGTTGGTTTTTTTCTTTTAGTTTAAACTTTCATGCTATTTGAATTCAGAAAAAATACATATGCAACATAAAATTCAGGCTTTGTCTTCTAACAATATGTATTTATAGAACTACTTGCTTCCCTGCAACCAGTAAACAGTTCTGACTTTAAAAGAATGAGACTTGGGGCCAAGTGGTAGTGTACCCAGTTGAGCACACATACTGCACAAGGACCCAGGTTTAAGCCCTTGATCCCTACCTGCAGGAGGGAAGCTTCACAAGTGGTGAAGCAAGACTGCAGGTGTCTCTCTCTCTCGCTCTTCACCCTTCCCTCTTGATTTCTCTGTCTCTATCCAATAAAGGAAGGAAGGAAGGAAGGGAGGGAGGAAGGAAGGGAGGAAGGAAGGAAGGGAGGGAGGGAGGGAGGGAGGGAGAGAGAGAAAGGGAGGGAGGAAGGAAGGAAGGAAGGAAGGAAGGAAGGAAGGAAGGAAGGAAGGAAGGAAGGAAGGAAAAGAGAAAGAGACCGGGGTCGGGCATTAGCGCAGCAGGTTAAGCGCATGTGGCATGAAGCGCGGATCAGCATAAGGATCCCGGTTCCAGCTCCTGGCTCCCCCCCTGCAAGGGGGTCACCTCACAAGGAGTAAAGCAGGTCTACAGGTGTCTATCTTTCTCTCCCCTTCTGTCTACTCCTCCTCTCTTCATTTCTTTTTGTCTTATCCAACAATGACGACATCATCAACAACAATAATAACTTCTACAACAATAAAACAACAAGGGCAACAAAAGGGAAAATTTTTTTAAAAGAATGAGACCTATTTTAGAAATCACACACATAAAAATCATTTTTTAAGTTTTTTTTATTTTCCTTTTTGTTGCCCTTGTATTTTTATTGTTGTTGTAGTTGTTATTGTTGTCATTGATGTCGTCGTTGTTAGATAGAACAGAGAGAAATCGAGAGAGAAGGGGAAGACAGAGAGGGGAAGAAAAAAGACATCTGTAGACCTGCTTCACTGATTGTGAAGCGACTCCCAAGCAGATGGGGAGCCGAGGGCTTTAACCGGGATCCTTGAGCCAAACACGTGGCTTCGCACTATGTGTGCTTAACCTACTGCACTACCACCCAACTCCCAAAAATCAATTTCATTAGTTAACAGGCCTACAATCTACATAGCAACGGGCTCACCTATTTATGCCACTGAAATGAATGCTCTGTGACATTATATGAAGTCAAACTGAACAGAAATAGGCACAAAAATATGGAGATATTCATTAAATAGTAATTTGTAAAAGCAAAAATTGAAATCATACCAGTTTGACAACAAGTCATTGGTTAAAAAGCTATAAACACTGATGCAGTCATCAGCAGTTACATTTTTAGCTATTATTTAGTGGGAAAATGCTTGTTGTGTATCAAATGGCTAAATATCTGGTGATAAGAAATATATATATATATATATATATATATATATATATATATATATATATATATATATATATATATATGAAATGACCTCTCTTCTCAGTTTTATCAGAAGTCCTCTAACCAAGAATAAAACATAGGTTTCCTAAAGCAAGGTACTAGACCAACTGTGAAGCACAAGCTAGAAGATCACAAAATCAGTTTTACTACTTTTGACTTATCATGAGTTCAAGGGTATAGAAGGAGGTAGCTCAAAATTTAAATGGGTCATAGAAGTATTTGGAGAGACTAGCCTTTTAGCTGTGATTCCCTCACCAAGTGAAAGAGGAAGTTTCCAGGATATCCTTCTAGTATTTGATAGATTATCCCCCTGGGAAGGGGTGGTACTATGACTGCTCTTAAGAGAAATCTAGACTCTGTGGCCCCTCTGTAGTTGACAAAGTAGAAAAAACAACTCCCTTGGTGGCATGTGGCACTTCACACAATGGAGGACAAATGTAGAGTGTAAACCAAATTCAGTCCTATAGAAAAAGTCATCTTAAAAGAGATACCAGTTAAGGGAACCAATTACAGAGCCAATGTGGCCTATACAGAGGTATAAACTTCTGAGAGTCCAGTGATTGGAAGAAAATTCATAAACCTGTTTCTGAGATCTCCAAACATGATACTAGGGACTATTCAGATGAAACTGTCTCCTCACTCTGTCCTCCAACTTTGGAGAGACCCAAAGCACCAGCCAACAAGAAAGGCAAAAAGGAGAAGAACCCTAACATCCTTCATCACTGAAGCCTTCCAAGTCCAAAACAGTCCTCTCAGCTCAGTCTATAAATGAACACACTGAAAAAAATCAGGAGAGAAACATTTCAGAATGTTACCAGGGAGCAGGAGATAGTTCACAGAACTAACCATGTATGAGGCCCTAGGTATGATCCTTGGCACCCACATAGGATCCACCATGGACAGCAAGGGGAAGCACCATGGATGGTGGATCAGTGCTTTAGTATCACTCCCACTCTCATCTGTCTCTCTCTCTCTCCCTTTCTCTCTCTCTCTCTCTCTCTCTCTCTCTCTCTCACACACACACACACACACACACACACACACTCACACACACATGCATGCACACATGTTATAGAATAAAACTGAACCAAGGACAGGTCTGTTCAGAGGTAAGGAATATGTACAAAGCACTAGATTAATTTCTCAGTAATATATATAAAGGTAACATTAAATGTTAACAGTATTAGTCTTTTAGCACATGCACATGAGATTTTTAAATCATATGTTCTAAAAGTGATTAGAGGGAGTCGGGCGGTAGCACAGCATGTTAAGTGCACGTGGCACAAAGCACAAGGACCAGTGTTAAAGATCCCGGTTCAAGCTCCCAGCTCCCCACCTGCAGGGGAGTCACTTCACAGGCAGTGAAGCAGGTTTTCAGGTATCTATCTTGCTCTCCCCCTCTCTATCTTCCCCTCCTCTCTCCCCCTCTCTATCTTCCCCTCCTCTCTCCCCCTCTCTATCTTCCCCTCCTCTCTCCCCCTCTCTATCTTTCCCTCCTCTCTCCATCTCTCTCTGTCCTATCTAATAATAACAACAACTAACTGCAGCAACAATAAAAAAATAACAAGGGTAACAAAAGGGAAAATAAGTATAAAACGGTGCTGAGAAATTAAAATGAAATGCTTTTATAATAAGAAAGAGTTGTATGTTCAGGAAAAAAATTATCTCTTTTATAATTACCCATAAAGAATTAGATATGCTATTTACAAAATGGCATTTACTAGGTAATTAATTATTTAGAAGTTTCCTCAGCATGGTATAATTTCATTTGAGGCCTTGTCCCTTCAAACTTGTCAACTTCGGAACTTGTCATTTTGGGGCAACAAGATAGCTTACCTGGAGAGTGTGTCTACTTTGCCATGCACATGACCCAGTTTTGCGTCTGGCTCTCAGAGTACTGAATGCAGCTTTGGAGCTTCTGTTTCTTTCCCTCTGTCTCTCTATCTGAAAATGTCAGACTTGTTTTAAGTATTAGGATGTAAAAATATTAGCAGGGGTAGAAGTTGTATGGTGAAGATTCACTTTAATAAGTCTTTCTTTCAAGAGATTAAAACTATATAAAAGCTTACAAATTAAAGCATATTACTCAGTTTTTGGTCAGATAAAAGACAGATAACTATATTGCTAAGGTGTAGTCATCATTTCTGACTGGATATTAAACTAGTAAAAGTGATCTTCAAAACCCGTACAACCTTAATTATGTGCGATTTTATACACAAAGTATGGGTACATAGTGTTTAGAGACTGATGATCAAACCAAGTTCTTGCCTCTATAAAGCTTGTATTTTAATTGAAGAAGCAACACTTACTTTTAAAAAGTTAGAGAGTATTAGATTGAAGTCACAGTAAGAGAATGCCATAGGGCCAATAATGCTCAACTGCTAAGTAAGTGATAGAATTAAATTGTTTTCTCTCTCTTTTTTATACCTTGTAAAGTACTACCCATGAAGTACCTAAATGTCACTACCAGGGGGGAGTATTATGTATTTTTCCATTATACTGCTCATTTATAATAAGTGTCAAGGGCAAACTTAGAAAAGTCAAGCCCAAAGAATGAAAGATTTGAAGTGTTCCTCCCTCAGCTGCCAGTCTGTGTGACAGGCATAGCGCTACATTGGCATAAAACACATTGGCTGAATTTGCTTGATGATGCTTGATGACCTTTCAGCCATGAATGTGCTCCAACGAAGTTCACATACTCATTAGCACAATTTCAGGCTATAATTTGGTTTCCCCACTTGATGTATCATGTGGAAACATCTACACTTGATTATATTATAAATATTCATCCAAGGATATGATATGTCTGAAAATATTTTTATGTTCTTCCCAAATACCAACTAAAAGATTTGGAAAAGTTGAACATCTCTTTCTTCATCAGTAAGATGTGACAGGTGAATTCATTTATTAAGAGTTCCTGGGAGTCGGGCAGTAATGCAGTGGGTTAAGTGCACGTGACACGAAGCGCAAGGACCAGCATAAGAGTTCCTTACTTCTTTAACTTCATAAACTTAGTCCAGTCCTAAAAAAAAAAAAAAAAAAAAGACTAATTATTTTGCCTGCATGTAGTTGTAAATATTTAATGGAATAAGAAGATATTTTTAAAACAAAAATATGTAAATATATGTATATTATACTTTATAAAAATACAGAAAGGGTGGGGGTAGATAGCATAATGGTTATGCAAAGAGACTTTCTTGCCTGAGGCTCTGAAGTGCCAGGTTCAATCCCCCACACCACCAAAAGCCAGAGCTGTGCAGTGCTCTGGTATTTCTCTCTGTGTCTTTCTCTTTCTGCATCTCTTTAAAAAATAAAACAAATAAAATACTTAAAAAAAAACTGTCTTAAAAATACAGAAATAGGGGAGTCGGGCTGTAGTACAGCGGGCTAAGCGCAGGTGGCGCAAAGCACAAGGACCGGCATAAGGATCCCGGTTCGAACCCCGGCTCCCCACCTGCAGGGGAGTCGCTTCACAGGCGGTGAAGCAGGTCTGCAGGTGTCTATCTTTCTCTCCTCCTCTCTGTCTTCCCCTCCTCTCTCCATTTCTCTCTGTCCTAGCCAACAACAATGATGACATCAATAACCACAACAATGTTAAACAACAAGAGCAACAAAAGGGAAAATAAATAAATATTTTTTTTAAAAATTTTTAAAAAATATAGAAATAGTTGGCCTTATATGTATGTTTTATACATGTGTATACATATATGTAAGTATATATAAACTAAATATAGCAATACATTGATTATTGATTTATCAGTTATTGCTAATTATCCCTGGGTGGTAACAAGTGAGTTTTCTTTTCCTCTGCCTTCTCCACAATAATTTCTATTTATGAGGTGAATTAACTTTCTAATAGGAAACAATATATGAATCTGAAAAAAGAAAATGACTTTGTTTTGTAAATTGTTTTAATTCAGCACTCTATGAAACCTACTACATTAAAGGAAGATCCAACAAGAGACCTGAAACAGCTTCTCCAAGAGTTGAGAAGTGTCATCAATGAGGATCCCCCTGTGCCTCTGGGAAAGACTGAGGAAGATGCGAGAACAACAACACTGGGAGTCTCTTATGGGGCTGTGTAAGACTGACTATACTTCACAATGGGAGAGCTTTGTTCATAAGTGGTCTGTGTTTTACTCTCTGGGAGCTGGGGTTTTAAAAAATTTGAAAACCGGGCACCGGGTAGTGGCACAGCGGGTTAAGTGCACGTGGCACGAAGCCCAAGGACCAGGGTAAGGATCCCATTTCAAGCCCCTGGCTCCCCACCTGCAGGGGGATCGCTTCACAAATGGTGAAGCAGGTCTGCAGGTGTCTTATCTTTCTCTTCCCCTCCTCTCTTGATTTCTCTTTGTTCTATCAAACAACAGTGACAGCAATGACAACAATAACAACAGCAATGATAAACAACAAGGGCAACAAAAGGAAAAAAAGTAGCCTCTAGGAACAGTGGATTCATGGTTCAGGCACCGAGCCCCAATGATAACGCTGGAGGCAAAAAAGAAAAAAAAAAAGTTCGAAAACTACCTGATGTTGTTACCAGGGTAACAATATGGTAGTGGAGTTTAGCAAAAATAAAACAAGTTGACATCAACAGAAAATAGTGTGTGATTACTCAAAAAGTAGGCAGGGAAAGGGATTGCCCAAAGTTACATCTGTGTAGTAATTTATATTTCGCAAGAAATTATATGTCCATAATTTTATTTGCCTCTTTTTTTCTTTAACCGTAGCACTTCTCTGTTCTGGTTTATGGTGGTGCAGGGAATTGAACCTGGGACTTGAGAGTCTTCGAAATAAATGTTTTCTGCATAATCATTATGCTATCTCCCTGGTCCCTATAATCTTACTTGATTATCATAACTATATGGGAGAAGACATGGCAGGATCCCTCCCCTTTCATTTTACAAATGATAAAAATACAAGTTTTAAAAGTTGAACTTTTAGCCTGCTACCGCACAATTAATGATGAAGCTACAACTAGAACCTTGAGAACTACTTAACTATAGATATAAGCTAGTAGAAAGTCCTTGGCCTTCTCTTAAATCATGTTAGCGACTTATATCAAACTAATAAAAGATCAGATCCAAAAGTATTCAATATTCAACTAGATTATCAGTCTTTTTCTGCACATAGCTGTAGAAATCAGTGAAGCTTCACATGTTGTATATGTTTTTAAATGGTATTTCAAAATTGTTATTAACTTAAAACATTCCAATATGGTTTATATTGGGTTGTCAGAAAAGTCATAACTCTTTTGTATAGAAATACACAGAGGAGCTCCAGTGGCGCAGTTGGTTAGCGCGTGATACTTATACAGAAATACACAAAAAAAAAATATGCCATAAATTTCAACAGCCCAATGCTATTTTTTTGGCACTAGAGTACTGACTGTATACTAGCTAAGAATACTGTAGCAATTCTTCTTATTCATTCTCTGGTTATAAGGCAAATATCTAAAAGTAATACTTTCTGAAATAATACATATAAATAATCTCTAGTATCTTTTTTCAAATTTCTTAAAATGTTTAGTTAGTATATATTAGTTCAAGAAAAATGTTATCTATAGTCACCTATTTTATTGATATTAATGGTAATAGAGTATTAATAACAAGTCTAGTTAACCTACTATAACATTGTTTTCTCTGAATCATGTCAGAAACACCCCACTGGAATACTCATTTTTGTGATAGCTCTATAACAGTCCTTCTAAGCTAAGAAAGTATTAGTAAACTTATTTGATGAGCATATAAGTTTAACCACTGACTGAGTTTCTTCTCCTATGAAGCACAAAGGCAAAGCCAGAAGTACAACCTAGTAAAGTCCCCTTCCACTCTGCTACAGTACTTACAAGTCTGAAAGATTGTTTTAGCAAACCTGATCAGAGTTCTATCACTTCAGCTACTGAAGGTGAACTTGGATCATATCGGATTATTTTAAACATGTATGTTTTTGGAAACTGCCTTTAGAAACTTATGCCAATTTTCTGTAATACTACAAATAACTATGCCACCAAATCCTAAAAACAGTAAAGTTTTTAGTCATTCATGGAACAAAAGCATTTCTGAGTTGATTAACTTCAGGGGTAGCCCTTTATAAGATTTATTTGTCACACTAATATCTATGTTGATCCATGAAGAAGGGTTAAACACACATGAGCAATTGATTATTTTAATATACATAGAATTTGAATATTGGTATTTGATGACTAACTGAGAGTTAGTTATATTTTTCTTTTTTAAATTTTTATTAGTGATTTAATAACGATTAACAAGATTGTAAGATAACAGGGGTACGTATTTTCCTTTACAGAGATGATAGAGTAAGAGATTGCATTACCGAACCAACTCTGAGAGTAGAGATATGTCATAGGTAAGGAGAATCTGAGATTCTGGTCCAGTTAATTATCCAAAAATTTTATTTTTTCCAGAGCACTATTCAGCTCTGGTTTATGGGGTACAAGGGATTTATGGTGGTGTGAGGCATTGAACCTGGGACTTTGGAGCTTCAGGCATGAAAGACCTTTGCATAACCATTATGCTGTCTCCCCCACCCTTGTTATCCAAAAATTACCTATGTGATCAGGTAATTTAGGAAAGCATGACAGCTTACATGGGAATTGATAGGCATTTGGGGTCCATTAGTGGAAAGCTGGTTTATTGCTTACCTGAAACTAAAAAGAATTTCAGTGATAAGTACTAAAACAATTTACTTTCCAGAATCAAGTTCATAGATTTTTAGTGCTCATTTTAAAGTTTTCTGTGGGGAGTTGGGCAGTAGCACAGCAGGTTAAGCTCACATGGCACAAAACGTAACCACCAACGTAAGGATCCCTGGCTCCCTACCTGCAGGGAATCACTTCATAAGCGGTGGAGCAGATCTGCAGGTGTCTTTCTCTCCCCCTCTCTGTCTTCCCCTCCTCTCTCCATTTCTCTCTGTCCTGTCCAACAACAACGACATCAGTAACAACAATAATCTACAACAACAATTTTTAAAAAGGGGCAACAAAAGGGAAATTTAAAAAAAATTTTCTGTGGTTCACACATATGAAGATATTTACATAGTATGCCCTAACAAAAATGCAAAGATTTTCTGCCTGTACATATTTTAGGCAGATTAAATATTTAATATTTATTCATTTACTTTGGATAGAGACAGAGAAATTTAGAGGGGAGAGAAGGTAAGGCAAGGCACCTACAGTACTACTTCACTAATAATGAAGCTTCCCTCCTGACAGTGGGGGCTGAGGACTTGAACCCTGGTCCTTTTGTACTGTAACATGCATGCTCTACTAGGTATGTCATCTAGAAAATTACATAGTTTTTGAAAAGAAAGCAGTAGAAAGAAGAGTTCTAGCAACCTTGGTATAAGAACCTTACTGAAAACAATTCTATTTTTCACTAATAATTAAGTTGGTGAATTTTAATTAAATTCTAACAGGATTAAAGAAATGAAAGCTATAACCTCTAAATAAAGGCAACTTTGAGATTTAATTATCCGAAAAAGAAAATATAAGTTAATATTGAGTGGTCCGGGAGATGGTGCAGTGGACAAAGCATCGGACTCTCAAGCATGAGGTCCTGAGTTTGATCCCGAGCAGCACATGTACCAGAGTGATGTTCTTTCTCTCTCTCCTCCTATCTTTCTCATTAATAAATAAATAGATAAATAAATAAATAAAATCTTTTTTAAAAAAAGAAGTTAATATTGATTTGTTGCTCATTTAAAACACAGAAATTGTCCATCAGTAGCTCCTCACTGTCTGCTACATTAAAGATAGTTTCTCAGTCTGACATTGAAGATTCTCCCTAACTTGTCCCCAGCCTATTTCACTCTAATACTCTTCTATAGTCAGAGTATTTCTGATTCTCAAAGAGAGTACATTTCATTTTGTCTTCCAGCTTTTCTTCATACTGCATTCTGCACTTAGAAGAGTTAATGTTCCAGTTTATTTTCATTTATTTGTTTTTGTCATTGCATGGGTTTTACCATTTCAGGCTGACTTTTTCAATGAGAAAGAAACAAAGGAAGAGAAGAAAAGATACCACAGCACAAAAGTTTCTACATTGCAGTGGGGCCAGGGCTCAAACATGGGTAGTTGTTCTCCTTCAAATCTGTATTTGTCTAAAAACAATGTTCAGAAGACCAATTTTGTTTTATCCTTTAAGTTAACATGATATGATCTTTACTTTCTCTCATCTTTCTGCCAACAGAAGCAACTCACTAAGGGAGTCCACTGAAGGCAGCAAGTCAAGTGAAACTCTTAGCAGGTAAGCATGATTGTACCACACCCACCCCCAGCCCCAGCTTTCAAAACATTCCCTTTACTACTGTTTACTCAGAAAGGGCAAACGCTAGAAGAACTCAGAAAGGGGAGGGGAAGTGGAGAAGGGAGATGACAAAGCAGAAGATGAAGAAGAGCCATCTGAAATGTCCCATACTGTATTAGATTCTTAGACTGTAATAGTGAGCACAGCAGTCATGGGCCCTGTTCTTTAGTTAGAATCATATTGCCCTAACAATGCAGAACAAAAAAAATTACTTTTCTGTTTTCTATTTTCACCACCTATAAAAAATTGAGTTATCAGAACCTTCTTTGTATCATAGGGGATAAAGAATAGGAAAGCTATCAGGGAGGGGATGGGATATGGGGAGCTGGTGATGGGAATTGTGTGGAGTTGTACCCCTCTTGTCCTATGGTTTTGTTAATGACTCCTTTTTTTAATAAATAAATAAACAAATAAATAAGAAGAGGCAAATGAAAAAAAATAATAAAATTTTAAAAAATTCTCAAACCGTGTTTTTTGGGTTTTTTTTAATCGTTACTCTGGTAAAATTTGGCTCAACATTGCCCACTGCAGCAAGAATAAAAACTCCATGCCCTGGTAATAAAACTGTCCATGATAAAGTCATGATCTTTCTTCCTATGACTTTTCTCCTTATATACTTTCTCTCAAATTTATTTGTCTCAGGATGTATTTTCACTCACAAATACCAGTGAAGATTCCAAAGCTCTTTTACCTACATGGATTTATTTGACTGTTTGTTTATTGTGATAGAAATTGAGCCTCTTGCATGATTTTACTACTTTGGGCCACTTTTTTATATAGAAGATAGATGGATGGGGAGTCGGGCTGTAGCGCAGCGGGTTAAGCGGGCATAAGGATCCCAGTTTGAACCCCGGCTCCCCACCTGCAGGGGAGTCGCTTCACAGGCGGTGAAGCAGGTCTGCAGGTGTCTATCTTTCTCTCCTCCTCTCTGTCTTCCCCTCCTCTCTCCATTTCTCTCTGTCCTATCCAACAATGACAACAACAATAACTACAACAATAAAACAACAAGGGCAACAAAAGGGAATAAATAAATATTTAAAAATTTAAAAAAAAAGGAAGATAGATGGATGGACAGATAGACAGATGAACAGATGGACAGACAGGCAGACATAACACTATCATAGCCCTGGAACTTCCTTTATAACTATAGTTCCTCACACGTAGTGCCAGGGTTCAAACCTGTGTCAGGCACATAGCAATATTAGTGCCGTACTGGGTAAATTATATCTCTCCAATCTATTGATTTTTTTTTAATGAGTCATTTTTATTGCTGCCTTAACTACTGGGAAATAAATGTGAATTTATTGCCAGTCCTGGTTGTTGTTGTTGTTATTATTATGTAGAGAAACAGAGATAAGCAAATAGGGGTGGAGGATAACTTATATGTTCTTCTAGGTGTCCTATCTATCTTACCTCCTCGCCCTGCAGAATTTTAAGTATTTTTAACGTTGAGAGTATTTTAATTATTTATTCATCAAAAAATGTATTACATGTTACCATAGTAACATTTTATTATGAAAAATATATTTTCCAAATGAAAGAAGACTTTATTTTATAATTTGATGAATGTCTTAATAAAAGGTAGCTGAATTCCTATATCTGCATCTGCATTTAATTTTTTGATGGTATAAGATGTAATAAAGCCTCTGGAAGACTCGACTATTCCCTTATGAGAAATTGAGAGTTAAAAAAAATAATAATAATATAGTTTAACAATAAAAAATAGTGTTAGGCAAGGGAGATAACGTAATGGTCATGCATAGTCTCTCATACCTGCAACTCCAAAGTCCCAGATTCAATCCCCTGCACCACGACAAGCCAGAGCTGAGCAGTGTTCTGGTGATGAAAAAAATAAAAAAAGTAATGTTGATCTTACAAACCATCCACAAGAAAGACACTCTGATAACTGTTGTCATAATATTCTCATATTAGTATCCAAGTAGAACTGTGTGGTTTGTTTCAACTAACTGGTTTAAGTAAGGCTAATGGTTTTATAGTAATAGTACTATTACAAGGAGATGTTATTTTAGGGTTTGTTTTTTTTTTTCATTTTAGTGGGGGTGGGAATTGATGCCTTACAGTAAATAGTAAATACAGTTGTTGGTACCTGTGAAAATTTTCTCAGTTTTCTGAAAGACATTCTAACCCCACACCTAGATCCTCCATCATGTACCAGGACCTGAAAGCTCCCCTCCCCAAATCCTTTACTTCAGTGCAATACACCAAACCCAGTCTAAATTCTGCTTTGTGTTTCCTCTTCAATTCTTACTTCTCAATTTCTGTCTATAAGAAAGATCATCTTATATCTATCCTTCTCTTTCTGGCTTCTTCTTCTAGCGTTTGCCCTTCTTACGTAGCCAGTCAACAGCGTCAGGTTGAGCCTGATGTCTGCTTGTTGCTGGCTTTGAAAGTGACTGGGATCCATATGGATTCAGTCGGCTAGGAAGGATCGTCAGTTTCCCCAATAAATGGGTACTCACGGGATGCACCATGAGAAGGTTGATCCAATGCATCCCACTTTCTGGCTAATCTCATTTAACATGATTCCTTCAAGTATCCAAGATGAGGTGAAAACATAAATTCCTTATTCTCAATATATATCACAAATTTCTCAGCCACTCATCTGTTGCTGGACACCTAGGTTACTTACAGGTTTTGGCTTTTACAAATTGTGCTGCTATACACATAGATATACACAGATCTTTTGGATGGGTTTAGTTTCTTAGGATATATCCCCAGGAGAGGAATTGCTGGGCCATAGGGTAGGTCTACTTCTAGCCTTCTGAGAGTTGTCCAGACTGCTCTCCACAGGGATTGGAACAACTTACACTTCCACCAGCAGTGCAGAAGGGTCCCTTTGCACCCACATTTGGTTTGGTTTTTGTTTGTCTGGTTTTTGTCTTGTGTCTTTATTTTTTTTAGTAGGTTATTAAAATTGCATCTCCTAGACTACTACTATACCTGGAGCAAAGTATTTGAGTGTTTTGTTTTAATTTTTAGCTATTATTAATTACATAAAATTGTTATAATTACACAAATCATTCTGCAAAATGTTTTCAGATATTGAGTACATAAAGATAACTTTGAATTTCCATAATAGGAATGTCTATACAGTTAGCATCATGTCTGCCAGCGTGATTATATACTTTACAAGCCTTCACTAGCTTGCTTTTTCACAAAGCTTATTGCTGTGTCTTTGAAGTGAAATGCTAGCATGACCATTCTTATGCTTCCAGAGAACCAGTCACATTACATGCAGGAGACCTGGATGATTCACCTAGTTGCTTCGCATTTCCATCTATAGGTAAGTTTTTTGTTTGTTTTTTATTGAATAATGAATGATCAACAAGACCGTAGGATAAAAGGTACAATTTCACACAGTTCCTACCACCAGAGTTCCATACCCCATCCCCTCCACTGGAAGCATTCCTATTCTTTATACTTCTGGGAGTATGGACCCAAGATAGGGTGAAGAAGGTAGAAGGTCTAGCTTCTGTAATTGCTTCTCCGCTGGACATGGATGTTGGCTGGACATGGGTGATCCATACTCCCAGCCTATTTCTATCTTTCCCTAGTTGGGTAGTGTTCTGGAGAGGTAAGGTTCCAGGACACATTGGTGAGGTTGTCAGCCCAGGGACGTCAGGTTGACATCATGGTAGTATCTGCAACTTGGTGGCTGAAAAGCATTAAGATATAAAGCAGAATAAATTGTTTAATAATCAGGAACCTAAAGGTAATAATAGAGCAGATGAGATTTGGGGTCTCCATTTTGAAAAAAGCTAGGAAGTCTATTTTAGGTAAATTCCAAGGGGCCCATGACTAATTTTTGCCTGAGCCTGACAGCTAACATGCAGACAAGCTAAATATATTGTCTGGGGAGATGGTGTCAGAGTTGGAAATGGGACTAGAAAGCTTGATCGGGGAAGAGAGTAGCTCCCAAATATGGGAAAAGTATATACGCACTGTTAACTTGCAGGACATTTCTTAAAGGAGGCAGCTTGGAATAGCTCTGGATCTAGTAATACTCTGGACAGAGTCAGACAATCACACTCACTTCTGCACTTAGCCAATTTACAGTTTTGGTTTACAATCTAATACAATTTAACCTCAACCTTGACCCTAGAAAACAGGCACCAGTGACTTTTATTCCTCCAATCACTTAAACATAGATGTGGGGCCTGTTTAATACTGTGCTCTTTCTTTACCCATTACAAATACAAGCTAAAGTCACTACCAGCTTGCAAGTCCCCCCCATAACTCTCTAGTCTCATTTCCTTCTACTCCTGCTTTATTCACTCTGGTTTTTTCAGCCTTAAACAGTTCCTTAGTCATGTCAGGCCATTGCTACATTAGCAGGGCCTGTGTGTGTCCACTCTTCCCAATACATTTCTGACACCCCTCACCTGTAATCAGATGTCCCTAGTGACATTCAAGTCACCTTGTTTCAAAATTGTAATGTTCCCACATCCTCAACCTCCCCATCTTTTTCTTCTTTCAAATTACAGTTACCTCTTAACATACTTTCTAAATTGCTTATTTGCATTGATCATTGTTGTGACTTCTTGCTAGATAAAATTTGCACAAGGAAAGATGTCTTTAGCTATCTGTTTTCCTGATATGCTCCAAGTATTTAGAACCTTCCTGACCCATAACAAGTGCTTCATAAATACTTATCAAATGGATGAAAGGAAAGGGGAAGATTAGAAGTTCTCCATGTAATTTCTTTTTAAATTTATTTTTATATTACAGAATTACATGTTAACAGGGGTTTGAATTCCCACCATTCCCACAACCGGAGTTCTGAATCTTCAGTCTCCCCACTGCAAGCCACCACAGTTCCCCAAAGGTTGTAGACACGGGCCAACCATCATTTCTATGACATTCTGTCCACATTTATACATAGTTGCCCCTTTTTTTTCTGATTCAATCCTCTCTTCCTCTCCAAGCCACTAGTTATGACAACATAACTACCTCCACATATCCCTCTCCTTTTCTTTCTCTCTTCCTCTGGGTGCTGATGGAGCTGGAGTTCAGAGCTCTCTTATCTTCATCCTATCACTTATGCCCTGCTGGGAGTAAGGATCAAGGTTGTTTTGGGGGAGCAGAAGGTAGGAGTTCTGGCTTCTGTAATTGCTCCTCCACTTGTCATCTGTGGAGGGACATTTTGGTTGCTTCCAAATTTTTGCTATTGTGGATAATATGGCTATGATCATGGGGGTACATATATCCTTTTGAATTAGCAATATTATCTCTTTTGGATAAATACCTAGTAGTGGAATTTCTAGATCATAAGGTATTTCCATCTGTATTTGCTTAAGGATTCTCCATACTCTTCTCCATAATGGTTGTCCCATTTTGCATTTCAACAGCAATGTATTAGAGTTCCTTTCTCCCCATATAGGTTCCACCATTTATCCTCTCCTGTTTTGCTGATGAAGGCCATTCTTACACGTGTGAGATGGTATCTCAATGTGGTTTTAATGTGCATTTCTCTGGTGATGAATTAGAGCATTTCTGCATATGTCTGTGGGCCATGCATATGTCTTCTTTGGAGAACTGTCCATGCATGTCCTCTGCCCACTTTTTTTTTTAAAGATTTTATTTATTTATTAATGAGAAAGACAGGAGAGAGAGAAAGAATCAAACATCACTCTAGTACATGTGCTGCCGGGGATTGAACTCAGGACCTCATGCTTGAGAGTCTAGTGCCTTAGCCACTGTACCACCTCCTGGGCCACCTCTGCCCACTTTTTTATTGGGTTGTTGTTTTGTTGAGCTGTATCAGTTCTTTAAAGATAGATATTTTGAGGAAATGAACATTTTTTTGAAGTTGAACAATTCCTTCAGGTTTACTTTACTTATGTTTTATTTTCATGATTACCTAAGATCATGAAAAATATCTTTGCCTTATTAAATTAATATAAATTATTAATTATATTATAATTTATATTATAATATTATAATTATTTTATTAAATGAGTACTTTTACCTTTTCTCAGACACTGTAAGTACCTCAGAGCATGTTAACTGCATTCACTATCTTCCCAGTTTATATAGGTTTTTATATATGCTAACTATAAATGTAAAAAAGGCAATGGATTGTTTGCATTATTTTATATAGTTAATAATTTACTTAGCTATACTCATAAATGTATATTTTACTTTCTATCTGGTATTATATTACTTATGACTTAATTTTTTTTGTAAGTCTGTTGGTAACATGTTCTTTTTTTTTGAAGTCTTTATTCCACTTTTTGAAAAAATTTTTTGAGTATAGAATGCTAGGTTGACATACTTCACTTTGAAAATATAACCTTTTTTTTCCTTCTGGAAGCTTTAATATTACCTTTAGTTTTATTAGTTTGTTTGCTTAGCAGTTTTCATTGATATATCTACATATGAATTACTTTAAGAATCTGTTTGGGTTTGGAGTAATGCTGCTTGAATCTGTAGAATTCTATGTCTCTTTTATGGAGATCTTGTAGGTCTATATCTGCCATCTGTGTCCATTATCTGTATTTTTTTTCTATTAATTTTCTCTCTTGCTATTTGACCTTCTTTTATGCATGGTTATTTGTATTGTATAACAGACATATAAAAATTTGTGCAGATGGCTTAAGACTTAGAATGAAATTACCTTCTTTCAGAGAGACCTTGGTGCCTTAAAATAAGATTACCAATAATACCAGATCCACCAAATCCATTCAGAATTAAGGTGATTTGAAGCTATATCTCAGGACCCCCATGGGCTAGTTTGGTTCCTACTCTCCTTGTTCCTATAATATAGATTTTTTTTTTCAGGGCATAACAAATTCCTTTCTAATCTAAAATCTTGGGTATTTATTTGGAATACTTTCTCATGAAAGTTTAATTTTTTTAAGAGGTATAACATGATTCTTCATTAATTCTGCCCTTCTGGTTTCGTTCTTACAAAACTTTAGCAAGTCCATCAGTGAAAACTTCAGTATCTCGTACATTCCATTCTCCTCCAAAGAAGTCTTCAGTTCACTCACTACTAACTAGCTCAGTTGAAGACTCTATAGGTTCCACATCCCAATATAGATCTACCAAACCTAATCTTTCACCTGATTCTGTTAAAGGTAAGAATGATCTGATATTGCTGCTGAGGATAATTAATTTCCTGCTCTGATGAATTGAAAATTCTTTTCTGTAGTCAGATTTAATGAGATTTTATATGGTATTATTCAAACAAGCAAATTAATGGATGCTGTATAATTTTAGTGGATCTTTAAATATAATGGTTCTTATATTTTTATTACTATAGAGTACTAAGTATTATTACTAAGTTACATTACTAAGTAATGTCCTATATATTACTAAATAATTATATATTATTACTAAATATTTTTACTAAATAATATTTGGTATGTTACTAAATTACTCCTATTAAATATTGCATTTATTACATTACTATATTTATTACTAAATATTTTCTAAATATATTACTAAATAATGTCCTATAATATATAATAAGCAATATATTATGTACTTAATATAATGTTATTTTATATATAGTAGAATGAATTTTAATTATTTAATATAAGAAATAAACTAGGCAATTTGTTATGTCATTGGTAAGTCAATATTTCATAAGAATTCATCGTTAATATGTTATTTTATAAATAAAATAAATTTTAATTATTTAGCATACTAATTTAAAATATATAACACATAATATATTAAAAATAAATTTTAATTATTTAGCATACTAATTTAAAATATATAACACATAATATATTACATTTAATGTGTTATTGTACATTATATTATACTATATTATGTATTTAATAAGATACATGCACCTTATTAAATGCATAGATATTAAATGAAAATATTGGTTTTCTTTCTCTGACATAAACACCAAAACTTTCCCCTATTATAAGATTTTAGGTGAATGACTTTTCTTCTTTACACTCTTTTGCAACTCTCTTTTTTTAATTTATGTATAAAAAGGAAACACTGACAAAACCATAGGATAAGAGGGGTACAACTCCACACAATTCCCACCACCAGAACTCTGTATCCTGTCCCCTCCCTTGATAGCTTTCCTGTTATTTAACCCTCTGGGAGTATGGACCCAAGGTCATTGTGCAACTCTCTTCTTAAGTTGAAAAATGAACTTTTTAAGTCAGTTATCCATCACACCAACTTATCAAAATGTTCCTATTCTTCTATATGTTTGAGAGAATGAATTAGAAAGAAGGAGACTAAAGTACTGTTCCACATCCATGGAGTTCTCTCTCTCTTATTTTTAATCTTTAACATTTTTTAAATCTTTATTTGTTGGATAGAGACAGACAGAAATTGAGAGGGAATGGGGTGATAGAGAGGTAGAGAGACAGAGAGACACCTGCAGCACTACTTCACTACTTGTGAAACTTTCCCCGACAGGTGGGGACCAGGGTCTCAAACCTGGGTCCTTGCGCACTGTAACATGTGTGCTCAACCACGTGCACCACCATCTGGCCCCCATGGAGTTCTCTTGTTTCTATCTATGGGATACCTCATGCGGTACTGGAGATAGAGTTTAGTGCCTCAATGCTTGGTAAGGTCTGCCCTTACTCACTGACCCATCTCCTGACCCCAAAATATTCTCCTTTATTTTTTTTAAGTTCATTTGTTATTTTTAAAAAACAGATAGGGAAAAAAATCATTTGATTTAGAATAAGTGCTTGAGGGACTAGAAGGTAGCTCACCAGCTAGAACACACACACTACCATGCACAAGGACCCAGGCTCCATCCCAGTACCACATTAGTGCACTACACAAAGCACATACTGTGATGTCTCTCCTTCTTTCTCTGGCCTACTCTCTTATTTTTATCTTAAATCATAAAAATGAGAGAGAAGGGGGCCAGGTGGTAGCACAGCATGTTAAGCGCACATGGCATGAAGTGCAAGGACAGGTATAAGGATCCCGGTTCGAGCCCCTGGATCCCCACCTGCAGGAAGGGGTCACTTAAGAGGTGGTGAAGCAGCTCTGCAGGTGTCAGTCTTTCTCTCCCCTCTCTTGTCTTCCCCTCCTCTCTTGATTTCTCTCTGTCCTGTCTAACAACGACAGCAATAACAACAACGATAAACAACAAGGGTAACAAAAGGGAAAAGGTGGATTCATAGCACAGGCACCAAAACCCCAGTGATAACCCAGAGACAAAAAGAGAGAGAGAGAGAGAGAGAGACAAGGAGGTCACCAGATGTGGTAGGATCAAATAGGCACAAAGCCCTAGCACATCAAAAAATAAAAATAGGATTAAGTGTTTAGCAACTCAGTAGACCTTTAACTTAAAATGGCTCTCATCTTATATGACAGTAACTCAAAGTGCTGGCACTCAGTGGCATCATTCCCTTTAATGAGAAATAAACTAGGTAACTTGTTACATCTTTTTGAAGTCAATTCTTAGTCTATTGGTTAAATAATTTGTTACTTTTATTAAAAAGAAAAAGACTAAAGGATAACTTAGAAACAGAGATGGAGGACACAAATGCAAGATATATTGATTTTTAATAGGGTACTAAATTAATAAATATTTTTAAAAGATTGTCTATAAGCTGTTATTGGAAGATTTCTAAAGAGAGTTATTAAATAGACTTTTAATGTCACATCTAAGCAATTTTCTAATAGCTTCACAGTCTCAGCCATTAGAAACAACCGGGAAAACGTGCAGGAAGCTTCAGAACAGACTGGAAAGCTTACAAACCCTGGTAGAAGATTTACAGATGAAGAACCAAGGTATAATGTACATTTTTAGAGATGTTTTCCATACCAGTTAAATTTTCTTTACCTGTAGGCACACTGAAAAAGATATTGAATTAACAACTCAGAAACCTTAGTCCAATGTGTGGAGTTTGTTTATTTGTTTGTGTTTTTCCATCATCAGGGCTTCACCACTCCAGCCTGAGGTTTTTTTGTTTTTTTTTTTCTTTCTTGTTCTGTTCTGAGATAAAAAGGAGGAGATAGGGGCCAGAAGGTGGCGCACCTGGTTGAGCACACATGTTAGAATGTGCAAGGAGCCAGGTTCAAGCCCCTGGTCCCCACCTGCAGGGGGAAAGGTTTGCGAGTGGTGAAGCAGGGCTACAGGTGTCTCTCTTTCTCTCCCTCTCTATCACCTTTCCTCTCAATTTCTGACTGTCTCTATCCGATAAATAAAGGCAATAAAAAATTGAAAGAAAAAAAGGAGGAGATAGACAGATAGGTATCACACATCTGTGCTTTCATTAAAAACTTACCTATAGTTGGGAACGTGAAGCAACTAGGTGAACCGTCCAGGTCTCCTGCATGTAGTGTGACTGGCTCTCTGGAAGCCCAAGAATAGTCATGCTAGCATTTCATTTCAGAGACACAGCAATAAGCATTATGAAAAAGTAAGCTACTACAAGGTGAGAGATGGCTTAGGTAGATTCGAAATATTGTCTGGGGATATGGTGTCAGAGTTGAGAATAGGGCTAGAAAGCTGGATTAGGGCAGAGAATAGCTCCCAAACTTGAAGAAAGTATGTAAATACAACTAACTTTTTACCCCAATGATTTGACCAAGGGCCCATGTCTATTCATATTTAGTACAGGAGCCTTTGTAACCTCTGAGGCCTTGTCAGTCTGAGCCTGCACTGTTGGTCACAGCCGGGAACATTCCAGGCTGCACTCATTTCAGAACCAATTTTCCTCAAGTAGCAGAGTAGCATGACTCAGCCTCACAGTCCCTACCATTGCTACTTTATAGTGAGGCATATGATAATGTTCCTTTTGAAATTGATGAGTGATGGTAGAGGGAGGGATCTATTAGAAGTCTAGGCCTGGCATGACTATGTGAGAATCTAAGGATTCTCTGATTAGAGCCCTAGATGATGGGGTGGCCTGGTATTCACCAAAAAGGCCATCTTTAAGTAAGGCAGTCTTTTCTCCTTAATCCAGCTTTCTCCCCATTGCTAAATCATTGAGTGTCTTCTATTGTATCCAAAGCAGTATTGGGTGTATGGTGTTTGGCCTCAGGTTAAGGAGGGAATAGACCTTGGATTTAAGTGGGATCTAAATTAGCCTTAAGTTTTACTACCTTTTAGTTGTTTGATGATTCTAAAAGAGGTTGTCATAGGGACAATAATTGTCCTTTAGCTAATATGTAATACTTTTGTTAGTATATCCCTTGGCCAACAGTGTATATTGTTTCTTTTAAATATTATGAAGGGGGTGACATGAATGCTGTTGCTGTCAGAAGAGATTAGGAGATATCTCTTACTTTCTTTTGTGTCGTTAATTGGGTAGATAGAGTAATTGAGGGAAGTGAAGTGAGGGTGTCTTGGCCTAAGTAGCAAATACTTGATTAGACACATGGTGTGTCTTCTTTAGGTCTTTCTTTTTGCTTGCTGAGTTTATTAAGTCTAATCACAGATTATTGAGCACTTTTACTTTGAGGTATATACCTGGGGCATAAATTCTAAGTGGATGTTCCCCTAAGAGTAGGAGAATATGACTGTATTCTCATGGTTTGGGAGAGCTATCAGACTCTGTGCTTTTCAGGATTTATCAATGAAGGAGCCCTTGTCAAAGATAAATTGACTTTCCATCTCTAGAGAATTGCTAGATATAAGATTACATATTTCGAAGGATAAATCCTTACAAAAATCACCTTTTAATAATAATATGTTGCAAGTAGTATTTACTGAACACTTGACAGCTATGTGCCAGGTCCTGGATTCAATGGTTTAGTTGAATTTTCTTCATATGAACCTCACAATGCTGAGAGGTCATTACTAATATATTATTTGAATATTAGGGAACTGAAGATAAGATAAATCTAGTCTAAATTATACTATAAATAGTAGGGCTGAGACTTGTTTCCAAAATTTTGTGAACCCACACTTTAACATACATTTTAACATACATTTTGAGGGTATATAAAATTGTCATTAAAGAAAATTTCAAGTTACAAAATCATTTTAATGGGGCTGGGCAGTGGTGCACACAGTTAAGCACATACATCACAAAACTGTTTTTAAAGAAAATTCCAAATCAGTTTCTCAATGTATATAAACATCAAGACAGATGTTTTAAGTTTTCTTTTTATTTTTTTAAGTATATTATTTTAACATCCACATTTTATTCATGCTTTGACTTACATTTCTGAGTTTACCTGAGTAATACCATCATGTAATAATCCAAAGGAAAGCATGTTATACTTATTTAAAAAATAACAATAATAAAAAGACTTCTGATATGTCATGGGGCTTTATCTAACAATGGATAAGTTTTTATTGAAACAATAAAGTAAGAGTAGCTTTATTTTTCTTTTTAAATTTGTTTTCATTATCTTTATTTATTGGATAGAGATATGAAGAAATGGAGGGGGCAGGGAGAAGTAGACAGAGAAGGAGGGAGACAGAGCGACACCTGTAGCTCTGCTTCACCACTTGAAAAGCTTTCCCCCTGCAGGTGGGGACCTGGGGTTCAAATCTGGGTCCTTGCACATTGTAATGTGTGTGCTCAACCTGGTGTGCCACCACCTGGCACTAAGAGTAGCTATTTTTTTAGAAGACCTTTTTACTGGATGCATTACCTGGAGTGGCTCTCTGAATTTATGAAACAAACATATTGAAAGAAAACTTAGGGGGATTGTGATAGTTTAAAGCACACCTATCCTTTGGCCCAGAAATCTACTACTTATAGTTTATTCTATAAGAAATAACTTTATTTGTACAGAAAAGTCTGTTTGCATATATATTTACTATAGCATTGCTTGTAAATGAAAACAATTTACAGATACATATTTAGTAACATGCTAATATGTTCCTAAATATGTTAGTAGTGGTGTACTGTATAGTTGTAGAAAAACAAGAGCTATATTGGAAAAATGTTGACATTTTGTTAAGTTGGTTAAAGCAAGCTATGAAACTGTTTATACTATGTATTTTTATTGTGTAAAGAAAGAAACTCTGTATGGATGTGTATGTATGTTTATGAAAATATTCACCAAACTGATGATGTCTGGGAGTGGGGTGGGGCAGGATTCAGAAGATAGTAGGAACAGAGACAGATGGTGAGGGTATCATACCAAACTATTTACAAATTATCTATTACTTCTACAGCAATAACTCTTTTGCACATTTAAGACAACTGCAAGAGTAAAGATTTGTCTTTGTAAAGAAACTTTGTTTCACAACATTGATCCTTTCAAACTTATGTTATTTTGCAATCTTTGAGAACTTCTTGAGCTTAGAACATATCTGTCCTATAGTAACAAGTTAACATTTTAGGAAGCACACAATAGAATATAAAGCCTAAGTAGATGTTGCTCTGATTGTGTTTTATCAACATTTTCAGCAATGTCTTCAATGATCAGAAATCAAGAAAAAAGGATACAGAAAGTGAAAGACCAAGAAAAAATGTTACTAAAATAATACGTTGCTTGCCTGTTCTTTACAGAGGGAAAATGCCAAATTAATTGTGGTGTTTCTTAAAATTAGTGCCCGGTGTACTTTTTTCTTTTTATGTGAAAATTTAATAAAAGATACCCTGTCCTATAACTACTTTTGAAATAAACTATTCTTTAATGTCCCTACTGTAAAGCTCCAAATAGTACTAGCTAGATGTGGAAATATCTGTACATAATATGGTAAAGCTTTCTGCTAACACCAATGTGTTGGAATAAGTATGTTATTACTTCGCTGATTTCAAGACTAGTCATGCTTTCTTCAGCTTAAGGAAAAATATCCTGGGGGTAACATCTTTCACAGAGTAAAGAAAGCTATGGTATAATGCCCAAATAGAAGGGCATGACAAACTCCACTTGCTATACTGACAGGGATTTCTTGATGTGACCATGAGCCTGGTGCAAGAAGCATCCACACCCTCTCAGGGTGCACCAACCTCCCAGCTCCTTGATGTACTCAGCAATGGAGAAACTCATAACACCTCACTGTGGAAGAGATTTACAGCGTTGTACCTCCAGGTCTCCAAGCCCTCACTCCCACTCCTAGAAATCAGGAGTGGATATTCCAGTCTTCAACACTTGGTCTTCTCTAAGGCTTGGTTGACCCAAGGCTTTCCAGGGTACTCACCCCAAGTCACCTCACCAGCATAAACTCAGGAACAATCTAAAGAGCCTCATCATAAGTAATTAAAGACACTCCAGTCATTCAGAAAATGCAATAATTTGAGGAGCTCTTTGCTCCAGAATCAGAGACCAGAGCATGTGAGACAAATAAAACCTGAACAAAAGTGTGTAAATTGTGCCAAAGACAAGAGGGACAACATGGACAACATGGCAGAAGACTAACTGTACAAAACAGCAGATATTCCTGTATTACTGTCTCCCAGAAACTATGCCCTCCTTGAAGTCCCCACCCCAATTCGCCTCACATCTCTGTGTGCCCTCTTGACCAATTCTCTCTGATGACTCATGGACAGAGCAACATGCAGCATTTTCTAGCCAGAAGTTGTAGGAAGCCTGTATTTTCCCTTACTTAACTGTTCTTTTCGCTGGGGCTTGATCTCAGAAGATGAGCACTGAGGGGGTGATACACCCACTGGACAAAGACAACTATGACCCAGTTACTGCAAGCAGAGCTGTATTCCTGCCAAGAATATCCTCGACTAACTAAAAGCAGGTGATGGTTTAGCTTGGAGTAGCATTTTTACAGGTATAGTTGCCAGTGGCAGCAGCTAACATTAGCTCTCACAGTGCAGATAATGAATAAGATGCAAACACATTCCTAACAAGAAAATAATGTTTCTCAGCATGCTAAGCACTTCCAATTTTAAATAACTTTTTTTTTTTTTGCTTCCAGGGTTATTGTTGGGGCTTGGTACCTGCACTATGAATCCACTGCTCCTGGAGGCCATTTTTCCCATTTTGTTGTCCATGTTGTTGCCCTTATTATTATTGTTGCCACTACTGTTGTTGTTGTTGGATAGGGCAGAGAGAAATCAAGAGAGAAGGGGAGGACAGAGGGGGAGAGAAAGATAGATACCTGCAGACTGCTTCACCACTGGTGAAGCGACCCCCCTGCAGGTGGGGAGCCAGGGGCTCAAACTGGGATCCTTATACTAATCCTTGTGCTTGTGCACTTAACCCACAGCACTGCTACCCAACCCCCTTTAAATAACTTTTTAAATAAAAGTCTGAGTCAGTGTCTCAATTAGTTTTATGTAAATAAAACTTTTATTATGCTGGGTAATGAAAATGGCAAGTAATAGAACTCCAAAGAGTTCTATTGTACATGCTTTACCTTTCATTTTGCCTAATAGAAATTTTTAGAAATTCTCTGCAGTGATGCTAACGGCCATCTGAAGTTCTCACTAGGAGAATGGAAATTCATTATATAGTATTTAAGATGCATATGTGAATTTAATATATGCTGAACCCAACATTGTCAAATATAGTTCTTTAAATACTTCGTTACATGTGTATTCTCTTTCGCAAAAATTAACGATGACCAGAGTAAACCATTGCTTCACCAAAAGGTGTTATTCTTATGAAGTCAGTTTAATATAAAGGAATTCAACTACAGGCACATAAATTCTCTTTCAAATAAAGGTACAGTTTAAAAAGAAATACTCAACTTTCTCTCAAAAGGAAAAAACAGATTGCTATGCTTCTTAATATTTGGTTGGTTTTTTTTCTGTATGTTATTGGGAGGAATACTAGTATTTCATTTTACATCTAAGCAGTTATAGTACTAAAATGTACACAAATAAATCAGGCATTTAATAGGGACATTAAAACTTGGGGACATTGTGGCCAAATGTAATAGCAAAGCTGAAATGTTTATTTCTTAGCAGAGCAAAAATGCACATATATACTACTGCCCTATTACAATGCTGTTACCCAAGATAGGTATGAAAAGGGAAAGCAAGAGATAAAATGATAGCTGTGAGATAGACCTTATGCTTGAGAGAAGGGCAATGGACAGAAACAGCCCTCCAAAGACTTAACAGGCTGTGCCTCCCAGCCACCTGCCCAAACCCCTCCTAACTCCATCTTTTCTTCCTTCATAAACTACTCCCCAGGACTGAGTCGCTAGGTCTCTTACTTCTGTACCTGATTTTAGTCTTTAAAATAAAGGCATACTTCCTACCTTCAGCCTGTAACTGGCAGGTATTGGGAAGTCTTAATGCATTTTGTTTTCCCATCACATCCTGTTGGTCACATGTAGTAACCAGATATTTTCTGAACACAGTTCCATCTGGTGTTAACTATTTTTCAGCATAAAATACTTGTGTAGTTAAAAAAGAAAAAGTGCTTTTTAAACTATGTTTAGCCCTATACTTGTGAAACTTATTTGATTACAAATAAAATTTTAGCAAATTTTTAAAAAGTGCATCAATAGGAAACCAACTCTTTTTTAAGTGAGGTTAGTTGGCTAGTTTTAATCTTAGTTTCAGGCTCACCCAATGGCTTACCCTTGAGCCTTGCACAGCAGGTTAAGTTTCTGTGCTTCCTGACCAGTCTACACCTGAAGTTTAGCTAAATTCCTCTCTTCAAGAGGACCAAACCCTAAGCTAATCACGGATTAGCATAAATCCATCTATAAATGCCACAAGGAAAATGTGCCCATGCTCACAGAAAGCACTGCATTCCTACATACATATTTCTGCACATTAGACAAAAGCCCCTAGCAAATTTGAAAATTTTGTTGACTACATTTGAAGTTACAGTTTCCTTGTTTTAAGATACTCAGTGTGTTCCACAACCTGAGCCTTTACCATGTTCTTCAACAGTCTCCCCAACATTTGGCAAACTTGAATCAGTGAATCCCCCACCACTTGTGAACCTCTTTATCCTCATGACCAGTGTCTAGGAATCTATTGCTGCATTCTTCCCAGCGGGTAATTCCCCCATTCTCTACCACCACAAATTTCCACTGCACCACTGCACCTGCTGGAAGAGATACAGAGTGAGACCAGAGCCCATCCTTGCCATACTGGAGAGGGATGTAAGTGTTCCATCTCCCTAAACTCTCATGGTCTCCAGTTATTGCAATGAACTGCACACCAGGGCTAGTAATATAATGGACCTGGAACGTAACATTAACTTGCTGGGCAGAAGACATAGCTATTGCCCTATTTGCTTCCACATCTACTTCATGACCTCTTGCCTCCTCAAGAGTGCTTCTGCCAGAGTTCATTCCCTGGTGTGGGTTTAACATAAAAGCCTCAGGACTGTCACCTAAACCAATATCTCCCCAAGATGAGTGCCTGGACACTATTTCCCAGTCATCGGAGTCAGCCCACTGTGCCGGGCACTCTTCTTCACCTCGGTCCAGGAGCATGTTGCTAGAAGGCAACTTTTTTGCAAAACAGGTAGCTGCTTTAACAGGTGTCTTGTGTCCTTTCTGGAGTCCCCATTCTATAGAAGATTCATGGCTTTCATTTCCTGAAACATTAGGGTAATCTCTGGAGTTACTAGCCTCAGAAGCAGCTGTAGATCCTATGTCTGGAAGCCATCTGGAGGGAGTATATTCCCTTGACTGGTCACAATTACCATTTTCTCCAGTAGGATTCTGCTGTCTCCACACTGCTTCCTGCCAATTACCAGATTCCTTGGTCTCAGAAACCAAACAGCCATTGCTTCCTTGGAGATGCTCTAAAGGAAAAATACAAAATGTAATAGTATTGGGTAGTTCATGTGAGCAAAAAAAAAAAAAAAGAGTTAGGCTGAGAAAATAGGCTTAGTTATTGAAGTGGCAAGTTGCAATGGATTAGTGCTGTCATGGTCCTTCATCTCCAGTGCATGCAACCAAATTGCATTATGGCTCCTCTCTGAAATAAATTTTAAAAAGACCCAGCTAGTAGGCACTGGGTTGGATGGTTGCCTTAAAAACCAGAAGTGTACACTTTTGCTTCCAGAACCATCTTGCAGGCTATGCAAGAATATGTAAGGCAGCAGCAGCACAGCAGTGGAAGAGCTGGAGGTGGGCAGTTTGTGTGTGTTTCGGAGGGGGTGCTGGAAGAAGGATAAAGGAGAGCTTGGAGTGAGGGTTGGGGAAGAGGGTAGTTTCTCATCAGCCCCTTGTATATAAGGAACCTCTCCAACAAAACCACCTGGCTGTCTATCTTATTATCCACTTCAAAAACTACTCGGGCTAGCAGACCTTCCACCTTCTGCATCCCACAATGACCCTGCGTCCATACTCCTACAGGGTTAGAGAATAGGAAAGCTATCAGGGGAGAGGATGGGATAAGAACTTCTTTTGGTGGGAATTGTGTGGAGTTGTACCCCTCTTATCCTATGGTTTTGTCAATGTTTCCTTCTTATAAATAAAAAAAAAATTTTTAAAGAATGAGGAAGTGAAGAGTTGCCATTCAAATGTGGGCATGGAAGGGTCTGCAGGGCCTCCTAGCCTTCCTCACACTCATTCAGCTTCCTGGGCCTTTCATTCTTTCCTTGTATGTAGCCTCTATTTATCAGAGCACAGACTTTAGAAAAGAAATGAAGCTGCATACCATATCTGATTAGAACTGCAGGGGGGGTTTGACAGACAGGATGCTATTACTCTACTTGGATTGCAGCCAGGGCCCATACTCTTATGATCCCTCTGATTCCTTTGCATTTCTCTAGCACCTTCTCTAGCATAGCTCACTGCTGCTCTTCCTTCTGAGCTTATGAAGATACTCCATGCTACCCCAGAAGTTTTTCCTTTAAACAATTCAGTTACTAAACAACACAGAGCCAGTGAGATCCCTGAAAAAAGTATACAACATCATCTGTATTATCAAGAAATTGGATCTATTTGTGAAGCCAATGTAGACTAAAAAGCAATTATGCAACTGGAGAAATATCTCCAAAGGGAGAACACAGTACTTTCATGCCTAAAGCTTGTTTTCTGCTTGATACTCAGTGCCACATCTATCAGAGAGATTCTCTGGCTCCTCTCTTCCTCTCTCTCATGTGAAACCCTCTCCCTATGCCTCGTATGAGATAAATACAATTTTTTTAAAGAAGCAGTTAAATAATAGAACATGAGTATATACCAGAGCAGTGGCCCACAAGCTAATGTTACTGCCATTCCCTAACAGGAAAGGAAAATAAACATGTTCTGCTTAGTCAGAGGGGGGAAAATTGTGGCTATGGAGTTCTGGGGGTGGGCATTGTGTGGAAATGTACCCCTCTTATTCTATAGGCTTGTCAATATTTCCACTTTATAAATAAAAAATTTTCAAAAATTCAAAAAAAAAATACTGGGACTGGTTAAATAGTGCACTCACTGCTTTGCCTTGTGCATGACCCAGGTTTGAGTCTGGCCCCCACCACATTAAAAGAAGCTTTGGTGCTATGGTATCCCTCTGCCTCAATCTAGAAACAGTAATAAAGTAATAAAATTAAAAATATCCTTAATCCAATCTCCAAAAAAGCTCAGTACTCTTCTTGGGCAACTCACTGATAACCCAAATAGATCCATACAAAATCAAAATATCTAGGGGCTTGGTGGTGGCGCAACTGGTTAAGCACACATGTTCCAATGCACATGGACTCTGGTTGAAGCCCCTGATCCCCACCTGTAGGAGGAAAAGTTTGCACATGGTGAAGCAGTGTTACAGGTGACTCTGTCTCTCTCCCTCTCTATGACTCACTTCTCTTTGGATTTCTGCTGTCTCTATCCAGTAAATAAATGTAATTTAAAATTTTTTAATCAAAATATAATTCTACAGTAGGCTCAAATGAGGTGCTTTTGGGAGGAGTATTTAATGTCTTTCTAATGATGAGCTTGAAAGTGAGATTTTACTTTTTTCTCAGAAATGTTTTATTTTTTATTTATAAAAAGGAAACATTGACTAAACAAACCATAGGATAAGAGGTGTACAACTCCACACAATTCCCACCACCAGAACTCTGTATCCCATCCCCTCCCCCTATAGCTTTCCTATTCTTGAATCCTCTGGGAGTATGGACCCAAGGTCATTGTGGGATGCAGAAGGTTGAAGGTCTGGCTTCTATAACTGCTTCCCCGCTGAACATGGGCGTTGACATGTCGATCCATACTCCCAGCCTGTCTCTCTCTTTCTCTAGTGGGGAAGGGATCTGGGGAAGCAGAGCTCCAGGACACACTGGTGGGGTTGTCTGTCCAGGGAAGTCTGGTTGGCATCATGCTAGCATCTGGAACCTGGTGGTTGAAAAGAGAGTTAACATACAAAGCCAAACAAATTGTTGACCAATCATGAACCTAAAGGCTGGAATAGTGCTGATGAAGAGTTGGGGGTTCCTCCATTTTGTAGATAGCTAGTAAGCATATTTTAGTTATATTCCAAAGGACTTGTGGCTGTAATAGTTTTTTTTTTCTTTTTTTCCCCTAAGCCTGAAATCTGATATGCATGTGGATCCAAGTTATTGTCTGGGGGGAGATGATGTCATGGCTAGAAAAAGGATCAGAAAACTGGATCAGGCAAGAGAGTAGCTCCCTAATATGGAAAAGGTGTATGACTATTGTTGACAGTAAACCCCATCAATTTGATGTGATCTGGGGCCCATATTCAGCTTAGGCGCCTATGTGACCTTGGCATCCCTCTAGATTTGAGCTCACATTCTGTGATCATGAGTAGGAACATTCCAGGCTGCCCCAATATTGACCCATCTTCCTCATGTGTAGCATACATTATGTTGTCCATCTTCCCTTTGGAGGATGGAACATTCTGTACCGTTATTGATCCAAGTTTAGGACAAGGTCCTATGGAGGCCCACAAAGGGGTCTGTTTTGTTGTTCCTGACAGAAAAGACCGGTAACGATGGAGAGAGGGATTTATTCGAGGTCTAGGCCCATCATGTCTGTTTTGGAATCTCAGGACTCCCTGATTAGGGCCCCAGCTGATGATATGCTACTCTTATATCCTAGTCTTTAAACTTCAAACATGAAGTTGGCGTTAGAAAAAGAAAGTAAGATCTCAGTTTCTCTCAAACCAATGAAAAAAAGTCATAGGGGCAGGTTTTCAAGCAGCAACACGTGAACATCATTCCACTAAAAATAAAGTTCACAGATGTCATTTCACTAATGGACTAGAGTCCAGGCATGGGAAGCTGGCCAAGGTGGGGTTGGGGGTGGTGGCGAATGAATAATAAGATCTACCTGCCAGAGATCTGGCTTTGCCTAAACACACTATCACTAATAGGTGGAGATTAAACCTACATGTCAAGTACTCACTGGAGCCAGGTCCCCTATTAAGTATGCCTACTAAGTATATCCCTTACTGGGGGGGTTAACGGTGCTCTTGCGGGTGAGCCAGGGCAAGCTTGTGAAACAGGCAGTCAGCGCACAGTCCAGGGCTTTTCTGGCCAGAGTCCATCACGAACTTTGCCTTCCAGACAGAAGCCTCCAGATAGCAGGTGTCCCCAAATTCCTAAACCTAGTTCGCCCTTCTATGGAGTAAAAGAAAAACAGGCAACCATTATGGAATGGGGACTGAGAAGTGTCCCTGGGTCGAACAGTGTTGGCAGAAGCGCCACTAACCCTAAATATTCCTTTCCCCGGGCCCAGGAGCAAGCGGCGGGGTGAGAGCAATCAACCCAGTGCCTCCTGGCCGAGGAGTGGGTCCCCCGCAGAAGGCCGGGGCGCCGCCTTTGGAGGGCTGGACCTGGGCGTCTCACCAGCCGGAGAAGTTGCGTGGCGTGGAGAGGAGGCCGTGCCCAGCAGGGGAAGCGAGTACTAGAGAATGGGCCGTTAGCATAGCTTCAAGCAGGTTGTTCCCCCCCTGGTGTGAAGTTCAGAACCGCCCCCCTCCTATCCCCAACCTCACCCTCAGCCCAGCAGCTCTAGGGAGTCACCGGGAAGAATACCTGCTTTGCGGATCGGTTCCGGCCTGGAAGGTCCAGAGCTCAGTCCGCCGCCGCCTTGATCGCCACTCAGAGGCTCAGCCTCCCCGCGAAGGCTGTCCTTCTCGGGCTCCGCGTCCCCCTCCTGCCCCTTGCCCCGCAGCAACCAGACGAAAAGCGCTCCAGCCAGACCCCCTCCGACCAGCAGAGCCGACCAGATGGCGCCCATGGCGGAGAGGCAAATGCTGCGGGAGACGCGGACCACGCGGCGGGAGGCGCAGGTCCGGTGCACCAGCCACACCTCCCCACCCGCAGCAGCCTTTTAGGGTCCCCGCGGCTACAGACTTCCCTAGCCCCGCCCCTCTGCCCGCCCGCCCCGCGGTGCAGTCCCAGGTTCCATCACGGAGGGACGCGCTCTCTTGAAGCCTTGGCCGCTGTGGGGCGGCCAGATGAGGGTTGAGTGCGGGGAGTTGCGTTCTGTGAGTCTGCGCGCGCGAAAAGCCAAATGCCCGGCGCAACCGAGCTCAGTCCCAAGCCAGCTGCCCGCCAGGCCCGCCCCGCCTCGCCTGCGTCCGGCACCTGGCAGCCTGCAGCTGACACGCGCTCAAAGGCCACCACGGCTGGCCAGGATAGGAAGTTCCCGGAACTTCGACATGTGAAAAGCCTCTGTGCGTCAGCGCGGCGCGGGCTGGGGCTGGGGTTGGAAAGGCAACTTGGCTGGACTAGAGGGGAGCACCACGGGTGGGGGTTCGGGGAAGCTAGAGACCCGCGGACACTTCTTTGCCCACTCCTCCCTATTAAATCAAACACTTGGACCTAGACCTATCCATCTTAAAATGCCAGTCATCTCAACCACTGTCAAACTTCTTCCTCGATCGATGACTCTTTGGGGATGTGTGGTTGTTGCAAAATGTGCGTGCCCCTGTCTGAGACAAGGCCCTGAAGGTATCAGTGAAAATAGCAGCTCACTTTATTAAGCGCAGCCAATGTGACTGCCAGAGGTTTTGTGTATATATTTAATTTGATTGTACGAAACAATTCTCTCAACTAACGATACACATTTCCTTCCAAATTCACTCCCCTCCTGATCTGAAGGTTTCACAGCCAACTTGAAACTGGTCATCTTCTCACTTGTATCTGCTATGTTAATCTTTTCTTTGAACTACATATAAATTCCTGCTTTTGTCGAGGGCCTCCACTGGTTAAGGTGGCACTTCCTAAGGAGAGTAGTAGAACTTATTTTGAATAAAGGGTAGCAGAAAGGGGGGCCAGGTGGCGATGCAGCTGGTTAAGTGCTCACATTACAATGCAACAGGACCTAGGTTCAAGCCCCTGGTCCCCACCTGCAGGGGGAAAGCTTCATGAGTGGTGAAGCTGGGCTGCAGGTGTCTCTCTATCTTCCCCCTTCCTTTCAATTTCTCTTTGCCTCTATCCAGTAAAAAAATAAAAATATTTTAAAAATTAAAAAAAAAGAGTAGCAGAAAATTTTACTATCAGCTGTAGGAAAGGAAGCAAGCAAGCAAGGCAAGGATGATTTCATAGTGTCCCACCCACCCAAGGTCCCAGAGCCCCCCCCCCCCAGTGGGAAAGTGGATTTGTACCCCTTATTAAGACTTTCTAGACGAAAGCTCTAGAGCTGGCCACTCTGAATTTTAAGAGCTTTTAAATCCTGCCCACGTTTCAAAGCTTAAAATTTAAAAGTGAGTCTGTGGTTGGAGAAACCTTCTGGTAGTGGAGCAGTATCAAGGATGAATTTCAACCTTGCTCTTGAGGGGTGATTTCTCTCCCCACAAGCCTTGGCCTCCTTAGAGAGATGTGCTCACCACCATCAGCACCTGCTGGTGGCTGTCAAGCCTCTGGCTCCAGCTTTTCCACAGAACATTAACCACAAGTCTTTCTGCAAGGCAGTCACGTTGTAGTTTAAGAGTTTCAGATTTCATAGAGATATTTTCTAACTGCAACTTTTTGCAATCCTCTGACTCATCTTAGGTTCAGAATAGACTTAAGGCAAAAACTAGCTCATTAGCTAGAGAACTTTAAAGTTAAATTCCCACATTGTACCACATAAGAGTGGGCTCCATATGGAATAAAGTTCTAAATGTAAATGGTAAAATTACAAAGCTAATGGAACAAAACCCAAAAGACTCATGATATGGCATAACATATACTTTAATTCGTTAAAATAAGGCTGTGTGGTTCATGAAGGGTACTATAGACAAATTATGGATCCTGATGGAGAAAAAAGTGTCTGTTATTAAAAACAAAGAAGGGAGAATGTATGAATAGACAATGAACTCTTAATTACTGACAAGAAAAACATATAAGATCCAGCACAAAATAGATGGAATCTGCTTATACCTTATGTCTGGATCAATACCTGGAACACAGTAGGAACTCGGTAATTTTTTTGTTAATATATCAAAAAAATTCTGAAATGCTCAAACTTATCAGTAACCAGATAAGTATGAATTAGTATCACATCATTTTACATCCATCACAGAGACAAATGTTAAAAAGAAAATGTGATATCATACATCCCATGAGCCAGCAGTCCCATTTCTGAGCAGATATGGTCCAGAGAAAAGTATGCACAACACTGTAAGGGGTTATATAGTTTAGGTTCTAGGCCATCTAACTGCCCATCATGAGAAAAAAAGCCAACATGAAACATGGCCCATGAAATACTGTGCAGTGGTTAGAACAAGGGACTATATCTACAAACAACAACATGACTGATTCTAAAATATACAGTGGCAACTAAAAAGTAAGAAACCATATGATTTTAAAAAGAAACTGTAAGATATCAAGACAATAAACTTTATGTAAATTGAAAATACATGAGCATTCAAAGCAACAGTCATTAGCCTTCAAAGAGATGGAACTTTTGAAAGCAGGAAAAGGTACAAATGTGGGTAGGCAATTTGGTAATATGTCCTTCCAAAGTCTTAAAAACAAAAACAGAATAAACAACTGTGTGTGTTGTATAAACATGACTATACCTTTTAACAAAACAATTCAATTTCTGGGAATTTTGAGTGAGTAGAAGCCAGGGAATCTGTTAAACATACTACAATATGCACAAAGTTCAACTAATCATAACACACAGTGTTAATGACCAAAATGTGCATAGTGCAAAAATTGATAAACTGTCCTAGAGTATGAGTCAAGAAAAAGGAGGAATCACAGTGACCATTTTGACAGAGTTTGGGGAATCACGTATTACCACTTCTGCACAGCATTCTATTCATTAAAAGTAATGAAGTATTCAATATTTGGGAAAAGAATAAATTCCACTTTTTGAAAGAAAAATACTGAAAAAAAATTTAAGAACTTTTTTAAGACCAGTAGTCTATCCTGTAGCCACAATCTATTTATATCCATTTCATATGTAAAATGCACTTGTCTCTGACCCTAACAAGACTCTTACAAGGGTTGAGTGTTGGCACACCTGGTTGAACACACATCACAAAGTTCAAGGACCAAGGTTCCATTCCCCGGTCCCCACCTGCAGGGGAAATGCAAGTGGTGAAGCAGGTTTGCAGGTGTCTCTCTTTCGCTCTATCTCCCCCTACCCTCTTGATTTCTGGCTGTCTCCATCCAATAAGTAAAGATTTTTTTTTTAATTTTAAGATTTACAATACATTTGTTCCTTTATAGCATCAGTTTGGAATCCACAGAGCTAGAATCTAAATGAAGCCCAGGTATAGTAAGACAACTGGGATGTAATTCCTTGAACACATTATTCTTTCAGTCTGAAAACCTGTGAACTAAAGTGATCCATTCTGGGGGGGAAAATAAAGAAAAAATATATATATATATCCAACTTAGAATAATAGAAAAGGTATAGTATAACCACCATAAACATTCCTGTTCAAAAAGAGGAAAAAATTGATGCATATAAGTCTTCTGCTCCTTACCAATTATGAAAACCAGCCTAGCAAATGTTTAAAGTTCCTTGATTAGGATTTTCTCCAACTATTGTCTGGGGATAATTATTTTATGACCTTTAATCGTGCCTTCTGGACTCTTAATGTTGTCCTTAGTCATAATTTTTTTATGAATGGAAGCACAAACTTGTAGCTGAGAAGTTTTCTCATTTTGCTTTCTTCCAGTAGAATTTTGGGGATCCAGAAGCCTCTTTTCATTTTGTATTGTCTCTGACCTTTCTAGTCCAAGCTGAAAGTCTTTGTGCTAATATTTTTCTTTTTAAAATACTGTGTGCCTCTTGTGAAACTTCCTTCCTTCTCTTTCTCCTTCCTCTAGGATCACACATACATCATAAGTCAAGGCTCTGCCTGTCTTCTCTCATTCCATCCCTCAGTAAACCTCTCAAACACTTAATCCCATTTGTCATCTGCAGGCCCAGACTAATGCAACCTTCCTTGTCAAAGAAATTCTCCTTATTCCCTTGTGTGATAAGCTTTTTTCACAACTTATGAGGTAAAACTATATAGGCAGAAAGTTGGAATAATTGCCTATTCAAAAAAGGGGGCAATTGTGTAAAAAATGTAGACAGTTGTAGAGATGATAAGCCATGTTTGCAACCTTAAGAGACTGTTGTGGTTTACAAGGGAGGGACTGGGGATTCAGAACTCTGGTGAAGGGAATGGTATGGAATTATACCCCTGTTGTTACATAATTTTGTAAATCAATATTCAATTACTAATTTATTTATTTTATTTTTTTAATTTATTTTTTATTTAAGAAAGGATAAATTAACAAAACCATAGGGTAGGAGGGATACAACTCCACACAATTCCCACCACCCAATCTCCATATCCCATCCCATCCCCTGATAGCTTTCCCATTCTCTATCCCTCTGGGAGCATGGACCCAGGGTCGTTGTGGGTTGCAGAAGGTGGACAATCACTAATTTAAAAAAATAATTAAAAAAAAAATTTGCCTCTTCATTATTCACTTCTGATCTCCCTCATTGCCTTGAATGCTTACCATCAGCATAATAATGTTAGAGACACCCAGCTCACAAAAGCAAATTGCCAATTTTCCAGGGATTTAGCAAGCTGATTGGTCATTACTGAAGCTTAAACATATCACAATTTAAACTACATTAAGTATTTGTAGATATTAACAACTTTTTATTAGTGTCTGTGTTCTTGAGATTGACATCTTAAATTTGAATATGAAAATACTGTGCAACAGCATGTTATTTTCACTTCTCTTTGAATTTTGGAGACCAGAGTTAGATGTGTTGTTTCAGTTCATATCTTTAGTAACCTGAAAGGGAACCAACTTTGAGTGTGAGCTGGAGCAGGAGAGTGCTTTCAGTGGCCAGGAACCTTTGTCTCTGATTCAGTGGATTCAGGGTGCCTGAAGCACACATGGCACTGAGATCCACTGAGTACAGCTTTGGCATATCCAGAAAGGGAGATCAGAGCACAAGCCCCAGGGATTTGCAACTGAGCCATGAACTCTATGGCATGTAGCTCTTCTTTTAAGAAACCAATCTTGTTTGTTGTTTGGCACAGTTTGATGATGAGACATTTGGTAATCATGTGACTGTTGCTTGTGTACAAATGAGCGCTATTTGATCCACTATGCTGTAAAACTACCTAGCATTTAGAGTATGCAAAATGCATTAGACTCACTCTGTTCTGCGCATTATTTGTAAGATTTTCTTTAGTTCTCATCACAATTCTAGATGATAATACCATTATTATTGTTATTATCTACTTTGTAGATAAGAAAACTAAAGTAGATAAGAAATAAACAATTTGTCCCATAGTCATATAGCAGAATTTTGGTTAGAACCCAGGCCCCCCAGATCCACAGTCCACACGTTTAATTGCAGAGTTATATTGCTTCTCGTGATCAAACAGACATTTTTCTTTTTTTACTTAAAGATTTGTTTTTTTACATATTTTATTTATTTATGAGAAAGACTGGAGAGAGTAAGAACCAGACATCACTCTGGCACATGTGCTGCCGGGGATAGAACTCGGGACCTTATGCTTGAGAATCCAAAGCTTTATCACTGCGCCACCTCCCAACCAGGCATTTTTCTACATAGAATTGAGCTTGAACCTAAACCGAGATGCAATGGATTTTGTGCTGTTACTAATACTCCTATTAACACAATTGCTATTCCTTCTCAACCCATATCTCTGACCTAAGGATGATCTCTAAGTGCAGAAAAAAGAAAAGAGGGCATGTATCACATCATGGCATCAGCCTCAGTACACTCACACAACATCTCAAACCTTAACTCAAGGGTGACCCCGAAAATGACTAAAAACTGGGAGTTTTTCAACAAGCAGCATTTAAAACTTTTCGCTCTATTGACTTATACTTTGTCTAAAATAAGAAGTGATCTGAGATGCACATGTGACCAATTAATGTTCTATAGCTGATGATTTAATTCAGTACAGACATGGAAGGATCAAGAATGTCAGGATGATTCCTACACAAAGACCCTTAGTTGCACCTGCTCAATTCTGACCTTTGGGTTCCTGATTATTAAATAAATTTTTCTGCTTTATATCTTAATGCTTTTCAGTAACCAAGCTGTAGAAGCTATCGTGATGCCTCCCTGACTTCCATGAGCAGATGATCTCACCAATATGTCCTGGAACTTCACCTCCCCAGACCCCTATCCCACTAGGTAAAGATAGAAACAGGGTGGGTGTATGGATCAACCTGTCAATGCCCATGTACAGCAGAGAAGCAATTATAAAAGCCAGACTTCCCACCTTCTGTACCTCATGAGGAATTTTGGTCCATACTACCAGAGGGACAAAGAATAAGAAAGCTTCCAATGGAGAGGATGGGATACAGGACTCTAGTGGTGGGAATTGTATGGAATTGTACCCCTCTTATCCTACAATCTCATTAATCATTATTAAACCACTAATAAAAATTAAATTAAAAAAAAGAATGTCAGGATGGCGAGAAGCACGTTGGGAGAAAAGGTATACATCAGAGCTTTCAGAATGGATCCTGAAGAATATTTGGCTCTTTGGGAAACACACCAGAGGTCTCCATGGCAGAAGCAGCACTCAGCAATCAGGTGAAAAGACTGATCTATCCTCTGCATGTCAGTTTGCTCTTTATCCAGGCTCTTCGGTGTTACCTAGAGACCTCACAAACACAGTGGGCATGGGGTGGGAAGGCAGGCTGGGTTGGAGCAGCGACTGGATTTCCTATCACCAAGAATGACTTGCCTTCTGCTTCTGCTGAACATTTAGTTGTCTGGTCTTTAAACAGGTCAATTTAAGAAATCCAATGTGAGGACTGGGGAGATAGCATACTGCTTATGCAACAGGACTTTCATGCTTGAAGCACCAAAGGTCCCAGGTTCAATCTCCAGCACCAGCAGAAGACAGCTGAAGAGTGTTTTGGTTAAAATATATAATAATTAATAATAATATATAATAATAAACCATGAATCCCTAATTTGAATAAGGCTTAAATGTATCAAAGGCAGGAAAAATGTGACAGGGTTAGGGGAAGATTTATTCTCTTGATTCTGTTACTGCCAACACCACCTGATGCTCAGCTCCTGAATGCCAAAATCCTGCCCCATCTTGCCAGGAAGAACTGGCTACCTGCCTCCTCCTTTCTGCTGTTCTATGGATGACCAAATGTGAGCACTACGGTAATTTGAAACTTCAAGGGACTATGGGAAGAGAAGTCTTACTTGAACAACTGTATTCTGGATTTGGATTAGTTTTCCTGCTTGGCAAAATTTTGTCCAGACCGACATTCATAGAGTTGCTCAACATTGGTTCTTAATATTAAGAAACAAATTTTATAGCAATGGAATAACAAATTGGCTTCTGTCATGTGCTTCATCGCCTCATGGAGAACAAAGCAAAGACTCATTCACAGCCACAATTGCAGTGTAGTCATCCCAGCACCAATTATTGAGGTGAGTCATGACAAATACAGAGGATGGAAGGTCATCACTTTGAGATTTTATATTGAAGGCAGATGTAGTAACTGGGACCCAACAGCACCCTGATGAACTCCTTTTTGATTAAATTACCCATAGTGGGTATCAAAAAGAAAGTTGTAGGAGGATGTATTATAATGAGTGAAGAGTGACTGTTGCTGATTCTATAGGACTTAACTGATTTTTTTTTAGATTGTATTTATTAATGAGAAATATGGGAGGAGAGAGAAAGATCCAGAGAGCCACACATCACTCTGGTACATGTGCTGCCAGGGATTAAACGCAGGACCTCATGCTTGAGAGTCCGATGCTTTATCCACTGCGCCACCTCCCGGACCACTTAAATGAATTTTTTATGTTTTTTGTTGTTGTTGTTGTTGTTAGTCTATATATTCTTATCAGCATTCACATTTTAATAAAATACCTTTTTGAGTTAATATAAAAATTTATGTCATCTGGAGTTCTCAATGAAAATTTATGATCTATGTTTTATGTTATAGGTATGTTTGTTATGAAGACTAATATGCCTTCAAAGGGGATAAAAAACCTTAGTGCCCTTAATTCAAAATGACATACTAAAGAAAGAATGAAAGAGCCATTCATTTAAAAACAGAAATTAATACATTAAAAAAATGCAATTTATAAATTCTATTTTATTTTTTGCAAGTAGTTGATATAACTCTAATATTGCTAATACTACAAAAGTATGAGATTATATGTGGATACTTATTGTTGATAAAACATAAATTATTAACTGAAATAAAAAGTCATTGTGAAATGTTGTGAGTATTAGGTATAAAATTTGTAGTTAGGTGTTACCAAGTCAAAGTTGTATATCTCTGATGGGAAACTCACCCATAGTAAAATTTGTTTAATGTTTTAAATGAGAGAGAGAAAAAGCCAAGTATAAGGCAAACATAATCTCTCTATGCATCTTCCTGTGATTCTTCTATGCTGAATCTTATGATAGGAGTGTTAGTCCACTTTCTGTATGTCTTCCTGATATTTACCTTCTCAAGGATCTTGAAGAGAGAAAAAGAGAAACTTTTCATTACATTACCAAACAAAATTTGTATATTCCTACCTATAATGCCTGTCATATCTTAACTTTGATATACTCAAAATTTCATGTGGATAAGTAGACCACAATGGACAGGTAGTAATACAGCATCAGAAATTATCTACATCTAATTCATGTTTGTTCTGAACCCAAGTCCATTCCAGCCCAGCAAACCACAACCTCATGCTGCTCACACCTGCTATTAAGGGCCTAAAACCATTGTGCTCTAGGAATGAAGCTGAGGACATTGTGAAAACAATCCAGCAGAGACTCAGGAATGTGCATACAAGGCCATTGCATATGTATACACAAATTCACAAATTGGTGAATGCCTACAAATAAAATTAAGTAATGACAGTATATATACCATTTACTGTAATCGATTTGTTCCTCTCTTTTAGTTGAAATCTTATTGATAAGGTATAGGACCTAGGAATATAGGAAGAGTGGGGGGGTAGTATAATGATTATGCAAGGAGATAGTCATGCCTGGGGCTCCAAAGTACTAGGTTCAACTCCCCCCCACACCACCATAAACCAGATTAGACAAACAGATTAGACAAAACAATTTCTAAGATAGATTATGGGTCATTGTAACATCAATAGCAAATAATGATATAATGACTATATCTTTTTGGTAAGGGGATATGAACATTTATATCATATATTTATTCTCAATTATACCTACAGATTTATTATATATTCAATAATGTACATAATTATACAATCAAAGTACATAAAAACGTATTTTCTACATAATATATATATTCAGGGCCAGGCAGGGCACACCTGGTTAAGCACTCACATTACAGTGTACATGAACCTAGGTTAAAGCCCATGGTCCCCACCTACAGGGGGAAAGCAGGGCTGCAGGTGTCTCTATGTCTCTCTTCCTCTCTACCTTCCCCTCTCCTCTCAATGTCTCTCTGTCTTTATCCAGTAAAAAGGAGATGACTTTTAAAAAATTATTATATACTTTCTCGGGAGTCGGGCAGCAGAGCAGCGGGTTAAGCACAGGTGGCGCATAGCGCAAGGACCGGTGTAAGGAGCCCGGTTCGAGCCCCAGGCTCCCCACCTGCAGGGAAGTCACTTCACAAGTGGTGAAGCAGGTCTGCAGGTGTTTATCTTTCTCTCCCCCCTCCGTCTTCCCCTCCTCTCTCCATTTCTCTCTGTCCTATCCAACAACAACGACATCAATAACAATAATAACTACAATAATAAAACAAGGGCAACAAAAGAGAATAAATAAATATTAAATTATTATATACTTTCTATATAATACATAAATGCACTTACACAACTCTTATGATCAGATTAAATGGTTATTATAAATGTGTATATTTATTAAGTGTATCTGGTAGGCCTCTTATTGATCAAAGTTAGAGGAGATATGTCTATAGGCTGCATTATTCACAATAACCAAGAAGTGGAAGCAACCTAATTGCCCAGCAACAGACCACTGGATAAAGAAGTTATAAAACATTTATTCAATGGTATACTACTCTGATTTTAAAAAGATGGCATTGTGTCTTTTAGGACAAAATGGATGAAACTATAGGTGGTTATGCTTATGAACTAAGTAAAGACGTGAAGGACAACTACTGATGGTTTCACGCGTGTATATAGAATGTAGAATGTAGATAATTGAAAAAAGTAAACAAACTTTCTCTAAGATTTTATGAGAACTATGCTGGTTATTGTTACAGGGAATAGTGGAATCATGTAGATGGGAGCACCAGCCATAACCCTGGGGGCAAAATAAAATAAAATAAAATAAAGCCAAATTCAAAGCAGATGAGTCACAGGGGAGAAAACACCTCTAACATAACAGAAAGTAGAAGCAGCATAACAAAAAGAGTGAAGATTGCTGAGGAGGTAGCAGAGCAGCAAATTGCAGGACTTGCATGTGTGAGGTACCAAGTTTAAATCCAATACCACATATGACAGTGATGGTCTCACTCTCATAAGTAAGTAAATATTACAAGTTTAAGAGTAAAAAACAACAACAACAAAACCCATCTCTGGGTCCTTGAACCTGAACTTATGCCCTTTCTCCCAGGACCCTATGTGCTCAAATTCCCATAGACAACTGTGATCCCTAACCAGGTCTTTCTGGAATGACCCCTTACTTACACTTGGCATACTGTAGCCCTTTCTAAGAATGAAATCCTTGAAAGCAGCTGGTCCATGAAGCTCTTCAAATAATTCCTAAAAAGATAATCATGTTGCATGCATGAGCTAGAAGAAGGATGAATACCAAACAATGTCACTTAATAGGCAGAACTTAAGACACAAGGAGGGAAAGGCAAAACACTGGGTGGAATTTGGACAGGATCTGGTCTATTGCAGCAAAGCCAAGGTCAGGGATGGGAAGAGGGGCAGGGAAAGGGTTGAGTGAACACTAGGGACCCAGGACACCCAGGACCTAAGTTGGTGGTAGACTTGGTATGCAGACACCTACCAGGGAAGTAAGAAATTGTACTCATGTGACAACTGACTTGTAAATCATTATTTTCCAAATAAAACAATTAAAATATTCATCAATAAAAAATAGAGTCCACAATGAAAAAAAATCAGTTGTCATTAATGTCATACTTTTCTTACTTTTCAGAAAGCATTTACTCTTTCTCAAGTATTTCCTCTTAAATGACTTTTTTTTGGCCTCCAGGGTTATGATTGGTGCTCAGTGCCTGCACTAAGAATGCACTGCTCCTGTGACCATTTATTTTATTTATTTTATTTATTTATTTATTTATTTTTGGTAGGACAGAGAGAAATTGAGAGGGGATAGGAAGATAGAGAGGGAGACAGAAAGATACCTGCAGACCTGCTTTACTACTTGTGAAGCAAACCCCCCCCCCCGCAGGTGGGAAGTGAGGGCTGGAATAGGGATCTTTGCACAGGTGTTTGCGCTTTGTACTATGTGCACTTAACCCAGTGTGCCACCACCCAGCCCCCAAACTACTTCTTTCTTATTTGGGAATGATATTCATGAGTTGATTTATATAGGTTTTTGAAAAATATCCAACTTTTCTTTACCTATTGCTTTCTTTTTATCCTTAGCTGTAAGCAATATATTTTAGGATTTAGACAATTATTGAATCTAACCTATCTGAAATAAACAATTGTGATATCATTTTTATGATAATATTTTTTTCTTCTTTTGTCCTTAGCACAGAGCCCAGAAAACCCTTGAAATTTGCTGAAGGGAGTCGGGCAGCGGGTTAAGCCAAGGACAGGCGTAAGGATCCCGGTTCAAGCCCCCGGCTCCCCACCTTCAGGGGAGTCACTTCACAAGTGATGAAGCCAGTCTGCCGGTGTCTATCTTTCTCTTCCCCTCCTCTCTCCATTTCTCTCTGTCCTATACACCAACCTATCCAACAATGACGATATCAATAACAGCAGCAATAATAACTACAGCAATAAAACAAGGGCAAGAAAAGGGAATAAAATAAATATTAAAAAGTAAAAAATAAAAGAAATTTGCTGAATAATGTCAATAAATCACCAAGTTGAATGAGCCAGCTAAATAGTTCACTTGGACAGTGTGACCCATTTTCGAGCCTAGTCCCTACCACATTGAAGGAAGCTCTGGTGCTGTGGTCCCATTCATTCTCGCTGTGTGCCTATTTCAATTTTTTTTTTTTTTTTTAAAAAACTTATTAAATCACCAAGTTGGAAGTGTACTCTTTTGATATTCATAAGAAGTCTCTTTCAACCCTTCCTATTTATGCTAACGAGTTTTTTTTAAGCCTGTAGAAATCCAAAAGGAGAGTGGTCATGAGTGGAGCCTTGTGATTAGATGTTTGTACATGAGAGATGGGCAGGCACAGCATTTACTTGCAGCAAATAAGGGCACTTCCTTGTATGTGTTTGTTACTTTTCAATATCAAATAGTGTTTATTAACCTTTGTCCCATTTTTCTCAGATCGTGCAACTCTACTGCATTGCATCAAAGAAGTTTCTTGAATGCAAATTTGAGTTCTTTTTAACATCTGTCCACTGCTGATTTAAAAAATAATAATAAAACTTTGCATGTAGTTATTCAAAGAAAAGCCATGATATTGCATCTGCTCTGAGGGCTGAGGCTATTTTTTCAATGGACTTACTATTCAACACCAGTAGGAATAGAATGGCTGATTTCCATCTTGAGAGATACTGTGTCTGCCATGACACCAAGAGATCTCCAGTCTTGTTTATTACACATTCCCCATATAATATGTTTTTCTCCATTCTAAATTCAATAGGCAAGCTATAAGAGTGTGGGGAGCCTTGCTTTATTCAGAGACTCTGGTTCCTATATAAAGTAGCAGTTACTCTGTGATAATCTTTAACATGGGTAACAGAATCTCAATAAATACACACATACCTCTTTCTGAAATTTCTTTTTGAAATTATCTTGAGCTTTATGTGTGGTCTTGGGGTCAACCAAAGGCTCATCTGCTCTTAGTTTTTTCCACAACTTGGTGTTCAGATACCATGCTCCATACCTCATCTTTATCCTCTTGGGTTTACAAGGATTCTATGGAAAATAGCATCATTCCCATTTTCATTCTTTTTATGAAATTAATCTATTGATAGACTGTAGTTTATGAAAGTAGCAGCATTCATTCCAGACTTACTGTTGATCCTTGACAAAGACATTTTTTTAAAAAACAACCAAGTCAGAGTTCTTTAGATGAAAATTACAATTTATGAGATGAAGAAAAAATACTGAATGAAATTAATAACTCATTAGGCATTACAGAAAAAATTAAGAGAATTAAAAAAAACACAGAACAGGAGAATTAGAAAACTAAGCAGAGCAAAAGGATGCAAACAACTGAATTACATAGTATTAGAGTTCTAACATGGAGTTGAGAGACAACAAAACAATTTTGAAAAAATAATGATGGAAACTTGCCCAAATTTGGGTTGGCATTATAGCTCTTCTTTGTCATACTCAAGCCCAGCCCACACCACACTGGAAGAAGCTTTGGTGCTGTGCTCTCTGTACCTGTCTATGGGGGAAGAGGGAGTTGGCTCAGAACACTGAAGATTTGGCAATGGAAAAATAAAAATCTGGGAGGCCAGGCGGTATCACACCAGGTTAAGCACACATAGTGAAAAGTGCAAGGACTGGCTCAAGAATCCTGGTTTGAGCCCCTGGGTCCCCACCTGCAGAGGGGTTGCTTTGCAAGTAGTGAAGCAGGTTTTCAGGTATCATCAGGTATTCATTAGACCAATTAAACATGGATTCATACCAATTTACTTCATACTGTCTTTTCTGTTCTCTATCTTGCAAACTTTTTCTCAGTTGAGCTAAGCTATCTCTAATAATGCCAGAATTATTAGCATAAAAGGAACAAGTTTCTCCTAATGCCATAAACAGTCTTCCTTGTCTCAGAAATAACAGATCCAGCTCTTGCCTATTTTGTCTGCAAGGGAATGTAAAGATTTTTCTAGATGTTCTATGTTCTGTTCTAGGATACCCAGATCTTAGTCCAGAGACCTTAGCCGATGTGGGGGTAGACAGAATAACAACCTAAGGACCCTTCCAACGGGGTTCCAGATTACATGCCCCGTATCTTTTTACCAGGACCCATTCTCCAGGGTGGACTGCTGGCAGTGCCTGCTGGGCTGGGAGTTGGTTGTCATTCAGAGCCTGCTTCACAGCTTTCTAGTTGTCCTATAATATAGGCTGGAGATTTTGTAAGGACCTGGTAACAGCAGTAGGGTTAGTGGCAAGGGTATCAGGGATCGTGACAGGCATTAGAGGTGGCAGTCTGCCATAAACAATTTCATGGAGGTCAGCTTATTTACATATGGGGAATAGCACACTCTTAGGAGTGCAAGAGGTAGATGTGATACCCATCTCCGCCAGTTTCAAGGGTTAATTTGGTCAAGGTCTCCTTCAAGGTCCAATTCATCCTCTTTACTTGCCCAGAGCTTTGGGGCCAATAATCACAATGTAGTTTCCAATTTGTCCCCATAGCTGAGCTAACTGGGACATGGTAGCAGCAAACACTGGCCTGTTGTCTGAACCGTGGTGAGGGGAATCCCCCCACCTGGGCACAATTTCATCTAAAATTTTCTTGCTCACTGCCCTTACCCCTTCAGACTTACGACACATACTTCAGAGTATGCGTCTACTCAGCCTGAGAATGTGTCTATAAACACTAGCAGATACTTATATCCAAAAGTCCCTGGTTTCACTTCTATAGTCTACTTCCCAATGTCTTCCTACCTGATTTCCCCTTTCTCTTGTCCCCTGTCCTGGTTCCTCGCCTGTCTTTGCGTTCACTAGTTGGCACCTCTGACACCCTTCGACTTCTGCCGCAGTCCACTTGGAGAGCTCAGGTATGATGAAAAACCTTCCTAACAGATCAACTATCTTCTGAGCCCCCAAGTGAGTTCCATGGTAGGTGTCTCTTACTAGTTTCCACCTTATACTGCGCAGAAGATATGTCTTACCCTTAAACTTTCTCCCACCCTGAGTTTCTGCCTACTTGTTCTTCCTCCTTACTGTACCCAGGGTCCTTTGGCAGCAGGGGGTCTGGTAGAGTCAAATGCCAAGGCTGGATCAAGTGCACAGGCAGCTTCATCTGCCCTCCGGTTACCTCTTGCCTCTTTGGAGTCTCCTTCCTGGTGTCTGGGGCAGAGGATCACAGCTAGTTCTTTTGGGGTCCATACAGCTTCCAGTAGGTTTAGTATCTGGTCCTTGTGTTGAATCTCCTTCCCGGTGGTCAGGAATCCTCTTTCTTTATACAGGGCCCCATGTACATGCAGTATGGTGAAAGCATACCTGCTGTAGATGTTCACCCACTTTCCTTTAGCCAGTTCCAAGGCTTTCGTCAAGGCAATAAGGTCAGCCTTTTGTGCTGAAATTCCTTGTGTCAAGCTAGCACTCCAGAGAATCTCGTCCAGGGTGCACACAGCTGCTCCTGTCAGTCTCTTTCCCTCCAGACTGTAGCTGTTCTCATCAGTGAACAGTGGTAAGTCTAGACTCACCAGGGGAGTGTCAATCAGGTATGGCTGACTACTGTAGGTTTGCAGAATCACCTCTTGGTAGTCATGCACCAGTGGAGCCTCAGAGTCAGTATCCAGCAGTAATGTGGTCTGGTTCAGGCTAGAGATGGAGCTGAACTTCACTCGGGGCTGGTCTAGGAGCAGAGCTTGACTCTGGGGCGTTTGCATGAATAAAGATTGGTATTGCCTTGCTGCCTCAATCTTGGTTCCTAGGTCATCTCTCTCTCCCACGACGCTAGCCCAACAGTCAGCTTATTTCTCAACTATTACTGTCTTTTAACTGAAAAGCAAGTCTCTAAAATGGAAGAACTCTCAAAATGAGGAGCTCTTGCTCTCAGAAGAATTCATTGTCAGCAGGCCTACATTAGAAGGTGTGTTGAAGGAAGCTCCTCAGGCAGAAGGAGAATGACACCCCATGGAAATATATTTTGAACTTTTGCATAGTGACCCTCTGCCAGTCAAAAGTTCAGTTTTGGCAATTACTACCATGGCTTATAAAGCAGCATTTGTGCAATTATTTGTATACACAGGACACTGAGCAATCTAATTCCTCCCAGATGCAGAACAACAGTGATTTAGGCCAGTAAAACTCCAGCAAAGCAGTCTAGGAGGTAGGGCAGTGGATAAAGCCTTGGAGAATGGGGTCCTGAGTTTAATTTCTGATATTAAAGAGTGGTACTCTGGTTCTCTCTCTCTCTCTCTCTCTCTCTCATACATGCGCATGCACACACACAGAAATAAATAAACCTTTAACAACAGAAAAAAAAACCTAAAAAACTCAAGACTCTTTGGGGATAATATAAACATTATCTATAGGAATTTACTCTTGTAGTAAACATTCATGTATATTTCCACTATCCAAATTTCAACAAATAGTACAGATTGTCTCAACATATGAAGTACAAACAATAGCTATTGCAACATTAACAATAATACTGAATGCATGCCTTGTTTGCATGACTAATTTTGTAGTATACATTAAACAAATAACTACTGAACATCAAAAAACTCTAGATTTCTACTGAAAAAGGCTGATGTTTCTTCTAACACCAGAATTCAAGAACATTAATAATGTGTATACAATTTAGTTTGACTTGGTTTTCAGCCTTCTCTCCTTTTGTAATTACCTGTGAATTTTGTAGTTTCTGCTTATCGGGTGATTTCTGGATAAGTTCTGGTTTCTGCAGCGTATTTGCTCCTAAACTCTTCTTTAGCTCCAGAGGAATCCGGTTGAGATTGAAAATGTGAAGCATGTCACTGTTTGTTTGGCTCAGATAGTCAACCTGAAACTGTTTCATGATGAAGTCTTCATTAATATTTGAAATCCCCTGGAAGAATATCACATTGCATGAATCAAAAGCAAATGTTGAAATGCTCCTAGCTCTCTTTTTCAGTCTAAGGGAGGCATGGTTGGGGGAAAAAAAAAAAAAAGCAGTTTGGAGGAGAGTTAGAAAATGAGCAATCAGGACTGAGGAGCTAGTATAATTACTATGCAAAAAGCTTTCAAGCTTGAGGCTCTGAGGTTCCAACTTCAATCCCCAGAAGCACCAAAAGGAAGAGCTAAGCAGTGCCCTAGTCTCCCTCGATCTTTCTTTCATTAAAAATAGATAAATAATAAAATTAATAAAATATACATTTAAAAGCAAATGAGCAGTCAGCTTTCAAAGGAAAGTAGTTCAAGGGAGCAGTATTGAGAAAATTTAACAACTGCAAGGCATCTCTGAGGGAAAGTAAGGTTGGTCACTTAGAGCAGCTAAATTACAATTTCTTATACTCCTCCCTGCCTAAACACAGGAGCAGCCTGCAGCAATAGGACTGAGAGAAGTTAAGGGGCTGGGAATGAGGTGATACCATCCAGATAGATGGACAAGCAGTCCACATTCATCTACCTCATCTACCCTGTCTAGGGCCTTTACTCCAATTTCCCTCCCCTGTTCTCAGTTAATCTGTTTAACTGGACTGAGTAACCCCAAATCTTGGCTTCAGGTTCTTAGATATGACCCAATCTAGCCAATGAGCATATTCCATCTCCTCACTTGCAGTAGATAATTCAGACACAGGCTTTCAGTCCAGGTTAACCTGGCAAAAGTAAGTCCTGACTCTTTTTTTCCTACTGAGTTACTCATTTCCTATTTATATTGCTACTTGGCAAGGTGTAGCCTGGATTGCTTGGTTGACTGATTTTTGCCAGAGCAGAACTCAGCTCTAGTTTATAGAGGTACTGAGTCTTGAATGTGGGGCCTTTGGGGCCTCAGGCATGGAAATCTTTTTGAATAATCATTATGCTATTTCCCTAGCCCTAACTAGTCAGTTTTATAGATTGGGGGGGGGGATGTTTGGGTAAAGCCTGTGGAAAATGGAATCAGACAGAAGAGAGCAACAAGGAGCTAGGCAGAACACCTAAAACATTTTAACAACTAGATTCAGCTATGCCCAAGACACCTAATACACCTGAATGGTTTTCTTTTCTCCTTCAACTTCAACTGGAATTACATTTCTGTCAGTTTCTAGTGAAGCAGTCCTAAACAGTGTATTGATTAAAATTCACTGATGTACCAAAAACTAAAAGGTGGGGGGAGGGGAGCATTACAAATACTATTTTTATCAATTTTACATTTTTTATTCTTTTTTTAAAATTTATTTGTAAAAAGGAAACATTGACTAAATCATAGGATAAAAGGGGTACAACTCCACACAATTCTCACCATCAGAACTCTGAAAGCTCCCCTGATAACTTTCCTATTCTTTAACCCTCTGGGAGTATGGACCCAAGGTCATTGTGGGATGCAGAAGGTTGATGGTCTGGCTTCTATAATTGCTTCCCTGATGAACATGGGTGTTGTACAAATACTATTAACAGAAGGCCTTGCGCTGAGGAAAAAATCAGGAATCTAGACGTCTACATGACTCAGAAAAAGAAATAACTATTTAACTTTTGGAAAGAAAGTGAGAAAGAAAAACTTGCTACTGAAATAGTGTCTTTGTGTCAGAAACACTTTTTGGGAAGGCTGTAGTCAAGCATAGTTGCCCAATAACTATAACAGAAAAAAAATGAGTTACAGAAGGGAAAGACACAGAGAAAATATCGCTAAAAAGACAATGAAATGCAAAACAAAAATGTGAGACAACATGGTGGAGATGAGATATTGATGAAAGGGCACAAACTTAAGTCATAAGATGATTAAGTGATTGGGATCTAATGTACAGCACTATAACTACTGTACAGTTGTCAATATTGTATTTACAGTCAAACATTACCAAGAGTAGACCTTCAATGTTCTTATCACCATACACACACGAAAGGAAATTATGTGAGGTGATGAATGTGTTAATCAAATCTAGTGTGGTAATCATTTTGCAACATGTTGATTTATCATCAAATCAATAAATTGGACATCCTGAACTTACACATTATCAGTCAATTAGATTTCAGTATAGCTAGGGAAAAGTTGCCAGAATATGAAACTATAACAATAATGTGAGCTAAAAGCAATAAACATTCCACTTATGGCTTTGCTTACGTGGCTTGGATTATGGTCAGACATTATGCTTTTTTTCTTTTTAACAAAGTCGACTTTGAGCTTAACTTTAAAAGCAGGTTTTCTTTTCTTTTCTCTTCTTTTCTTTTATTGATAAAAACGAAACACTGACAAAACCGTAAGAAAAGAGGGGTACAACTCCACACAATTCCCACCACCAGAACTCCGTATCCCATCCCCTCCCTTGATAGCTTTCCTGTTCTTTATCCCTCTGGGAGTATGGACCCAAGGTCATTGTGGGATGCAGAAGGTTGAAGGTCTGGCTTCTGTAATTGCTTCCCCGCTGAACATGGGCATTGACATGTCAATCCATACTCCCAGCCTGTCTCTCTCTTTCCCTAGTAAAATGGGGCTCTGGGGAAGCGGAGTTCCAGGACACATTGGTGGGGTTGTCTGTCCAGGGAAGTCTGGTTGACATCTGGAACTTGGTGGCTGAAAAGAGAGTTAACATATAAAGCCAAACAAGTTGTTGACTAATCATGAACCTAAAGGCTGGAGGAGAAGAAAGCTTCTGCACATCCAAAGAAACTATCACACAAACAAAGAGACCCCTCACAGAATGGGAGAAGATCTTCACATGCCAGACATCAGACAAGAAACTAATCACCAAAATATATAAAGAGCTCAGCAAACTTAGCACCAAAAAAGCAAATGACCCCATCCAAAAATGGGCAGAGTATATGAACAAAACATTCACCTCAGAGGAGATCCAAAAGGCTAACAAACATATGAAAAACTGCTCTAGGTCACTGATTGTCAGAGAAATGCAAATTAAGACAACACTAAGATACCACCTCACTCCTGTAAGAATGGCATACATCAAAAGGGACAGCAGCAACAAATGCTGGAGAGGATGTGGGGACAAAGGAACCCTTTTACATTGCTGGTGGGAATGTAAATTGGTACAGCCTCTGTGGAGAGCAGTCTGGAAAACTCTCAGAAGGCTAGACATGGACCTTCCATATGATCCAGTAATTCCTCTCCTGGGGTTATACCCCAAGGACTCCATAACACCCAACCAAGAAGAGGTGTGCACTCCTATGTTCATAGCAGCACAATTCATAGTAGCTAAAACCTGGAAGCAACCCAGGTGCCCAACAACAGATGAGTGGCTGAGAAAGCTGTGGTATATATACACAATGGAATACTATGCAGCTATCAAAAACAATGAACCCACCTTCTCTGACCCATCTTGGACAGAACTAGAAGGAATTATGTTAAGTGAACTAAGTCAGAAAGATAAAGATGAGTATGGGATGATCCCACTCATCAACAGAAGCTGACTAAGAAGATCTGAAAGGGAAACTAAAAGCAGGACCTGATCAAATTGTAAGTAGGGCACCAAAGTAAAAACCCAGTGGTGAGGGGTAGACATGCAGCTTCCTGGGCCAGTGGGGGGTGGGAGTGGGCGGGAGGGATGGGTCACAGTCCTTTGGTGGTGGGAATGGTGTTTATGTACACTCCTAGCAAAATGTAGACATATAAATCAGTAGTTAATTAATATGAGAGGGGGGAAATCAATTGTATGTCTCAAAGTTTCTCAAAACACAAACTGAATCTTTTTAATATATAGGCTATGTATTTGATATGCGGACTCTCTCAAAAGCCTAGACCATGTAGATTAGAAGCATCCAATAGTACAGCTATATACAAGATACTGGATACTGTACAGCAAACCATAACAGAGGGACTTTTCAGAGTTGACCCAATTGATAAATAATGTGATGATAATATTAACTATCGATTGTCTTTTTGAACCCTAGGACAGCAGGAACTTCACATCTTCACTATAGAGCCCCTACTTCCCCCAGTCCTGGAACCCTTGGATAGAGCCCACTTTCCCATATACATCTCCCAATCCAAACCAAATAATATTGCATCCGCTGATCACAACCTAACCAAAGCAACGATTGCCACCTCAACATGCTTCACCTCAGACTGTATCCAGAGACTTCACGTGTGGAATGACAACCCTTCAGCTTCATTACTCGGGTGAGACCTTTCCTTTTATAGTACACTCTAATTTCATCTCAGGTAGTTCACTTTCTGACAAAGTCCCATAACCTAGATATGCACCAGTTTCTGTGAGAGAGAGAGCTTATGTGCACATGTATCCATAAACTACTACAAAATATATACCTGAAAGCAGAAGTACACTAGAGTTTGCAGTGAGTACCTCCCTAACACTTCCTCTCCACTATTCCAAGCTTGGAATCCATGATTGCTCAACAAATTGTTTGGCTTCATATGTTAACTCTCTTTTCAATCCAGGTTCCAGATGCCACTAGGATGCTGGCTAGGCTTCCCTGGATTGAAGACCCCACCAATGTGTCCTGGAGCTTAGCTTCCCCAGAGACACACCTTACTGGGGAGAGAGAGAGGCAGACTGGGAGTATGGACCGACCAGTCAACGCCCATGTTCAGCGGAGAAGCAATTGCAGAGGCCAGACCTTCTACCTTCTGCAACCCTCAACGACCCTGGGTCCATGCTCCCAGAGGGCTAGAGAATGGGAAAGCTATCATGGGAGGGGGTGGGTTGTGGGCATTGGGTGGTGGGAATTGTGTGGAGTTGTACTCCTCCTACCTTATGTTTTTGTTTATTGATCCTTTCTTAAATAAAAAATCAATAAAAAAAAGAATCATCATTAGGGCATATGTTCACATGTATCCATAAATTAGGGCAAAATATATACCTGAAAGCAAAAGTACACAATAGTCTGCAATAAGTCAGTATGAAGTTCATAATGAAATAGTGTCTACTTAGACTTAGATACCCTCCTCACCTATTTCCTATTATACTTCCCTCACTCCCAAGCTATTCTCATCAAAGCAAGGACTGCAAAAGCTGAATAATGGTAAAAGCAGGTTTTCAAGGAACTTTCCTCATTCTCTATAAACCTGTATCTCTCCCAGTCCTGGAATCTCTGGGGCTTTGCTCATGCTTCTCTTGATGCATACCATTTGATGCTGCATCTGCTGATCTCAACCAAATCAAGGCAACCAGTGCCACCTTTACATGTTCCACTTCAGACTATGTCCAGAGATGCCAGGCCTGGGATGTCAGCCTTCCAGCTCCAATACTTGGGTAAGACCTTTCCTAACTCATAGGATTCCTTAGTTTCATTTCAGGTGGTACACTTCCTAACAAAGTTACAAAACCTAGATATAGACCAGGACCCAAGAAATGGGGCATATGTTGCACATATATCCATAAGTTAGGGGAAAATATACACCTTAAAGTAAAAGTGCACAATAGTCTACAGTGGCTCAATAAGTGTAGCAAGCAAGTAGAAAGATCTTAAAAAGACACCATAAGGTACTTAATCAGATATTTTCTACTTAGACCTAGATATCCTCCTCGTCTACTCCCTATTTTACTTCTCTAAGTCACTCTAAGTCCAACTATGTCAGATAAAGTAAGGACTATAAAAGCTGGATAAGGGGAGTCGGGCTGTAGCGCAGCGGGTTAAGCGCAGGTGGCGCAAAGCACAAGGACCGGCATAAGGATCCCGGTTCGAACCCCGGCTCCCCACCTGCAGGGGAGTCGCTTCACAGGCGGTGAAGCAGGTCTGCAGGTGTCTATCTTTCTCTCCTCCTCTCTGTCTTCCCCTCCTCTCTCCATTTCTCTCTGTCCTATCCAACAACGACAACAACAATAACTACAACAATAAAACAACAAGGGCAACAAAAGGGAATAAATAAATAAAATAAATATTTAAAAAAAAAAAAAGCTGGATAAGGTGAAGAGACTGGCACACTTAAATGGTGGTCACTACCAGGCTACCCCATCATCCAGGCCTAGGGCCTGGGATTCCCATATAGATATGATGGTCCTATAACAGATCCCTCTCTCCAGTGATGGTCCTATAACAGATCCCTCTCTCCAGTGATGACTGGTCATCTTCATTAGGAACATCATAAATCCTCTTGTGGGCCTCTACAGGACCTTGCCCTCAATGTAGATCAACAGTGGTAGAAATTGCCCCACTCTCTGAAGGAAGATTGGGTTAAAATACTCTGCCACTCGAGGAAGACTGGTCCTGAAATAAGTGCAGCCTAGAATGTTCCTAGCTATGACCATGGAATGAGAGCTAAGACTGACAGAGATGCAGAGGTTACACAGGTTCCTGTCCTAAATGTGAATAAACATGGGCCTGAGGTCAGATCTATGAGGCTTACAGTTAATGATATTTATATACTTTTCCCATATTTGGGAGTTTCTCTCTGCCCTGATCCAGCTTTCTAATCCTATCCTCAACTCTGACACCATTTTCCCAGACAATACTCCTAGCCCACCTGCTTGTTAGCTGTTGGGATCAGTCAAAAATTAGTAAAGTCATGGGCCCCTTAGAATATACCTAAAGGGAGTCGGGCAGTAGCACAGCGGGTTAAGCACACATGGCGCAAAGCGCAAAGACTGGCATAAGGATCCCGATTCGAGCCCCCTGCTCCCCACCTGCAGGGGAGTCTCTTCACAGGTGGTGAAGCAGGTCTGCAGGTTGTCTGTCTTTCTCTCCTCCTCTGTCTTCCCTTCCTCTCTCCATTTCTTTCTGTCCTATCCAACAACAACATCAATAACAAAAATAATAATAACTACAACAATAAAACAACAAGGGCAACAAAAGGGAAAATAAATAAATAAATAAATAAATATTTAAAAAGAATATACCTAAAATAGACTTCCTACTTCCTTCCAGCATGAAGACCCCAAATTTCATCTGCTAAACTTTTACCTTTGGGTTCCTGATTATTAAACAATTTGGTCTGCTTTATATTTTAATACTTCTCAGCTACCAAATTGCAGATGCTACCATGAGTCCAACCTGACTTCCCTGGGCAGACAACCTCACCATTGTGTCCTGGAACCTCCACCTCCCCAGAGCACTATCCCACTAGGGAAAGACAGGAATAGGCTGCGAGTGTAGATTGACCTGCCAACACCCATGTCCAGTGGAGAAGCAATTACAGAAGCCAGACTTCCCACCTTCTGCACCCCATATGATCCTGAGTCCATACTCCCAGAGGGATAAAGAATAGGGAAACTCCCAAAGGAGGAGGGGGGATGTGAAATTTTGGTGGTGGGAATTGTATGGAATTGTACCCTTCTTATCCCAAAATCTTGTCAATCATTATTAAATCACTAATAAAAAATTATTAAAAAGAGAACATCAACAAAATAAATATTCTTCGAAAGACTGGATGATCTATTAAATGTTTGTTTCTAATTCAAAAGAAGAAGAGGAAGAAGAAGGGAGGAGGAGGAGGAGGAGGAGAAGGTTTTATTACTACCAACTTACAAAACTAGTGACCCAGTTGCAGAAGTCATTAACTTCTCTATGTACATTTTCATAAAACACAGGATCATCTTTATGGAGCACATCCAACTCACTTTTCTTCTCTTTATAAAACAATTGACCTGGATGTGACACAGAAGCCTTCTTGGGATTTAAGCTATAAAAGCATCAAAGAATTACAATATGAAAGACCATGAATCCAAGTAGATTTCAAATATTAGCTTGGGGAAAGGACATCAAAGAGCAAATATCTCTATCAATCTCTTGAATACTCACAAAGTATACTTTAGTTTTTCAAAGATAGCATTTCTATTATCATAATAAGTATATTGTGATTGGTTATAACAATTAAAGTTCCATGATATTTTACCATTACAAGTTGATTTTTTTATTAAAAAAATATACACTATGCCGGGGAGGTAGAAAAGGCATTGAACTTGGAAGCATAAAATCCTGAGTTTGATCCCTGACATCACATATGCCAAAGTAATGCTTTCTTTCTGTCTTTCTCCCATTAAGTGATAAATAAATATTGTGATAGATTTAAAAAAATCATGATTTTTATAAATCCAATTTTCTTCAGTTTTCCTTTTTGAATAGTTCCTCCTGACCTATGCAGACATACTATGTTTGCTCCATTACTGGATAACTCATTTATATACATATAAAAAAAATAATAACACCCCCACTCCAGCCTGCAGAGGGAATGCTTCATGAGCGGTGAAGCACATTTACAGGTGTCTATCAGGAGCAATGGATCCATAGTGCTGACACTGAGCCCTAGCAGTTTCCCTGGTGGATATATATATATATATATATCACCATTCAGAGTGGGACCCAAGACTTCTTTCCCTCCTCTTCAAGAACTTAGTTACTCATCTTTCTTTAAATTATTCTAAAGATGATAAGATTTGAGAAGGTAACTTCTAAATCATTTCATCAAGTGACAAAAATGAGTGGAGGATTAAGAATAATACTTACGGGTCCAGAGAGATTCCAGTAGAATGTTTCTTTAAAAGTTTTTCAGGTTCTTTCACACTTTTCCTGATGTCCTCACAAGAAGTCCATGTGTCCATCAATTTCCTGTCTGGATTCAACACTTCTAGAACCTTTAATAGAAGCTAAAAATAGGAAAATGCCTTGAAGAGAAGGAAAATGTATAGAAAAGGGAACCCTTGATTATAAATCAGAACAGACCAACTCACCCCCTTTTCCTTTCCCACAGGCCAATGTTACTCATCAATTTCTGTGCAAGTTCAGGCCAAGATGTTGATAGTAACTTACCTCAGCTTGATATTAGGTATACAGCCTATGTACTGAAGTTTCATTTCTCCTAAATGAATGGCATGTCTAGTCTATCCCATCCTCAACTTCCTTGCCTCCAGTGAAGTGCCTTTAGAGGATGTCTCTGGTTTTTGCCTGTCTAGTGTTCTTCCTCCTATTAATAGCATTGTCTAAGTTTTTCCTTGGAAAACCACTGTCCCTCCACTCTTATTTGATCATGGTCTGAGTTGATCAGGCCCCACCCTCACTTCATAAGCAGATTAGGCCAGTCAGGACCACAGTGATTTTCAGAAAAGCAGGCTATGGAGTTCTGCTGGGATAAAGCAAAAAGAAATGCTCTATTCTGGGTAGAACTTACTTATAGAACTGCTGATCAGCATCACAGCACCATACCAAGAGATTCAGCCTCAGAAAGAAGCCAACACAGCTACCAGGAAAAGTCAGCTGTGGCAATGGTCTGTGCACTTAGAAGCTTTGGTTTACATCCTTCCAGACAATATTGCTAGTCCACCCCCATGCTAGTTAACAAGCTCAAGCAAAGATTACTAAAACAAAAGCCCCTAGGAACATACCTAAAATAGACTTTCTAGCTTCCTTCCACCCTCAGGTCCCAATATTCATCTGTTCTATTCCTACTTTATGGTTCCTGTTTATTAAACATTTTGTCCTGCTTTCCTTCTTTTTATTTAAATATTTTTTTATTTATTTCCTTTTGTTGCCCTTGTTGTTTTATTATCGTACTTATTACTGTTGTCATCGTTGCTGGACAGGACAGAGAGAAATGGAGAGAGGAGGGGAAGACAGAGAGAGGGAGAGAAAGATAGACACCTGCAGACCTGCTTCACCGCTTGTGAAGCGACTCCCCTTCAGGTGGGGAGCCGGGGCTCGAACCGGGATCCTTAACATAACCGGTCCTTGTGCTTTGCACCCCTGCTTTCCTTCTTACTGCCTTTCAGTCACCAGGCTCCAGATGCTGCTACGATTCCATTATGACTTCCTTGGGCAGATGATCTCACCTATGTTTCCTGGTACTTCACCTTTCTAGAGTCCTACCCTACCAGGGAAAGACTGAAACAGGTTAGGGGTATGGATCGGGATGCCAATGCCTATGTCCAGTTGAGAAACAATTACAGAAGCCAGAACTCGTACCTTCTGCACCTCAAGATCAGTTTTCATCAAAACTTCCAAAGAGGTAAATGATAGGGGAAGTAATCCAGAGGGCTCTGCAGCCCCTTTACACCAGGACCCAAAGCATTTGTCACCAAGAATCTTGGTTTTATACCATCAACGAAAGGGAAATGAATCTGGAAAACCAAATTTTGCTCTGAATTTTTCCAAGGTGCCAATGCCAAAGCAAGAAATCTAGTTTCCTAGACTCCCTAGCAGTTAGGGATGGTCAGGTGAATAGGATGCTTACTGGGAAAGTTATTGTTCATCCAATTTAAATGCAGAGTTAGCAGATGTGCAACCTTCTCAACCTTTGCCCCTTCTTGTTCAAAAGAGACTCAATAATTGGAAGGATAAAAACAAAAGATATAAGATCAAAAGTGATATGCTGTGGACTACAGAGCTGAAAAGTAAAGAAGTCTGGGAGGAAGTCAGGCAGTAGCGCAACGGGTTAAGCACACATGGCACAAAGTGCAAGGACTGGCTTAAAGATACCAGTTCAAGCCCCCTCCTCCCCACCTGCAGAGGGGTCTTTTCACAAGCTGTGAAGCAGGTCTGCAGGTGTCTATCTTTCTCTCCCCCTCTGTCTTCCCTTCCTCTCTCAGTTTCTCTCTGTCCTATCCAACAACATCGACAGCAATGACAACAATAACATTCACAACAACAATAAAACAACAAGAGCAACAAAAGGGGAAAAATAGCCTCCAGGAGCAGTGGATTTGTGGTGCAGGCATCAAGCCCCAAAGACAACCACAGAGGCAAAATAAATAATTAAAATAAATTTTTAAAAAATTGAAAAAAATAAAAAGAAGTCTGGGACATTGAAGACATCAGGAGCTGCTGCTCTGTGCTAGCCTTGACAGTGTGGTGAATTTTCCTAATGACCTCTCAGGAATCTTCCTGATGGACCCCTCCCAGTCCATACTAATGTGACAGAAGACGAAAACAATTCTCTTCAGTATTATTTTTCCTAGAAAAGACATAAGTAAAGTAGATTGGTGGGGAGTGGGATAATTCAAACATTTTGTGTCTGCTATACCTTCACAAGTTGTACAGCAAGGGGAGTAAAGGAGCTGTGAGTATCTGGCTGCTGACCTGTGAGGGGTCGGATCATGAAGTAAAAACTATTCCATCCCTCGTGAGAATTCTCAACCTGGGGTATCCTACCGTCCTTACCACCACACCCACAAAGTGACATCTCAGGAGTTCTTTCTTTCTCTTTTGTTCTTTCTCCTTTTCTTTTTTACTAGAGAGCTATTCTACTATGGCTTATGGTAGTGCCAGGGATTGAACCTGGGACTTGGGAGTCTCAGGCACAAAAGCCTGTTGCATAAACCACTGTGATATCTCTCTGATCCCAAGGGTAATTCTTTTGAAGTTTCAGGTAAAGGGTTTCCCCAACTCTAGCAGAGGAGGTCACCTCTCCAGATAAATCTTCTTTTAGATTCTGGTAGAAAGCCAAGGTCTGCGAGTCTTCAATATCTGCCATCAAAGCTTTTCTTGTTTGCTGAGCTGGTGAGACTTTGGAAAGCAAGGCTGCTTCCTGGAGCAGTGTCATCTGCCTCTTCTTTGGGGTAGGCTGGGGAACTTTGTGATGAACCTGGGGGAGAAAGCCTTCAAAGCCGCCAGTGATGAGACCTTGGCTAGGAGGACAGCCTTTCCTAAAGTCATCCAGTCCCTTTCTCACAAAGATCCACCGCCGACTGTCAAGCAGGGTGGGATGCTTCATCTTGTTATTGTGCTTAGTGAAACACTTGGGTGGCAGATTCTCTTTGTACCTGGAAGACAACAGACTAGATTATATGGGTCACAACTACACTGCTCCTAGTAGACCCTTTCTTTCTTCTGTTTTTTTTGTTAGTTTTTTTTGTTTGTTTGTTTGTTTGTTTGTTTTCCACCAGGGTTATTGCTTGGGCTAAGTATCTACGTGAATAATTCACCCTCTCAGTGGTCTTTATCTCTTTCTTTCTTTCTTTCGTCCTTGCTTCCTTCCTTCCTTTCTTTTACAGAACTGCTGATCACCATCACAACACCATAGCAAGAGATTCAGCCAGCCTCAGAAAGAAGCCAACACACCTACTAGGAAAAGTCAGCTGTGGCAAAAAGAGCCACAATGTTATATATTTCTTTCTTTCTTTTACTTGATATAATTGAGAGAAACAGAGATAAGGGGGAGATAGTAAGGGTGAGAGACAGAGAGACACCTGCATATCTGTTTCACTGCTTTTGAAGCTTTTTCCCTGCAGGTAGGGAGCTGGGGCTTGAGCTTGGATCCTTGCTCATGGTAACATGTATGTGCACTTGGTGCCCCCCAAACTCTTTTTCTTGCCTTTAAAGGTAAGATAGAAACAGGAGAAATACTACAGCATTTGTCATGCATGGTGCTCCCGTTTGATAATCACCCTGGGTATATGGTGTGTGCTCCATCCAGTGAGCCATCTCCTGGCGCAAGTCTATACCATTTATTGTCTCTATTTGAGCCCAGAAGGAAAAACTGGCTTGCTGAGGATATCCAGGCAAGCAGAAGAACAGGCCTTCCACCACAACCTTCCTCTTCCTAGAGACTGGAATCCTCAACACTTTATGGCTCGGCCTCCAAAGTGAATCAATTCCCTTTTAAACAGCTCAAGGAATCAGCAAAGGGAAAAAAAAAAAAAAAGCCTATCTGTCTTGTAGCAGTACTCTAACAATTCCAAAATGGCAAAAGAGCTCCCCTATCCCCAAGGCACTTCCCCAACATAGGTTCAGCATGGGAGGTCCCCTGTCTGGTGGCCAAAGGTTCCAGGCTTTGTAGAAGCCTGGCCCCGGTGTCTTCCATCAGATGCAAAGAATTTAGAAGAGGGTTTGCTGCTGGTTATCCAGACTCCACAGCAGACTCTGTGGACTTCATTTTTGGAAAGGCTACTTTAATCTATACGCCTGGCCTGGGGGCGAGGGAGGGCTGTGAGCTAAAACACAAAGCCCTCTGCATTAACTTGTGGACCATGCCGGCTGGTTCTTTGAATTGTGGTCCTACAAGTACCAGCGACCTTGAGGAGGAAAATCAAGCAAGGACCTCCAGCGGAGCCCTCCCAGGGACCTCAGGCCAACCCCACCCTCAGAGTGCATGTTAACCCGGCCCAGAGCCCCGGTCTGGGCTGCGCCGCTTACCAGGGCCTGTAGTTGAGGGCTGCGGCAGCGGGCGCCTGGGCCTGCGCCCGGGGCCGCCGCCACAGCAGCCTGTGGTCCGCCATGGTGCTGGCTCTCCCGGACCTCTGCAGGCATTTAGTCAGGGTTTGTTCCCAGACACCGGGTCGCTAGGAGACCGCGTAGCTCTGTGCTGCAGCACTGCCCTAGGCAGTGATAATGTAACTATTATTATCTCAGCGCAGGGCCACGACTTGCAGGGAAAGAGCGCCTCCCAGGCCCTCCAGTGTTCCCCAACACTCCCACCATTCACGGCTGGAGAAACGGAGAAGGGTTTATTCTGTGGGGGAGGGTAGGTTCATCTTCCCTCAGAAAGTTGCCCTAATGTAGACCATGCCCTTTTTGCTCACCACCGCTAAAAACAAAACAAAACAAACAAAAACAAACAAGCAAAAGCCCTTTTTTGGTGAAAAGAAAGGAAGAAATCAGCTGGAGAAATGACAAGAAAGAGTGGAAAGAAAGGGAAGAGAGCAGACTAACTTCAAATGCTGGGCAGGTCTTTAGCATGGAAGGTTTTCCTGGAGTTCTTGAAACTAGCTGGACTTTAGTGTCTGAAAACTGAGTGTTGTTTCCAAGTTCCTTACAAGTTCTTGTGCTATTTAACGCTTTTTCGCTGTTCAGCTGCCTTGGTAGTCTAGCATCCATGCAAATAACATTGTTTGAGAATGTTTTTTGCATTTGTTAAAGGGGTTAGCATTTCACCATTGTGTTCAGGGTACACAGCAAAGCTTTATGAAGCAAAATTGTTTCAGCAGTTGTGTGTGTGTGTTACTGTAGGATTTAAAAAATATATCTTATTTATGTTGTTGTTGTTGTTAGGGAGATAGATAGATAGATAGATAGATAAGTAGATAAAGCACTGAGGAGCTCTAGTTTGTGGTGCTACCAGGGACTGAACATGGACTCTCCAGGCCTCGAGCCTGGAAGTCCAGTGCACAATCATGAATTAAAGCCATTATTTTAGGAAACTCTTTCCCCACCATCTTCTTTCCAAAAGGGTATCTGTATTTATTGTTTCTCTTTTTGCTCCTTCCTACCAGGTAGCTTCACTATGATTCCAGTTTCTATCAGGTGACTCTGGCTACTGCCTCAAATAATTCTAGCAGTTTCCATGTGGGAAGTACTTTCTGCAATTGCTAAGCTCTTTGATACCTCATGTCCCTTGTTGGGTTTTCAGCTCTGTGGCTGGTTCCCTGCCTTTTATTAAAAACCCCTCTATTTTAAATAGGGTGCCTTTGTTTTCCTGGATAAGTCCTGACTGATACACATGCTACATATGACCTGGTATTTCCATTGTGAGTTTTGCTGATTAGAAAATACTGCATGAGCACAATTTGTAATAGCCAAAACCTGGAAGCAACGTAGGTGTCCAACAATAGATGAGTGGCTGAGTAAATTGTGGTATTTATATACAATGGAATATTATTCAGCTATTAAAAATGGTGGATTTGCCTTCACCTCGTCTTGAAGGAATCATGTCAAGTGAAATAAGCCAGAAAGAGAAGGAAAAATATGGGATGATCCCACTCATAGACAGAAGTTGAAAAATAAAGATAGAAGGGAAACACAAAGCAGAACTTTGGATTTAGTGTATTGCACCAAAGTAAAGGACTCTGGAGTGGGGAGGGGGAATATTCAGGTCCTGGAACATGATGGTAGAGGAGAACCTGTGGTGGGGGGAGGGGTTGGAATGTTATGCAGAAAACAGAAATGCTACACATGTACCAACTACTATATTTTACTGTCAACTGTAAACCATTAATCCCCCCAATATATAAAAGGGAAAAAAAAGGAAGGAAGGAAGGAAGGAAGGGAAGAAGGAAGGAAGGAAGGAAGGAAGGAAGGAAGGAAGGAAGGAAGGGAAAGAAAGAAAGACTGCATGAGGATATCCTTCATGTTAGGAGTTGAGGACAATGTGTGTGTCAACTCTATGATGGGATGGACAAGTTGAATGGATAACTTGGCAACAGTCTAGTAGTATACACAGCAATAATATTAGACTTTTATTAATATAGTGCTTTGTGAAAAAGCAGGAGATTTTTTACTACAATATTGAGTTATCTTGATTTAAAATGCATGTATGCACAGGCCATGGAGTTGACTCAGTAGTAGACTCCATACTTTGCATGTGTCAGACCTGAGGTGCAGTCCCTAGTATTACATAAAATGACAAGAGATTCTCTCATCTTTTTTAATGAGGAACATGGGGTGATGTAGTAGCCAGAGTGTTGGACTTAAGAAGTATGAGGGGGCCTGGCAGTGTTGCACTTGGTTAAGCACTCATACTACCAAACAAAAGAACCTGAGTTCAAGCCCCTGCTCCCTACGCATAGGGTGGACACTTCAAGAACAGCAATTTAAAAAAAAAATGTTCTGAGTTCAATCCCTGGCATCAAATGTGCCAATGTGATGCTGTGGTTATTTCCTTGTCTTACCTGTTAATAAGTAAAAAAGAAATAATTGTAAATATATATATATATACACAAAATGCATTATATATTTAAATGATATGATTAATAAATAATTATTATGTATTTAAGTATATGGAAATGAATAGGCAAAGATTACTTCAAACAATTATGAATGATTCCTATGGAAAAGGCAGAGGAATAGGCATGGAGAACAAGAATGAAAAATAATGCATGAATAAATGACAAGAGCTAGTCTTAAAAAAAAAAAAGGTTATCTTATACAATTAGTTGGGTGGTCGGGTGGTGAAGCACCTGGTTGATCACATGTGTTACACTGTGCAAGGACCCAGGTTCGAGCCCCTGGTTTCCACCTGCAGCGGAAAGCTTTGCCAGTGGTGAAGCAGGGCTGCAGGTGTCTCTCTCTCCCTCTCTATCTCCCCCTTCCCTCTCGATTTCTGGCTGTTTCCATTGAATAAATAAAGATAATACAATCAGTTGATAATGGAGTCCCATGAATTAAAAAAATAAGATTAGTTGGGGGTCGGAGGTAACACAGGAGTTAAGCGCACGTGGCACAAAGTGCAAGGACCAGCATAAGAATCCCGGTTTGAACCCCGCCCCCACCTGCAGGGGAGTTGCTTCACAGGCAGGGGAGTTAATTCACAGGCTGTGAAGCAGGTCTGCAGGTGTCTGTCTTTCTCTCCCCCTCTCTGTCTTCCCCTCCTCTCTCCATTTCTCTCTGTCCTGTCCAACAACAACAACATCAACAGCAATGATAATAATAACTACAACAATGATAAAAACAACCAGGGTAACAAAAGGGAGCAAATGGCCTCCAAGAGCAGTGGATTTGTGGTGCAGGCACCAAGCCCCAGCAATAACCCTGGAGGAAATAAAAAAGATTAGCCAACATACTGTACCAAAATTTGGGGGCAAAGGCGGTTACTAGATAAAAATGTCTAGGGAGTCGGGCAATGATGCACTTGGTTAAGTGCACATATCACCATGTCAAGGACCTGAGTTCAAGTCCCCACTCCCTACCTGCAGGGGGACATTTTATGAGCAGTGAAGCAGGCCTGTAGGTGTCTATCTTTCTCTCTCCTTCCCTCTCAATTTCTCTCTATCTTGTCAAATAAAAATAAAATAGGAAAAAAATGGCTGCCAGGAGCGATGGATTTGTAATGCCGGCACTGAGCCCCATATTTATATATTTATATAAAATTTACATTTTATGGCAGAGCTACGAGCAACAGCAGATCACTTTTTTTTTTTTTTTTTTTTACCAGAGCACTGTTCAGCTCTGGCTTATGGTGGTGTGGGGGATTGAACCTGGGACTTTGGAGCCTCAGGCATGAGAAGCAGATCGCTTTCTCTCCTCTCCTCTCCTCTCCTCTCCCGAATCAACTAGGAATACCAAAGGAGACCACCCGGGACCGAAACAAGACAGGACTAGAATGACCACAGGAACCCAGTAAATCACCGGTGAGTACAAACACATGTGGCTGGTGACAGAGAGGAGAGAGGAGCCTAAGGAGAGATTAAGTGACTGCTGAAAGTCCAGCAGTTTATCAGTTAAGATACCACCTCCAGTCTGCTCCACCAACAAGGGGACAGCTTAAGGGAGGAGAGGACTCCCCAGAGACTCACCAAGTGCAACTCTGAGTCTCCATTGTTACTGCCCTCAGAATCTGGAGCAGCGACAGGGAGGAACACCAGGGGACAGAGATCTAACCAGGAAACTGAGAAGAAGACCTACACATTGGTGGCATAGCTGAGGGGCTGTGAAAGTCTCTTTGCATAAGCACTGGATTATCTCTGCTCCAGCCTACTTTATCTCTTGGTCAGGAGTCAGTGATTAAGCTGAAGCCTATTGATAGTTTAAATGCCCTCAGGTTCCCATAGCCTACAGGGAAGAAAAAAAAAAAAAGAGGCTTTTAAGCCACTGAGCTCCAACTCAGGGATTGAAATATTGTTGAAACAACTGTTAACTTCCACCACTGTGAACCCTTTAGTTAACTCACTTAGACACAAGTCAATCCAGGCAATAGTGATCAGTAATTTGAAAAGTACTGATAAAGGGAACTCATAACATAATATATACAATGGTTAAAACAACAAGAAGAAATATTGGAGAATTGGACCAAGACAAGAGTCCAGCTAAAAATCCTCCAGAGGGTGAAGCACAAAATAACGAGTTCAACACCCAAACATTAGCTAAGGAAATAATAACAGGAGTGAGTAAAGAATTTGAAAAAATTGTAATCATAAATACAGGAACAACAAATGAGACTATGGAAGAAAATACTAATTATCTCATGGTTATTAGAGAGCTGAAAGCTGAAATCACTGAGCTAAGAATGCAACTAGCTGAACAAGCTAAAACAGTATCAGAACAGGGCAACAAAATAGATGAACTCCAGAAAACAGTAGAGGGAAGAGAGAATAGAATCTATGAGGCTGAAGACAGAATTAGCAAGATTGAGGATGAATTAGAGACAACTAAAAAAGAAGTAAGAGATCTCAAAAGAGATTAATAGATGCTGAAAACAACAACAGAGTCCTATGGGATGACTTCAAAAGAAACAATATATGCATAATTGGCATACCAGAGGAAGAAAGAGGAGAGGAAGAAAGCATTTTCCAGGCCATAATAGCTGAAAACTTCTCTAGTCTAGACAACATCAAAGACATAAAGATTCAAGAAGCCCAGAGGGTCCCAAACAGAATTAACCCAGACCTAAAGACACCAAGACATATCATACTTACAATGGAAAGGAATAAGGATAAGGAAAGGATCCTGAAGGCTGCAAGAGAAAAACAAAGAGTCACCTACAAAGGAAAACCCATAAGATTAGCAGCAGACTTCTCCATACAAACACTACAGGCCAGAAGAGAATGGCAAGATATCTATCGAGTACTCAATGAGAAAGGCTTTCAACCAAGAATACTATATCCTGCTAGACTGTCATTCAGACTAGATGGAGGCATCAAAACCTTCTCAGACAAGCAATAGTTGAAGGAATCAAGTATCACCAAGCCTGCCCTGAAAGAAGTTCTGAAAGGTCTCCTATAAACAATCAGACCACCATAAATAGGACATATATCAAAACACTCTAAAACTCTACAAGAATGGCATTAAAATATCTTCAATCTTTGATGTCAATAAATGTCAATGACCTGGATTCACCTATTAAAAGACAAAGAGTAGGAAGATGGATCAGAAAACACAACCCAACAATATGCTGTCTAGAGTTAACCCACCTAACTCAACAAGACAAATACAGACTTCAAGTGAAAGGATGGAAAACTATCATACAAGCCAATGGCCCACAAAAAAGGGCAGGAACAGCTATTCTCATATCTGACATGATAGACTTTAAAATAGATAAGATTAAAAAAGATAGGAATGGACACTACTTAATGCTCAGAGGATCAGTCAATCAAAAGGACTTAAAAATTATTAACATCTATGCACCGAATGAAAAGCCATCTAAATACATCAAACTTCTACTGAAAGAGCTACAGCAGTATATTAACAGCAACACAATCATAGTAGGGGACTTCAACACCCCACTCTCTCAACTTGACAGATCACCCAGGCAGAAAATCAATAAAGACATAAGAGAACTAAATGAAGAGATAGATAAAGTAGAACTATTGGACATTTTCAGAGTCATTCATCCCAAGAAACTGGAATACACATTTTACTCAAATCCACATGGGTCATTCTCAAGGATAGACCATATATTAGGCCACAAAGACAGCATCAGCAAATTCAAGAGCATTGAAATCATCCCAAGCATCTTCTCAGACCACAGTGGAATTAAACTAACACTTAACAAGCAACAAAAGATTAGTAACAGTGCCAAAATGTGGAAGCTCAACAGTACACTCCTTAACAACTACTGGGTCAAAGAGGAAATAAAGGAAGTGAATCAAAATGTTTCAGGAGTTCAATGAAAATGAAGACACAAGCTATCAAAATATTTGGGACACAGCTAAAGCAGTACTAAGAGGGAAGTTCATAGCTATACAAGCATACATTAGGAAACAAGAAAAAGCACAAATAAACATCTTAAAGACCTAGAAGAAGAACAACAAAGGAACCCTAAAGCAACCAGAAGGACAGAAATCACTAAAGTTAGGGCAGAAATAAATAACATTGAGAATAAGAAAACCATACAAAAGATCAACGAAAGTAAATGTTGGTTCTTCAAAAGAGTAAACAAAATCGACAAACCTTTGGCCAGACTCACAAAACAAAAAAAGGAGAAGACCCAAATAAATCAGGTAGCAAATGAAAGAGGAGATATCACAACAGACACTGCAGAAATTCAACATATCATGCGAGGCTTCTATGAACAACTATATGCCACCAAGCTAGAGAACCTGGAAGAAATGGATGATTTCCTAGATACCTACCAACTTCCAAAACTAAGTAAAGAGGAAGTGGATAACATGAACAGGCCCAACACAGCTAATGAAATTGAAAGAGTTATCAAAAATCTCCCCAAAAATAAAAGTCCTGGACTAGATGGTTTTACAAATGAATTCTATAAAACCTTCAAAGAAGAACTAGTACCTCTACTTTTAAAAGTCTTCCAGGACACTGAAGACACTGGAATACTCCCTTCCAACTTCTATGAAGCCAACATCACGCTGATACCAAAAGCAGACAGGGACACAACCAAAAAAGAAAACTACAGACCAATATCTCTGATGAACATAGATGTGAAAATATTGAACAAAACTCTAGCCAACCAGATACAGCAGTATATCAAAAAGATTGTTCATCATGACCAAGTGGGGTTTATCCCAGGCATGCAAGGTTGGTTTAATATACGTAAATCAATCAATGTGACCCACCACATCAACAAAAGCAAGAACAAAAACCACATGGTCATATCAATAGATGCAGAGAAAGCCCTTGACAAAATACAACATCCCTTTATGATCAAAACACTACAAAAAATGGGAATAGATGGAAAATTCCTGAAGATAGTGGAGTCTATATATAGCAAACCTACAGCCAAACCTACAGTCATACTCAATGGTGAAAAACTGGAAGCATTTCCCCTCAGATCAGATTACTAGACAGGGATGCCCACTATCACCATTACTATTCAGCATAGTGTTGGACGTTCTTGCCATAGCAATCAGGCAGGAGCAAGGAATTAAAGGCATACAGATTGGAAGAGAAGAAGTCAAACTGTCCTTATTTGCAGATGTCATGATAGTATACATGGAAAAACCTAAGGAATCCAGCAAGAAGCTTTTGGAAATCATCAGGCAATACAGTAAGGTGTCAGGCTATAAAATTAACATTCAAAAGCCAGTGGCATTCCTCTATGCAAACACTAAGTTAGAAGAAGTTGAAATCCAGAAATCAATTCCTTTTACTATAGCAACAAAAACAATGAAATATCTAGGAGTAAATCCAACGAAAGAAGTGAAAGACTTGTACACTGAAAATTATGAGTCACTACTCAAAGAAATTGAAAAAGACACAAAGAAGTGGAAAGATATTCCATGTTCATGGGTTGGAAGGATTAACATCATCAAAATGAATATATTACCCAGAGCCATCTACAAATTTAATGCTATCCCCATCAAGATCCCAACCACATTTTTTAGGAGAATAGAAAAAAATGCTACAAATTTTTATCTGGAACCAGAAAAGACCTAGAATTGCCAAAACAATCTTGAGAAAAAAGAATAGAACCGGAGGCATCACACTCCCAGATTTCAAACTATATTATAGGGCCATTGTCATCAAAACTGCTTGGTACTAGAACATGAATAGACATACTGACCAGTGGAATAGAATTGAGAGCCCAGAAATGAGGCCCAACACCTATGGACATCTAATCTTCAACAAAGGTGCCCAGACTATTAAATGGGGAAAGCAGAGTCTCTTCAACAAATGGTGTTGGAAACAATGGGTTGAAACATGCAGAAGAATGAAATTGAATCACTGTATTTCACCAAATACAAAAGTAAATTCCATGTGGATCAAGGACTTGGATGTTAGGCCAGAAACTATCAGATACTTAGAGGAAAATATTGGCAGAACTTTTTTCTGCATAAATTTTAAAGACATTTTCAATGAAACAAATCCAATTACAAAGAAGACTAAGGCAAGTATAAACCTATGGGACTACATCAAATTAAAAAGCTTCTTCACAGCAAAAGAAACCACTACCCAAATCAAGAGACCCCTCACAGAATGGGAGAAGATCTTTCTTTACATGCCATACATCAGGGAAGAGTTTAATAACCAACATATATAAAGAGCTTGCCAGACTCAACAACAAGACAACAAATAACCCCATCCAAAAATGGGGGGAGGACATGGACAGAATATTCACCACAGAAGAGATCCAAAAGGCTGAGAAACACATGAAAAAATGCTCCAAGTCTCTGATTGTCAGAGAAATGCAAATAAAGACAACAATGAGATATCACTTCACTCCTGTGAGAATGTCATACACCAGAAAAGGTAACAACAGCAAATGCTGGAGAGGGTGTGGGGTCAAAGGAACCCTCCTACACTGCTGGTGGGAATGTCAATTGGTCCAACCTCTGTGGAGAACAGTCTAGAGAACTCTCAGAAGGCTAGAAATGGACCTACCCTATGACCCTACAACTCCTCTCCTGGGGATATATCCTAAGGAACCTAACACATCCATCCAAAAAGATCTGTGTACACATATGTTCTTGGCAGCACAATTTGTAATAGCCAAAACCTGGAAGCAACCCAGGTGTCCAACAACAGATGAGTGGCTGAGTAAGTTGTGGTACATATACACAATGGAATACTACTCAGCTGTAAAAAAAATGGTGACTTCACCGTTTTCAGCCGATCTTGGATGGACCTTGAAAAACTCATGTTATGTGAAATAAGTCAGAAACAGAAGGATGAATATGGGATGATCTCACTCTCAGGCAGAAGTTGAAAAACAAGATCAGAAAAGAAAACACAAGTAGAACCTGAAATGTAGTTGGCATATCGCACCAAAGTAAAAGACTCTGGGGTGGGGGGTGGGGAGAATACAGGTCCATGAAGGATGATAAATGACATAGTGGGGGTTGTATTGTTAAATGGGAAACTGGGGAATGTTATGCATGTACAAACTATTGTATTTACTGTTGAATGTAAAACATTAATTCCCCAATAAAGAAATAAAATTTTTAAAAATTTACATTTTATATAAATAGTTTTAATATAAAATAAACTAAGAAAGAAAAATAGTTACTGAGACATAATTTCAAATAATACATTGAGTATTATGGACTGCTAAAGCAAAACCTGCTTCAAAACCAAGTAAGTTTTCAATAATAAGGACAGAACGTGAGACAGATCATGAGGCACAGGGCTGCAAGTACTGGATAAAGCACTGTCAGATCTCTAGCGATTTTATGTGAGCCTCAACTGAGAAGATTCTCAGTTTCAAGATTTTCCTGTCTGTTTCAGTCAGATATGAGCAGAGTTTGCAAATACTGTTGATGGGGGGAAAAAATCCTGCTTCTTGTTTCAGTTAAACATGAGCAGGGATTATGAATATTATAGTTTTTTTTTTTTAAATCTTGCTTCTTGCTTCAAGGGTTAACTCTGGCCTTACAGATGACCTGCTTTTCCTATTAGGATCCAGACTGTGGTCTACAGATGCACTAAAATAAGAGAAACAAGGAGTGTTTGGAATGTCTTAGAGAGGAGTTGAATTTGTGGTCTGGGAGGGGGCACAGTAGATAAAGGATTAGACTCTCAAGCATGACGTCCTGAGTTCAAATCCCGGCAGCACACATACCAGAGTGATGTCTGATTATCTCTCTCTGTCTCTCCTCCTATCCCTCTCATAAATAAGTAAATAAAATAAAAATAAAGGAGTTGAATTATTCCCAAAGTAATTAAATTATGATATGATAATATCATATCTACCTTTACCTACTGTGCCACCTCCCAGACCACAAATTCAGCTCCTCTCTAAGACATTTCAGTCGCCACCTGCAGGGGGAAATCTTCACAAGTCAGTGAAGTAGTGTTGCAGGTGTCTGCCTTGTCCCTCCCTTTCTACCTCCTTCTCCACTTTCAGTTGTTCTCTGTTTCTATCCACTAAATAAATAAATATATTAAAAACTCAAAATATTACAATAAAAATAACTAAACACTTCCCTAGGTTTGGTTTTGTTTTTTGCTTTACCTTGATCTTATTTTGAGAGTTGATGTGAATTTTATTTTATTTATTTACTTTTCTAAGAATCCTAGTTCTGGAAGGCTCTGTGTAAGTGCTATAAGAATACTAGAAAAATAATTTAATGTAGTGTCCCAAAAGCAATAAATGTCAGTTTAAAACTATATGGTATCTGTTTTTCATTACGCTTAAAGTGAACTTTGCTCTTCTCATTTTAAAAATATAGAAGTTAGTGTATTTTGTTAATTCTGACATTTCTCCAAATATAATGAACTCTCTCTCTCTTGAGAATTAACACACAAGATGGTGGTTACTTGGGCTTTGCCACAATTTTACATAGTGATGTTAAAAAAAACATTTGTTAAGTTGGACTGAAGCAATTCAAATAAAACAGTAATGCATTGTTGACTTATTAGAATCATTATATTTATACCTAAAGACAGACAAAATCACCAGTCAAGGTAGTGGGGGACTATGTGCTAGTCCAGAGCACTACATTTGAATTGCCCAGAAAAAAAATATTAACACAGGGTTGGGGAGACAGCATAATGGTCATGCAAGTAGACTCTCATGCCTGAGGCTCTGAGGTCTCAGGTTCAATCCCTCATACCACCATAAGCCAGAGTTGAGCAGTGCTCTGGTCAAATAAATACATAAACAAATGAATAAAAATGTTAACACACAATCAAGCTGAAGAGGCAACATAATAAAGATTAGACCAGCCTGGGTTTGAATTATAGCACACTCAATAGAGCTGGGAAGGTGATTTATAGACTCTATACTATACCTCTCTATAGTCTTTTTTTTTCCTTCATTATAAAAGATCTGATAAAAGTCCAAATTATGAGGTATTACTGGTGGAATTGACAGGTGAGTCACCTGGTAAAGCACACATGTGACCATGTTCAAGGATCCAGGTTTAAGCCCCAGGCCACCATAAGGGTGTGCCTGCAAGGGGGGAAAGCTTTACAAATGGTGAAAATAAGCTAATGTGCCTCTCTGTCTCTCTCTCCCTCCCCCACTCCCAGCTCCCTGTATCTCTCTGTCTCTCATCCTCTATCTTAGAGGAAACAAAAGAAAAAATGGCCCCTAGGAGCAGTACAGTTGTACAGATGTTGAATCTCAGTGATAAATGCTGCTGTAATTATATATACATGTACATATACATGTTTATTATGAGAATGCATTATAGAAATACTTACAAGCTGTATTGCCAATAAAAATATAATGCAAACTACAAGTGTTTTCTATATAAATTTTTCCAGTACTCAAAAGAGCAGTCAAAGATGTTGTTCAGATATATTCCTTATATTTACAGGTTTAATCCCTAGCACCACATTTGCCAGAGCAATATTCAGGACTGACTATTTCTCTCCTTAACTATATAAATAAACCTTTAGATAGGCTCAATTGATTCTTAAAGAAAAGTAAAAAGAGACTAGGAAGATGTTTCCCTCCATCAACCATTATATAGCACTCACCCACTGGGGAAAATGGTCACCCTACTTATTGACTCTAATTAGTATAGTATAAACAGTTATAAATCAAATTCCACCCATTGACTTGTTTGTATAAACAGTAACCCAACCTAAGTTAATCAGTATATGGCATTCCCTAGAGATGACTTGCATTGGTCCAGTGTTCAATGTAAATTTAGTGGCTGGGAAAGAGAAGGCTTTTCTCTTGCTCTCAGTGGTTTTTCTTCTACAATTATAATTGGTTTTTAATTCACCAAAATTATTTGAGGTAGCTGATCTTACTTGAGCCATTAGAGGGCAACAAATCATTGGCTATTTCCTAGCTTCTACCATGGTAGTTTACAAAAAGCTCTACAAATGTTGACTTGTGTTTAGATTCTGTGAAGTTGAAGGACAAAAGCCATATTCAATCATGGGTCCAGCTGTGATAATGACAACATATAGAACTAGACTGGGGCAGAATGCTATCTATATTGGGTAAAAATGGCCCTGAACCAGGCATACCTTCACTGTTCTTCACATAAAGTCAAGCACACTTTTATCGAAATGGTATTCTATTCGATTATGCTAAATTCTAACTTGTGTCTTTCACATTATGATCATTTCATTACATAATATAAATAAGCTGCAGACTTGGACAAGGTCATAAGACACCTCAGTGACTACAGAAACAAAGAAACCTTATTAGCTGTGTTGATACTGAGGTGAGTCATTAATGTCTGTTTGTTTTCATTATATTCCATTAACATTATTATGCTAATTGTGCTTGAAAAGCCAGCCTGCTGGACAATTAATTGAACAATCCTCTAATATTTCTAAAGAATTTCATATATCTCCAAACTTCAACTGACTATTCCGCTATTTTGCTGTCAGGATTTAGAGAAGAGTAATGCTAAGCTGAGAGAATGACCATTTGAACCGTGGCTCTACTTTTTACTAGCTGCATAACACTGGGAAAGTCATCTAACCTTACTATGCCTCAGTGTCACCTTCTATAAAAACAGATGGTAATAATAGCATCTACCTCCTGGGTTTTGTGGGATCACATGAGTTACCACCTGTAAAGGACTTAAAGCAGCATGTAAATAAGATCAGTAAATATTAGGCCTGTGTGTAAGTCAGGGATTTCTGAAATGGGGTATCTACATAAAACTATTCAATGAATTTCAGTGATCTGTATATCTGGACAAGGGGAAAAGATGGTGATATGAAATAAAAACCACTTACCTGAACTGGAGTTGGTGTATTGCACTAAAGTAAAAGACTCTGGATTGGGTAGGGGGCAGAGTACAGGTCCTAGAAAAGGATGGCTGAGGACCTAGTGGGGGTTGTACTGTTATGTGGAAACGAGAAATGTTATGCATGTACAAACTATTGTACTTACTGTCGACTGTAAACCATTAATTCCCCCAATAAAGAAATAAAAAAAGAACTTAAAAAAAGAAATAAAAAACACTTTATTTTCTTCAAATGGCTGACAATCTTGCTTCAGCTTTTAGCTTATCAATAATTAATATCTGTGCCCAGATAGCTTCACAAACTTGGACAAATCATTCAATTCCTCATTTTGTTCATCCATTCTCCTACTTTCAATGAGCATCACTATTACCACAAGTCTACACGTAGTTTACTTTTTTGCATTTGGAATTTTTCCCAGACCTTTGTTACAACCAGTTAGCTGGGGTGAATTCTTATGTCACCCCATTAACTTCTGTGCTCTGAGTTGATTTCTGTGGCTTAGGCTAAATGGTTTCTTTCTCATCCTGGTGCAATAACTTTGAGTTATAACAGGAAACTGCAGAGTTTTTTTTTTTGTTTTTTTTAATTGAGGAAAGCTTTGAGTGGTGAAGCAGTTCTTTCTCTCTCTGTCTCTCCATTTTATTTGCTAGGACAGAGATAAATTGAGAAGGGAGGAGAAGATAGAGGAAGAAATCAAAGCATCCCCCTCCAGGTGGACAGTGAGGTCTCAAACCCGGGTGGGTGTTGGAATTCCATTGTTTATAAGCTAACTCTTTCACCACGCAGTATGGCTGGGGTCCAAAAGTCAGCATCAGAGGTGTGGTTCCAAAACACAGCTTACAGGGGACTAGGATACAATGGTGGTTATTGTACTGTGTCAATTGCACAAGCTTCCAAAGTTCTGAAGATGTCTGAAATGAAGAGACTCTGGAATCACTGTTTAAGGCAGATTTCATGTACTGTACTTTCTCAGAAACTTCAGTTTGGAAATGAGGCCCCATTTGCAGCCTGCCTCTGATCTCAGCAGGCTTAGCAAAGTGGATTTCTCCACTGGGATTCAGTGGAAAAGTAGAGTTGCACAGGCAAGTACTGAGATTGGTTGCAAATCAGAAGTTTACTGATTTTTGTAAAGTTTCATATGAAAGTACCAGACAAGTTTGGACCCCGACCATACCCCTAATGTCTGTCCTATCTGAAATAATAAACACTGGTAATAACATTTACTGGACACATATAGTGCTAGATACCTTATGTGCTTCCTCTCATTTAATTCTTAAACAATCTCCATGAAGTAAGTACTGTTTGTCATTCCCTGTTATAGATGTTGACATTGAGACACAGACAGTTTGAGTAATTTGACTAAGGTCACTACTGTTAAGTGATGGAAGCAAGAGTCAAATACAAAGGGACTTCAGAGTCCACTGGCCATATTGAATTTCATATGAGTCTTGTGCTCCCAGAAAACAATTGGGATGCTCATTTACCTGTTCTTAACCCTAGCCCTCTGACTTATTTGCGATGTCCCTTCCCCTTTAATGAGTAATTTCTCCATGACCTGAATAACACTCGTCACTTGATTGTCTAGTGCATTTTGTCTTCATACGACAAACTTACCCACAGAAAGCAAGATCTTCACTTAATATCTAGGAAAATAAAAATCCAGTTTGTGGAGTCCTTAACTGTTATCTGGGAAGCCTTTTATTATTTTTTTTTCAGTAGCATGACCACACATTTCCAAAATTTTTACTAACAAGGAGAGGAGGCAGGGCCCTGAATAAATATGAGATGAGATCAGTTTATAGAAATGTCAGTCTGCTAAAGCTGCCAGCTCTTGCTAAAAGACAGTGAAAAAGAAGATGTGATATTTAAAATCACTTCTTTCCACCAAACTAGTCTCTCTTCCCCTCACTCTCTTTCAAATTTTAAAATGATTTTCATTAGAAATCTATAACAAATTTCCTTTAAAAAAAAAACACGCAAGGATTTGTTTAATAAAGAAACACAGAGAGAACAGAGCACTGCTCAGTTTTGGCTTATGGTGGTGCCAGGGGTTGAACCTGGGTCTTGGAGCCTCAGGCATACTAATACTGTTAAGTGTTAGTAAGTAGAGCTGTTTCTGCTCTCTGCCCCAGCCCCCCAGCCCTCTAGCCCTTGCCAAATTTTCAGTCATCATTTATGGGCACCTCTGTGCAATTCTGTACTACTCTTTAGGGAATAGAAGCAAAAAACATGTCTTGCTCAATTTACACCAAAATAGAGCTCAAATCTACTTGTAGCCTCCTATAAAGCTTTCAGTATAGGATTGTTTATTGAAAACACATTGATAAGGACAGCTATGTAGGGAGTACTTTAGAACAATGAATAATAAATACAAAGCTAACACAGACAAAACTGTTTCATTTTAGAATTTCTTTAGCTAAAGGTTTAAGATTCAACTTTCAACAAATAAAAAGGAACCTATAATATTCCAAAAGATCATCCAAGCATTGCCGAAATAATCTGATTGCTGGATCTTTCTGTGCCTCCGTTTCTCCATTTATATAGTATTGAGACCAAGGCACACAGCAAATTCAGTAAAAATTCAAAATCCCCACCCACATGAAACATTTCTTCTATTTCCAGGATAGGAAAGTTAAAAATGTATATGAAATATCTCCTGTCCTAAAGAAACAAGTGCATAATTCAGTGGCATTAGTATAGTCACGTTGCGCAACCACCATCTTTATTTAGGTTCAAAACTTTTCATTACTGCGAGATAAAACCAAGTACTCCCTAATCAATCACTCCTCATTTCCTGTTACCCTCAGTCCCTGGAAAACATCAGTCTATTTCTGTCTGTCCAAAATAAGAATTTATTTATTCTGAATATTTCACATAATTGAAATCAGACAACATATAATCTTTTGTGCCTGTGTTCTTTTACTTAGGTTATAATTTATAAGGTCTGTCCATGTTGTAACATGTATCAATACTTCATTCTTTTATATTAATTTTTTTAAATTATCTTTATTTACTTATTGGATAGAGACAGCCAGAAATTGAGATGAAGAGGAAGATAGAAGGAGTGAGGCAGAGAGGACCTGCTGCACTGCTGCACCACTTGGGAAGTATTCCCCCTGTAGGTGGAGACTGGGGGCTTAAACCTGAGTCAGTGCACATGCTGAGTTTCAGTGATGCTCAACCAGGAGCGCCACCACCTGGCCCCTAATATTTCTATTTCTTTCTAAGACTCAATACCATCCCATTTTGTGCATGTATCACATTGTATGTACCCACTGATGGGCTAATAGACCTTGGGGTTGTATCCCCCAATTGCTATTGTGAATAGTATTGCTATGAATATTTGTGCCCAAGTATCTGAGTACCTATTTTTAGTACTTTGGAGTATATACCTCTGCTGTCCTTATATAATTCATTTGCTTCTTCTTCTTCTTTTTTTTTTTTTTAATTTTGGTAGAGGGTGAGAGGCAGAGAAGAAGAGAAATACTGAGAGAGGAAATATACACTGTAGTACTGCTCCACCCTTTGTGAATCTCCCCCTGGGCAGGCCTTTCCATGTGGTGCCTGTGGTTTAAAACCAGGTCTTCACACATGTTAAATTGTGTGTTCTACCAGGTGAGCTATTTCCTCAGCCCTAAATCTATCTATGTGTTGAACAAAGCTTGCTTTGCCCGCATTTCTTAACTTAGTTTTAAAACAGTTTGGAAATTTCAGCTCTTTTCTGCTACACGCAAAATGTGTAATAGGGAGCTGATGATATTTCCTAAACTTGTAAAATATACTTGTGTGTGTTAGGGAGAAAGTAAGATAATTGTTCTTAGGGGTAGATAGTATAATGGTTAGGCGAAGAGATTCTTGTGCCTGAAACTCCAAAGTCCCAGGTTCAGTCCCCACACCACCATAAGTCAGAGCTGAGCAATGGTCTGGTAAAAAAAAAAAAATGTTCTTGTACCAATTTCACATGGTTGTTGAGAGAATTATGCAAGATAAAGTATAAAGAGTAGTTAAACACAATCTCTGTAACCTTTTTCTTTTTATTGTTGCTGTTATTAGTTAAGTAGGTATCATTGCATTATAACACTGTATAAGTTTCAGGTGTGCATCACTGAAACTCAGCATGTGAGTCTCCTTTGAACTGCTTGATGACACATTCTACCCCCATCAGTGCCCTGACCTTACCCACTTCCCTTCTGGTAACCACTAATTGGTCTTGCATTCCAAAAGCTTATTAGTACCAATGGTTCTTATGTTAACTGAGTATCAACACTCCTGAAGTTGGATCTGCAAGGGAGGCATCTGGGCAATAATTCAGAGAGGTTCAGGGAATGTGGTCAGTGCAAACAATCAGGAGTCCTGTGGGCACTGGATTAAGTTAGGGGTGAGGTACAAGCCTTTCCATAATCCATAACCCTACTCCCTCCCTTCGCAAAACACCCCTCCCCAGCATAGTTAAGCACTTCCGCCCAGCACTCACACAATCTTCTCTTCATTTCCTATGGCCCTTTCTCTCACTGCAGCAAACCCTCAGATAGATAGTGAGCAAATTTGTCTTTCTCATTTAAAATAACTTCTACTTGTGGACTAAATCATTAAAGAGCCACTGAAAACTCTTGTGTTGTTTATTCAGACCTGCTTGCACAATGTGCAGAATTACGTAGCCAGGATATTTTGTAACATGCTGACTTTGTCAAACTGAACTAAACAGCTAATATACTTCATTTGACTTTAGAAAGCACCATCAAACAACTTCAAGGGAGAACATTTTAGAATACTTTTCATGTCAGAACATGCATCAAAAATTATATTTTCAGCCCTCTTGAGGCTGAGGAAAACCTGTAGAACATTCCTGGCTTGCCAATCTAGTTCAGCAAGTCTAGGCAAGCAGAAACATTTTCTCTAACAACTAATGCCAGCCTACTGTCCCTCCTGATTGCCCATGTGACTGAGAATATTGGTGTTGTTACAGCTTTTACATCTAATTTTTATTGTTTTCCTTTTGCTCTCAGTAAACATGAGACCAGAAGTTCAAAGATGGTTGAAAGCCTGAATTAAATATTGGCTGGACTTGGATTTCTGTGCTGGCTTTGATTCTTACTGGCCACATGATATTGTACTATTTTGTCAGCTTCTTTGTCAAGTACTTTGCCAGTTGTGCCTCAGTTTCCACATCCTTAAAAGAGACAGAATACCTACTCCAGTGTTGTGAGTGTTCAAAGCAATAATGCAAGTCAAGTGTCTAGAGCAGTGCTCAACTCATGGACACATAGCAAATTTCTTTGTTGAGATTTTTTTGTCAACAATTAGTATTTTTTCTTCTGTCTCCCCTCACCCTCCTTCCAACTGATTAGAAGGGTTGTGTTTCAGGAGAGAGAAAATAATAATGTAAACACAGTTCTAGTTGTGTTCTTTAAATTATGCATTCCTAAGGAGAAAAGAGAGAAAGAAAGAAAACAGGGACTGATTTGAAGACAGGGATTCTTATCTTCCCACACCCCCAAACTGAGTAAGAATACCATCCAACCCAAACAAACTAGAAAAGAATTTCCTGGTTTTGGCACAAGAATATACTGGAAAACCATGGGGTCTTCTGGCTAGAGGAGGCCAGACAGAACAGTGGACAATATTACAGAATCTCTCTGTCTCTCTCTCTCTCTCTCTTTCTCTCTCTCTCTCTAGAGTGTAGTGTAGTAGTAAATGGTAAAGAAGCTCTAATCTAAGGAGCCACTGTTTACCTCATAAAGAAGTTCTGTAAATGTAACAAGTTTGGGGGTTTTGGTAGCATCGAAAGGAAAGAGACAGGCATTGTTCTTATAAATCTCATACTGTTCAGAATTAAGAACATGCCACAAACATTTAGAGATAATAAAGATTAAGTTACTAGAATATTGACACATTTTATCAATTATCTTCAAATAATAGTAAGAAAGCTTAAGAGTTTTAGGAACCTCTTGGAACCAGGCTTATCACAAAGTGAGCTAAGCTAAAGTCCACCTCCATTCTTTCTTAGGTTTCTGAAATATGAAAATAATAGATCAATAAACATAGTTTTCAGTTTCTATAATGGTGTAGCAAACCACCCCAAACCCAGGTACTGAATAGATGTCATTCCTTTGTTTATGATTCTGCAATTTGGGCAGGACTCACAGGGATAGTTCATTGCCTCTGTTATATATGTATTCATTTATGATTAGGAAGGTCTTTCAGGCTTTCTTTTCACTTGTCCTCTCATCCCACTCTCATCCCAGTAATCTAATAAGAGCTTATAACATGGCAGTTGGACCCCAGGATGGTAAAGGGTGGAGCTAGCTAACTGGCCAGGAACTGTACATAATCAATTCTGTCACAGTCTGTAAGTGGAAGCAGGGCACAAGGCCAGTTCAGATTTTAGGGAAGAGGAATAAATCACCTTTGGTTGAAGGAGTAGCAGGAACCTGCAAAGAAAGGGTCACCAACAGTCATAATTGGAACTTGTCCACTGTAAGAAATTGTGGGGCAATCCTGGAACCTTAGGATAGGGCCCACTTTCCCGCATGCCTCTCCCAATCCATATTAAATAATATTGCATTTGCTGATCGCAACCTAATCAACGCAACGATTGCCACCTCAACATGCTTCAGCTCAGACTGTGTCCAGAGACTTCAGGTGTAGAATGACAACCCTTCAGCTTCATTACTCGGGTGAGACTTTTCCTTTCATAGTATTCTCTAATTCCATCCCAGGTGGTTCACTTTCTAACAAAGTCCCAAAACCTAGATATAGATCAGGTTGTGTGAGAGAGAGCATATGTTTACACGTATCCATAAACTACTGCAAAATATATACCTGAAAGCAGAAGTACACTAGAGTTTGCAGTGAGTATCCCCCTAACACTTCCTCTCCACTATTCCAACCTTTGGGTCCATGATTGCTCATCAATTTGTTTGGCTTTGTATGTTAACTCTCTTTTCAGTCACCAGGTTCCAGATGTCATCAGGATGCCGGCCAGGCTTCCCTGGACTGAAGACCCCACCAATGTGTCCTGGAGCTCTGCTTCCCCAGAGACCCACACTACTAGGGAAAGAGAGAGGCAGACTGGGAGTATGGGCCGACCAGTCAACGCCCATGTTCAGCAGGGAAGCAATTACAGAAGCCAGACCTTCCACCTTCTGCAACCCACAATGACCCTGGGTCCATACTCCCAGAGGGATAGAGAATGGGAAAGCTATCAGGAGAGGGGATGGGATATGGAGATTGGGTGGTGGGAATTGTGTGGAGTTGTACCCCTCCTATCCTATGGTTTTGTTAATTTATACTTTCTTAAATAAAAAAATAAATTTCAAAAAGATAATATATTTTTATATTTTTAAAAGCTGAAAAAATAAAATAAGAATATTTTTGTGACATGTAAGAAAAAAAAAGAAATTGTGGGGCATTTAAATGTTTGCATTTAGTACACTAACATTTTTAACATGAAAGTACACTTGAGTATGTGGGTAGCCTCCTTTGAGTAGAATTTCAGTATTCTAAATAGAGGGTGGGGTCCAAAGATCCCTCCTTGTTTTCTCTTAGTGTGTGATGAAGATTTTTTTAAATCCTTTCTCCCTCTCTCTCTGTCTCTCTCTCTTCCCCTCCTTCCCTCACTCCCTCCCTCCCTGAGTCCTGGATGACTGTGTAATATGCATCAAACACCAAGAATCATTCATTCATCAGGACACTGCCCTTCTTGGATAAGCGCTCTAAAATATATATATATATATATGAAACGTTGACAAAATCATAGGATAAGAGGGGTACAACACACAATTTCCACCACCAGAACTCCATATCCCATCCCCTCCCTTGATAGCTTTCCTATTCTTTAACCCTCTGGGAGTATGGACCCAAGGTCATTGTGGGATGCAGAAGGTAGAAGGTCCGACTTCTGTAGGCTTCTTTAATTGCTTCCCCTCTGAACATGGGCATTGACAGGTGAATCCATACTCCCAGCCTGCCTCTCTCTTTCTCTAGTAGGATGGGGCTCTGGGGAAGCAGAGCTCCAGGACACATTGGTGGGATTGTCTGTCCAGGGAAGTCTGGTCGGCATCATGCTAGCATCTGGAACCTGGTGGCTGAAAAGAGAGTTAACATACAAAGCCAAATTGTTGATCAATCATGAATCTAAAGGCTGGAGGAGTGCAGATGAAGATTTGGGGGGTACAAGTGCTCTGATTTTAAGGGTACTGAGGTAACACCACCTGGAAAATTTCTCACTGTCTCCCTGCCAGAGTATCAATTAAGCAGCACGGCAGTTATCTTTTCCCCACACTGTCTGACCCTCCAAAGTGTGAAGGGGTTTCCTGCCACATGGCAACTACTCCCCACATGTACAGTACCTATAAAGTAATGTGATTCTGAGATGCACACAGAGATTTAGCAATACCAATAAGCAAGGCATGCCTGTACATAGGAAATGAGAAGCTTCTAAGGAGTTTTGAAGGTGTTTATATTTTCTGAGAATCAATCTTTTTTTCTGTCTCAGTGTTTAGTCCATTTTTTAAATGCTAGTCTGGTCAGCTGTGCTAAGAGGAACCAAGAAAGAGGTTTTTGTTCAGTATGGGCTAGAGTCTTAAAGGAGAAGCTATATGCCAACCTCCTAGAGGGAAAGAACAACAGAGTGAGGGTGAACAAGTAGAAGAGTCTCAAAAGGAAGGCAAACTGAGGAGAGCTCCTCATAGTAAGCCATGTTTATCAAACCTGGGTCCATCCATATAGACTATTACTCCTCATGAGGCTCAGACAAGAAGAAAGAGTGTACTGGAATGATGGCCCAGGCTGGATTGGGTGCTAAGTATGCAGTTTGTTCTCAAGAATGAAACCAGCTGGGTAGACAGCATAGGAGTGATGCAGAAAGACTTTCATGTCTGAGGTGCCAGGGTCTTAAATTCAATCTCCTGTACCAGCATGAGCCAGAGCTAAGAATGGTGGGACTGAGGACTAGGGACCACCCAGGTTCTTTTCACACACAGACTTGACTGGGCTGCTGCATGAGGAGACCTGAAAGCAGAACTGAAAGTGGGAAATCGCTGTCACTACTAATGTCCCAAGCTCAATCTTGCCCTCATAATCTGCTCCAGTTATCTAAAACAATGCCAACACACAAAGAGTTAGAATAACAGTAGTCCTTTCTTTTGCATTGCAGGACATACATCTAAGGCCTGTGATTTAAATTGCTGGGGATAGTGAGGTGCTGTCTGAGTGTCTCTTCCTGCTTGCTCAAGTCTCTTCATGTTGTCTCTAGTGGAGGCCTCAAGTTAGCTGTGTTCAGTGGTGGCTCATGGCTCTAAGAGCAAGCCTTTCCAAAGTCCCAGGCAAAAACTGCAAGGTGTTTATTACCTAGCTTCAGGATATGATTTTACTTATCCTGCTGACTTAACTATTTCCTTTTTTTTTTTATTTTGATAGACAGACAAATCTAGAGAGGTGAGGTAGACAGGGAGAGACAAAGGGTGACACCTGTAACACTGTTTCACTACTCATGAAGCTTCCCCCCTGCAGATGGGAGCCAGGGATTTGATCCCAGGGCCTTGCACATGATAATGTGTGTGCTCAGCTGGTTGCACCACAGCCTGGCCCCTAATCAACTATTAAAATACATTCCACATGCAAAAAAAAAAAAAAAAAGGTATAGACCTTACCTCTTTGACTAGGGGTGTTAAACAATTTGCCACCACATGTTTTTGGTCATCTACAGGCCTCCAAAACTTTGAGCTAACTTTTCAGATAGTGAGAAAGACTAAGTGGGGTGGGGTCGGGGGGGGGGAGAAACCGTCTGGGTGGCACACATCACAAAACAGTGCATTATTCAAGGGAGCTATTGGGTTCTTGGAAAAGTTGTGACACATTTTTGCTTTTATAAAACAAAAAAAGATATCATGACTTTTCTGACAATCCAATATTTTGCTGACCCTTGCCACTATATATTAAAATGTGTGGTTGGGGGCTAAACCCACATGCTCATCAACCTCCCAACTCTTCTTTCTCTTTCTTTCTCTCTTTCTTTTTGAGACAGGAGAGACAGAGAGAGAAGAGAACAAACCACAATACCACTCTACTATGTGTGGGTATTCTTTGTGATGCTTCCATATGCAGCCAGGGATCAAACTCAGGGCCTCACTGATAGCAAGACATGGTTTAAATGGAGCTCCAGCTCCTTACCATTATTTTTAATACCTCACAACATCCTACTACGTCCTTAGCAGGGTTTCCCAGATTCTCACAGGTGACAGCTGGGAGACAGCAATGCATGGGGAAGGAAAAACAAGTTCCCATATCATGGAGAAATAAAAAATCATACCCATGTGAAAACAATGAAACCAGTAGCTCCCCTCCCCCCCAATACAATGACTTGAATTTAAAATAAAATAACAAAGAAAAAGCAGTGGCCTGGGAGATGGTGCAGTGGATAAGGAATTAGATCATCAAACATCAGGTCCTGAGTTTGATCCCTGGCATTACATATTAGAGTGATGCTCTGATTCTGTCTTACTCTCATAAATGAATAAATCTTGAAGAAGGAGGGGGGAGGAGAAGGGGAGAGGAAGGGGAAGGAGAGAAAGGAGAGGGGGAAGAAAGAAAAGAAAAGCCAAGTACTCTAGTGGTCTCTAGGCCTGCTCTGGTCCAACAGGATCCACCACTCAGAAACTGGTTGAGCCTGTTAGATTACTTAGTTCTCAAAGTCATGGTTTCTTTCTGTGCAAAATCCAAGTAATACTATGACAGTGGCCCAGAAAACCAACTTCACATAGCTTCCAGTGCAAAGCATAACTGACCAATACCCCTTGCCCCAGCTCCTCAGCACCAACAACTACCCACTATTATTCATCCTGAGCTTGGTGCAAAGGCCCCTTTACTAGGACTGCTTATAGTCTTGGGAAACTTTTTCAGAGCATTACTGTAGTATATAAAGCTCTCTTTCACCCAACTTCCTGTCCTTGCCTCTTTCCTCCACAACAATGGCAACAGCACCCAGGTCCAGCTCACTGCTCAGGATCCCTCACAAATCTCTGCTCCAATCCTCCCATTTGCCTTTTCTTGGAGGTACAGCCGAAATGAAATGTAGAGGCTGCTGAGAGCATTAAATAAGTGGGGGTTGAGCATTTAGTCAAGGCCTAGCATATGGCTGGCATTCACTCAATGAGCACTTATTGAGTCCTTGCTGTGTATAACTTTAGCCTGGTGTCCCTATGGAGGTCACTTTCTTGAAGTTTCCTGTGAACTCTTGCTGAGGGTTAAAGTCCCAGCTCTTCAGTAGGACAACAGGACAGAGAACAAGTCCTTGAAACTCTGACCCCCTAAGGGGTCTCAGCACACACACCCTCTCGCCCCTCCCACTCCTTATATCTAAGCCTGTAGTAAAAAATAACTTCCATCTCTCCTCTTTTCTTTCAAATAGAAGCCCTCATGAGCATCCTAAGATCCAGTTCAATCGTGGGGTCCTAGCTGAGCTCAGCATGCACCATGGATCAGTATTTGCCACACTGAGCTGCAGTGACTGTCACAGTGTCCTGCTAACAGAGCCTGTCTATCCCGGTTAAGGTCCCATGCGCCCACCGCTTGGTAGATCCGCAATACAGGCCCGCAACTGGGCGTGTGAGTCTAGAGCACTGGGGACGGTAGTGGGGTTGACAGCCGGGGCTGGGCTATGCCTGGCGGGCGGTCGCGGAGCAGCAGGAGCCGGGAGTGCAGGGCCATCCGGCAGGCAGGGGCGGAATCGGCGGACGCCGCGGGGCCCAGGACCCCGGCCGATCTCGCCCCGCCCGCTCCCCGCCCGGCAGCTGGCAGTCTCACCCGGGATTGTGGCTAGCCTCACCGCCCCGCGCTCCCCTCCGCTATTAGCTGCGGCCCCTGCAGGGAAAGCGAAACAAAAGCCGGCTGTCCGGGCCCCGCCTCTGCCCGTGTTGCAGCCCAGGCGCACTTGCCAGCCGCTGAGCCGGGAGCTGCCTGAACACTCCGAGCCTCAGGGTCCTGCACAACGGAGTCTTGTTGCTGCTGGTGCTGGGTAGCTCGCCTGCACCGCCCGGCCTGGGAGCCGTCTGAGGCATGGGGAGGTGCTGCTACTACGTAGTGGGGACCCTGTCCCTGCTCCTGCTGGTCACTAGCGTCACGCTGCTGGTGGCCCGAGTCTTCCAGAAGGCCGTGGACCAGACGATAGAGAAGGTGAGGAGGGGCGGTGTGTGTTTGTGTTTCTCTCTCTCTCTCTCTCTCTCTCTCTGTGTGTGTGTGTGTGTGTGTGTGTGTGTGTGTGTGTGTGTGTGTGTGTGTGTGTGTGTGTTGGGGGGCTGGGGGCTGGGGGCTGGGGAATATGCATTGGGGCGCACTTCCAGCACCACCACCCCCAGCACTCCCAGCTGAACCTTCTCTTTTCTTTGTTTTCTGGGGTTAGGATTAAAGAAGAATCTGGAGGGAAGGATGGACATTCCCGTGTTCCCTTGATGATAAAAACATGGGTGGGATTTATTTCAAATTATGACTGTTTTTTAAAAAAGAGGCTTTCACTTGTATTCTTTCATTTGCACATGCTCACAGCCTTCCCTTCACCCAATCTCTGCTGGGCTCAAACTCATTTCCTTTTCACGTCATGCAGAAGCAAACAAAACTAAACGAAAAACACCACAAGGGAGGCAGGTCTTTGGGCTGCTTGGTTGCCTTTGAAGTGGTAAGGGGCTGGGGTGAAAAGAGAAACGGGTGTGCAGTCTACTGTGTTCTTACCCCTAAACTAGGCAGGCCTTTTGGCTAGTGCCACCCCATTCCATAAAAACCTGCCTGTTTAGCAGCTTGGCCTTTGGTCCAACTGTGTTGCTTTTCTCAACACTGATTCTTGATCTTCTCAAGCAGCCATGTGTTTTAGGCAAAGATGCATTTAGATTCTTAACAGGATCTGAAGATTGGGACTTGTCTCTTCCTCTATGGGCTGGAGAGCTGGTCATTTTAGACTTCATCTTTTGACTTGCAAAATGGTTATTTCTTCTGCCTTTTGACTCCCACCCACCAATCTGTGTAGAAAGACGAACAAGAGAGGGCCGGGTGGTGGCACACCTGGTTGAGCGCACATGTTACAGTGTGCAAGGACCCAGGTTCTAGTACCCAGTCCCCACCTGCAGGGGAAAAGCTTCACGATTGGTGAAGCAGTGCTGCAGGTGTCTCTCAATCTCTCTCCCTCTCTATCACCCCCTTCCCTCTCAATTTCTGACTGAGTCTATCCAATAAATAAATAAATATTAGAAGAAAGAAGAAGAAAGATGAACAAGAGAAAGTTACTGGGATCACTTTTTCCTAAAGCAGTCTTTCTGAATAGTTACAACCACCTGCCTAGTTTCTTTCACTGTTTGGCACTTGCAGTTGGCCAAATGAAAGAACTCAAGAGTTTGGTCATTGTACTCAGGTTAGTAAAGTTGTCTCCTTCCAGTGGGAATAGGCATTTTCTTGTAATGGAGATTTCCAAAGGCTACCTACCAATAACTTGAAATCTGACAGCTAAGGGAGGCTGGGGGAAAGTACCATGGCAAAGATGAATATAATTTCTTTAAGTTCATGGGGCTGAAGAGATGTCTCCAGTGGTAGAAGACAGGATTTGCATGCTTGAGGTCCCAGGCTCAATTCCCACAGTGTATGGCAGAATTGGTCAGAAAAGAAATGGCAGACCTAGTTTCAGTGTTAAGTCAGCCAGAGATTGTGCATTACTATTCTGCTCTTCTGGATCACATAGAGTGACAGTATAGAATAGTGGGAAAGAGGTCAGCTGTCTGGGCAAGAATCCAGGCTTCACTACTTGGGTGACCATGGGATATTGACCTAACTGAACAACAACAACAACAAAATTAAAAAGACTTTGGCATCAATCTGTTATTTTGTAGTCAAGGAAATTGTGAAGGTATGTTGGGAGGTTTCAGGAGATAGCTTGCTGGGTAGAACAAAAACCTAACCTTGCATGGGCCTGGGACTGGAGCCCTAACACCACATGATCATATGGGAGCACCATGGCATCTTGGAGCTATCATGGATGGTAGAACGGTGTTATAGTGTCTCTTCTCTCCTCTCTGTCTCTTCCTCTCTCACTATTCTCTTTCCAGAAAATAAACTGTGGGGAAGTTGATCAGTGGTGGCTTAGTGCACAGGTGAGGGCCTGGACTCATTACCCATACTGCAAAATCAGTTCACATGATGACAGGCAGTGGGTGGCACCTCAGTGACAAAGCACAGGACTTGTAAGCGTGAGGTCCAGAGTTCAGTCCCTAGCACTGCATGTGCTGGAGTGATGCTTTACTCCTCTTATGTTCACTCTCACTAAATACATAAATAAAATTTTTAAATTTTAAATAAAAAAATGAATGATAGCAGCAGGGGTAGATAGCATAATTGTTATGCACAGAGAATCTCATGCCTGAGGCTCAAGAGTCCTAGATTCAATCCCCTGCACCATGATAAGCCAGAACTGAGCAGTGCTCTGGTAAACAATAAAATATTTTTAAAAAGTAAAAAAGGGAGTTGGGCAGTAGCGCAGCGGGTTAAGTGCACCTGGTGCAAAGCACAAGGACTGGTGTAAGGATCCCGGTTCGAGCCCCCGGATCCCCACCTGCAGGGGGATTGCTTCACAAGTGGTGAAGCATGTCTGCAGGTGTCTCTCTTTCTCTCCCCCTCTCTGTCTTCCCCTCCACTCTCCATTTCTCTCTGTCCTATCCATCAACGAGAACAATAATAACTACAGCAATAAAGTAACAAGAGCAACAAAAGGGAAAATAAATAAATATTAAAAAGTTAAAAAAAAAAAAGAATGATAGAGTGTACTAACTGCTTTTATAGTAACGTGACATGAGAAATATAGACAAATGACTTACCAGAGGCCAGATGGAGAGGTTGGGCTATGTGGCTCACTTTTCTACCCTGAGGATGACCACACACCTTGGTCCCTGTAATAATCTTTGTTTATTTTCCTTTGTGCTGAGGTATTAATGTGCATCTTTATTTTTTTCTCTCTCTCCCAAAAGATCTTGACTTGATAATACAATCTACCTTCACATACCAGTCTTTCATTTCTTGGTGTTAAATATGTCCATTGCTCTCTAACAAGTTGATGTTCACTCAAATCAGCTTAAGAAAGAGGGTATTTTTCATTTTGCAAAGTTGCAAAGTGGAGACTTCAGCACAGCTAAGCTTCCTGAGAGCAATGCAGAAACTGTGAAGTCATCAGTAATACCAGCTTCTTCCGCTGCTCTACCCCAGGCTCCCTCTCAGCTACCTCTGTTTATCCCCAACTCAGGCCCAGGCTGTTTATTCCACTGGAACTTCCCACCCGATCTCTTCCAAGTCTCCAGCTTCCAAGTCTCCTGGGAACAGGCTTTTTCTCCTAGTTTCTCTTTCCAAATATGTAATAGATAATGTGATTGTCTCTGTACAAGCAGGAGCCCTAGATTTGTAAACAGAAGCAGGATCCTTGCCTCTTTTTAATTCCCAAGCAAAGGTATCCCAAATTATCCTCCCTGGTTTTTATAGATGTGACCTTATGACATCAAAATCATCTGATGTTTCTTTTAACATCTTACAGATTTACATTGGTCCTGAGTGCCTTCATCCCGAACGGTTAAGACATTAAAACAGACCAGTAGTTCTACGTGTAGTCTTTAGATTCTAGGAACTACGTCAAACCACACTGTAGGGAATTTAAATATATATATATATATATATATAACTCACTAGTCCTGCTGAATCAGACATGTAGGAACAACCTCTAGGCTAACAAGCTAATTGTGAAATCCATGACTAATTTGGATAGTATATCAGCCCATGTCTTTACTCCTTACAATGTTCTTTTTCTTTTTTATTCTTTATTTTTGTTTATTTTTCTAGTAAATAAAAATATATATCATTGGGGCCAGGTGGCGCACGGTTGAGTGCACGTGTCGCAATGCGCAAGGACCCAGGTTCAAGCCCCCAGTCCCCATCTGCAGGGGGAAAGCTTTGCGAGTGGTAAAGCAGGGTTGAAGGTGTCTTTCTGTCTCTTTCTGTCTCTCCCTTCTGCTCGATTTCTGACTGTCTCTATCCAATAAATGAGTAAAGATAATAAAAAATTAAAAATATATATCATTATAGAAAAATGAAATTTTATGACAAAATTGAATAAAGATGATGACTGTTAACATATTTTTTTACTATTTCACTTTTTTTTTTTTTTTTTACTATTTCACATATATTATAGTGACATTGATAACCCTGGAGAGAAAAAAAAATAATATAATGATCCTGTTACATTTCTATAAGGCTAATTTGGAAATTATTCAATATCTTACTAATGCTCTCAAGTCACTAGATCTTTTTTCTAAGCACGTTGTCTATTTATATGTCTTTTTAATTCCCTCATGAATCCTGTGTTAAAGATAGCATCTTGGCCACCAGTGGTGCTGATTCAGCAAATTTATTGCCTTCCCTGTGTGCTAATCAAACTAGACTAGAATGTTAGCACTCTCATGATTGGATTACCCCACAATTCTCCATTGGCTTTGGATCTTTCAGAAATTTTCAATTCATGTCATAATTTAGTATTTAAAGCTGTCCTGCACCCTCTTTGAAAGCAAGTGTCCTGTCACTCAGCTTTGGATTATCTTCTCATTCTACCAAATGCAATGTCTTGCAAAATAGATAGACAGTAAATACTGCTTGGATGAATACAAGAAAATGGTTTTGTTTGCATATTATTTTTGTTTAGCTTTGTATTTGTCTTCTGTTCTGCAGAGCAGTTATAATGAAATTGTCTAGAAGTGTCCATCTGCATGATGTCCCAGAGAAATCAACACTCTGCTCTCCAGCTTTTCGTGTGGAAGGTAGAAGCTTTATTTTGTAATATGAGAATGGGGATTTCCTTCCCTCAAAAGCTTGTTCCCTATTCTTAAAATATAGGTATCCCCCACCACCCAATGCAGATTTCTAGCTTCTCTTAAAAAGTGGATGCTCAGCAGTAGTGAGTCCACCCTGAGTCCTGCTGAGCAGTTGTCTGAGCAAAGAGGCTGCCCTCTGGTGGATTCTCTTTCCTTGTCCCATCCCACCACCCTCCCTGATCTCCTAACCACAAGAGCCAGGGAATGTATGATAATTCAAGCTTGATCTATTGTCTCAGAGTTGAGAATTATCTGTCTACCAGATCCTCTTTATAAAAATAAATAAATAAGGGGTCGGGCGGTGGCGCAGTGGGTTAAGCGCATGTGGCGCAAAGCGCAGGGACCGGAGTAAGGATCCCGGTTCGAGCCCCCGGCTCCCCACCTGCAGGGGAGTCGCTTCACAGGCGGTGAAGCAGGTCTGCAGGTGTCTATCTTTCTCTCCCCTTCTCTGTCTTCCCCTCCTCTCTCCATTTCTCTCTGTCCTATCCAACAACGAGTTGCGTCAACAAGGACAATAATAATAACCACAACGAAGCTACAACAAGGGCAACAAAAGGGGGGAAAAATGGCTCCAGGAGCGGTGGATTCATGGTGCAGGCACCCAGCCCAGCAATAACCCTGGAGGAGGGAAAAAATAAATAAATAAATAAATAAATAAATAAATAAATAAATAAGAGCAAAAAGAAAGACAACAAGTGGTCCGGGAGGTGGCACAGTGGCTAAGACACTAGACTCTCAAGCATGAGGTCCTGAGTTCAGTCCCTGGGAGCACATGTACCAGAGTGATGCCTGGTTCTTTATCTCTCTCCTCCTGTCTTTCTCATTAATAAATAAAATATTTAAAAAAAAAGAAATAAAGAAAATGAAAGGTAGTCTGAGTGGGTCATGTGTTTAGCAAAGATGGAAATGGTAGCATTGCTTCACCATGCAGGTTCAGTCCCCAGCTTTGGTGCCTTTTTGTCTGTCTGTCTCCTCTGTCTCACATTTCTCTCTCTCTCTCTCTCCTCTTTCTTCCTCTGTGAAAATGTCAGCCTAAAGTAGTGAATTATCCACAATGAAGCAAAGAAAAAGAATTGGGCTTACTAAAAAGAAAAGAATCGGGCTTATTTATTTGTAGAAGCAAATACAACTATTACAGTTTGACACTCAGATAAGTGTTCAAATTCACCTTTCACTCACTCATTCACTTTCGTGTGTGGTACTTTCACTATATGAGTTTTGCACCCTTTCTAGAGAGAATGAGGTGAATGTCATTGCTATAATAATGTCACATTATTACAGTTGTAACATCTAATTCCAATTTTAGGGATATTCACTTTTAACACAGTACTTCTGAGTATCAAGAGTAACGGAAGGAAGAGGAGACACATAAAGAGATGATGAAAGCACCACAAACAAGCTTCACTTATTTCATTTTTGAGAGACAGAGTCACAAATAAAATAATAAGACTGATTTCACGAGTTACAGAACTGAACACTGTTTTGATAGCCAAACTTCTGATTTATTGATATCTTGAAATTCAGTCTTGTCCACTCCCTCAGCCACTGCATACACTGATGTCTTCAATTTTTATCTGGGTCTTATGGTGAAGTTTCTGTCTGCTGGCTGCATTTTTCTTTGGGAAGTTTTCAGCCTTGTTTTTCTTTTCTTTTCTTTCTTTCTTTCTTTCTTTTTTTTTTTTTTACTTGTTATGTTTTAGTGAGAGATACAGAGAGAATGACACAGAGAGACATCAGAGCACTGCTTAGCTCTGGTTTATGGTGGTGCTCAGTATTAAACCTGGAACCTTGGAGCCTCAGGGGTGAAAGTCTTCTTGAATAACCATTATACTACCTTCTCCAACTTTCGGCCTTGTTTTTACATTTATAACTAAAAACTTTTATTTTATTCTAGATATGGACAGAAATTGAAAGAAATTGATGAGGAGATAGGGAAGGGCAGAGAGAGAGGGAGCGGGAGAGATGCAGCCCTGTCTCACTGCCCATGAAGTTTCCCCCTTTGCAGGTAGGGGCCTGGGGCTTGAACCTGGTTCCTTGTACATTGTAACTCTGCACTCTACTGGTTAGCCTGTGTCACCACCCAACCTACTTGGAAACTTTTTTTTACTTGTTATTGGATAGAGACAGAAAGAAATTGAGAGGGGAGGAGAGATAGAGGGAGAGAGATAGAGAGACACCTGCAGCGCTGCTTCACCACTTGTGAAGCTTTCCCCCTGCAGGTGGGGACCAGGGGCTTGAACCTTGGTCCTTGTGCACTGTCATGTGAGTGCTTAACCAGGTGTGCCACGGCATGGCCCCCCACCCAGAAACTTTTTAAACAATTCTTTATAGGTATTTTGTAGCAAGAGGTTTTTTTCTTCCTTAGGATAACTATTTTGCTTCATTATTCTGTATGTAACTGGAGGTGGGTGGGATACACTGGTGATCTGTGCTTATGCAATTCCATTGCTCCCAGCAGATTCTTTCTAAATTATGATAGGGAAAGAGGCAAAGGATAGACACCACAACACCTGTTGTGCATGGTGCTTCAGTGTGGTGCTAGGGGTTTGAACCTGGGTCCTTGAGTATGGTGAGCTTATCTAGTGTGAACTCTACTGGGTGAGCTTATCTTCCAGCTCCATCCTGTATATGATTTATAATATGTACATGCAACAGCTTACACATGAGCTAACATTTGAGCTTCAGTTGTCAGATATCATTAGCTGGAATCATTATAGTTGCAAATAAAGCAAAATGACTTAAGCAACAATGACATCAAAAGGAAAGAAAAACAGGGGCCAGGTGGTAGTGCACCGGGTTAAGCGCACATAGTGTGAAGCACAAGGACTGGAGTAAAGATCCCAGTTTGAGCCCCCGGCTCCCCAACTGCAGGAAGATCACTTCACAAGTGGTGAAGCAGGTCTATAGGTGTCTATCGTTCTCTCCCACACTCTGTCTTCTCCTCCTTTCTCAATTTCTCTCTGTCCTGTCCAGCAACAACAATAACAATAGCAGCAGCAGCAACAACAATGGAAAAAAAAATGGCCTTCAAGAGCAGTGGATTTGTATTGCAGGCACTGAGCCCCAGTGATAACACTGGAGGCAAAGGGAAGAAAGAAAGAAAAAGAAAGAAAGGAAGGAAGGAAGAAAGGGAGAAAGAAAGAATACCAGTTTGTCTATTCCTGAAATAAAATCAGAGAATAAGAACAGAATCTCAGCTGTAGCTTATTTCTTATTCTTCAACGGAGAAATAAAAACAGTAAGAAGTAGAAATTACTGGAATTTCTGCAAGAGTCTAGGGCAGCTTGCTAACTTTGAGGGAGAATTTTTAAAGACAACCAAGCCAGTTGGTGCTAGACATTTATTAGTCTGGAGTCCTATGAGAACGGTGCTCACATTACTAGGCAGAGTCCTCAGAAGGCATCCTTTCTGGCTGAATTTAAACTGTACAGATGCTAACATAGATGCTCACGTTGTGTTTAATTATTAAGTACTACTTTGTTGAACTAAAAGAACAATCAGCAGTGCTCTTGAGTCCTGAAAGTTTCCTTAAACCTAGTATTTGTTCTCATCAAAGACTAATGCAATTCCCTGAGTGCTTATTTTTATCATTTGAAAGTGACTTAAACTAGGACAGCTTGTTCAGCAACAGTCTTAATTCTCTTCCTGAAATACTTCTCTCTGACTTGAATGAATGTCTTGTGACTGTGTCACATCATGCCAGCTTTTCGAAGAGGCCGCTGATCTAGCCTTTACCTGGAGAACAGTGGACAGCTGGGTGTTTCTAGTGTCAACTTAAAGTGTCTACCAGGGAATGACAGGTGGCAGGCTATCAGAGAATGGCAGAGTTTAGGTCAAATATTTTAGGCTTTATACTGTGAGTAGTGAGGAGAGTGTGTAGTGCAATAAGACATTTTCAACTAGACTGTCTGGAAACCAAGGTGAATAACGGGCTTCAAGGGAATAGAGCTAGGTACTGAAGAGATAGCTCACCAGGTAGAGCTCTAGCACCTTTCTGTGTGCATAACCCAGGTTTGAGTCCCAACATCAGTTAAGAGATGTCATGACACCAGAGGAAGCTCTAGTGCTCTATCTTTTCTCTCTCTCTCTCTTTGAATGAAAAAGTTCCCAAGTGGTGAAATTGCGTATGTGTGAGACCCCACCTTAGCTAATAATAGTAGTAGTAGTAATATAATAATAATAATAATATAATAGAGATAGAGGTCAGTCAGTAGTCTATTATAGCACTGTCTCAATATAAGCCATTAATGAATGAGCTTAGGAATAGAAATAGAGGCAAAAGGTCAGTGAGATCAGTAAGATTAATGAATGACTGGAGAAAAAGTCATGAGTCAATTTTTATCTGTGTGGACTTTGCACAGCTATGAGAGGTCAGATGGGGACTTTTGGATGGATTAATCCAGCTGAAATGATCCAGTTCATGGACATGGGTCTTTCTGTGGGTTGAATCACTGCATCTTGCATAAAATTGACTCTTACATGTCTGCTTGATGTCCTTCACTAAATTTCCTCTGGAAAACAGGACTTATATCTATGGACACATAAAAAATGCTCAGTTGGGGGCCAGGTGATAGCACATGGGTTAAGCACACATAGTATAAAGCACAAGGACCTGTGCAAGGATCCTGGTTGGAACCCCTGAATCCCCACCTGTAAGAGGTGTCGCTTAATAAGCGGTGAAGCAGGTCTGCAGCTGTCTTCCCCCTCCCCCCCCATCTTCCCCTCTTCTATTTCTCTCTGTCCTATCCAACAACGACAGCAATAGCAACAACAATAATAACCACAACAACGATAAACAACAAGGGCAACAAAAAGGGATCACGCTTGAAATTCAGAGCCTTACCTCTGTGTCATCCTCCCCCCTCCCCTGCCACCCTTTGGTTCCTTTATTTACTTTCATGTAATCTTACTTTTCTAGTGTAACTAGCAATCTCAGCTGATTGCAGAGTTTGTCTGCTGGCTTCCATTGGAGTAGAATCCTGAGTAAGGAGGGTCACTCATTTGCAAGCCAGGTGTTGTGCTTCTCCAAGCAAAGGGAAAAGTTCCTCTTGACTAGGGAAGTAAAGGGGCTTGTTGCATGAGCAGAGTGAATGACTTCCTATGTCAGCAGTCTTAGGACTGAAGGCTAGGGTCATTGCTTGTGAATTTCTGGGTTCTTCTTTGCAGAACAAATTCCTGGCGATGTCCCATTGTGTATCCCAAGGATCTAAGATGGATAGTAAAAATTTGAAGTCAACGCAGAGCCTTCTCTGAGCCATCATGTGTCAGGAAGATGGGGTGCTTTCTTTGGACACATTAGCATAACCAGGTCATGCAGTCATTTGTAAAACTCTGGAGCTCAGGTCCATTTTTCTCAGTGCCCTCACATTTCAGTGCCAACCCATCCTCACTGTTGCCTCACGTAATTGCCCTACTTCCGTCTCCTCCAGGGCTGACGGCTGGTCGCCCAGGAGCAGAGTCCAAGTGATGGTTTCTCCAGGTTTTGGTCTCTTTGGGGTGGGGCTCAGGCTGTCTCATTCAATCTGAAGTTCAGATAAACAACCAATAATACCTTAATATTAGTATGTCCCATGCAATATTTCAGTTCACTTCAATCTATCAGTTGTAACATCCTCTTTATTTACTGCATCTGACTCTGCTACAGTTTTTTTTTAATTTCTTGAATTATTTGAATGTAAATCACAGACATCACATCCTTCAGTATGCCTCATCTAAGCATTAAGGCACTTTCTTACATAACAGTTATCGCACTTTGGGCAAAATTGTGTATACTGTTTTGATATGTTAAACCTTGCACTAGGTCCCTTCTCAAGCATCCAGCTATGTGGGGTGGAGGAAGAGAGATTTATTAAAAGTGCCGAAGAGCCCAAATTCTTGAGGACAGCATTTGAATGGAATAAAAGTAAACAGATGCTGGTTTTAGGTGAAATGAGATGCTGATGTGACTTTGGAAGTTGACCAGAATAAGAGTGGTCATTGAGAGGAGGGTGACTTATGGGGTGTTGGGGTGGAAGCAATTTGAAGGAAGAAACTCAGGTCACAACAGAATCTGTTGTCAATGTGATTCTGACATGCCTTAATTTTTTTATTAGTGATTTAATATTAATTTACAAAGCCATAACAGGGGTATAATTCCACACCGTTCCCCACCACCAGAGTTCTGTGTCCCCATTCACTTCATTAGAAACTGCAGTAGTGAGGGGTGGGCGGTAGTGCAGCGGGTTAAGCGCACATGGTGCAAAGTGCAGGAACCAGCATAAGAATCCCAGTTCTGAGCCCCCCCCCCACCCCCACTGCAGGGGGGTCACCTTACAGGCAGTGAAGCAGGCTTGCAGTATCTGTCTTTCTCTCTCCCTCTCTGTCTTCCCTGCCTCTCTTGATTTCTCTCTGTCCTATCCAACAACAGCAGCAATGGCAACAATAACAACTACAACTAGAGCAACAAAATGGGAAAAATGGAGCAGTGGATTCTTAGTGCAGGCACTGAGTCACAGATATTAACTATTGTTTACATACATGGGTGTGTGTGTGTGTATGTGTGTGTGTGTGTGTGCGTGTGTGTGTGCGCGTGTGTGTGTGTGTGTATGGTTTTGTTTGTTTGCCCACTTTTTTCTACGGTCCTGAGAAAGCCTAACACTAAATGGTAACGAGGATGTAGAGCAAGAGGAACTCTCATTAAGTGCTGGTATTTTCCAAAGTAAGTTAAAACCTTACCCATGCTTATGCTGGTTCTAGTCACAATAGCTAAAATTTGGAGGGTGTCCTTCAAAAGTAAAATGGACAAATAAAACCACGATACATTTATACTAAATTATTATTAGTTTCAAAACTAATAAGTCAATAAGTCATAAAAGACATGAAAGAAATTCAATGCATAATGTCAAGTGAAAGAAGCCAGTATGAAAGGTTATATATATATATATACTATATAATTCAAACTGACAGTCTGGAAAAGGCAAAATTATGAAGGCAACACAAAGATCAGTGGTTGTCAGTCGCTTGGGGAAGGAGGCATGGTATAAATAGGTGGAACATAGTAGATTTATAAGGCAGTAAAATATATATTTTTAAATATTTATTTCCCCTTTTTTGCCCTTATTTTTTTGTTGTAGTTATTATTGTTGTTGATGTCATCGTTGTTAGATAGGACAGAGAGAAATGGAGAGAGGAGAGAAAGACAGAGGGGGGAGAGAAAGATAGACACCTGCAGGCCTGCTTCACTACTTGTGAAGCGACTCCTCTGCAGGTGGGGAGCCCGGGGATGGAACCGGGATCTTTACCCTAGTCCTTGTGCATTTAACCTGCTATGCTACCACCCGACTCCCAACAGTAAAATACTTCTATATCAGAGTGCTTCCTATAATACTCTAAAAGCAGAGTCCTAGCATTACAAGTCTGTCCAAAACGCACAGAATGTATAACTCCATGAGTGAACAGTAAGGTAAACCATGGACTTTAGTTACAAATAATACATCAATATTGTTTTATTAACTGTAAAATACTGATAAAAGATGATAATAATCAGGGAACCTGATTTGGGATTGAGACAGTGTCTGGAACTCTAAACTTAGTGTTTTATTTTTTTTTTCAGCCTCCATACTGCCACCCAAAACCAATTTTTAGAAATTGAAACTCTGATATCAATTAAAAATTGTCACCAGTAATATTGCTGGGGACCAGTATCTGACATACTTTTGAAGATTATTTTATTCATTTTTTTCTTTTCAGTATGCTAAGGACTGATCAGAACCTCAAGCATGTCTGTGCTCAGCATGTGGTTACCATTGAACTCCATTCCCAGGACCTATTGTTAGCTTTTTCACTTGCCTTGTTTACACAGAGTTCCCTCTACTAAAAATTTCTTCTATCTTGAACTTTCCTTAGTTAGTTTGTAACTTGCAAGGACAAATTCAAGTCAGACTGCCGGACAGTTTGACCCTCCTAGAGAGTATTTTTCTTTCTTCTTTCTAGAAACACTTCCTCTACTTCCTCTGGTCTTTGGGCTGTTGATCACCTGAGAGCTGGATGCAAGCCAGGTGAGATAAACACAATTAACCATCTGCTAACTTCTTACTTGTTGGTTCTTCTGGGGTTTGGAATTATTTTTTTTCTTTTTTTTGTTTTTGAAATTTTATTTATGTTATTTTATTATTTTTTTTTCTCTTTTTTGTTAATTTTATTGGAAGGTTAGTGGTTTATAGTATAGTCTGTAACACATAGGTACAACCTTTCATCTCCCCTGTATTGGTGTCTAGAGGACACAACAGGATTCTAATGTCCTTTCATTCTGTTTCTTTTGATGTCATCTTAATAGTTCCAGTGAGGTAGGTGCTAAGATTGCCATATTATTTTACAGATAATTACATTGAGACACATGTAAATTAAACTATTTGACCTAGATCATACAGCAAAGAAAATAACAGAGCCTGACTATTCAAATGTAGTCATAGGTCTCTTAAGCCTTGTACCTCAATTGTTTACACTATGTAAGTCTAGTTAACTAGCAAGAAAAAAATTGGCCATACAGATTTTACCTCAACATTAGTACCGACTCTTCTTGTGAATGTAACTGACTGTGGTAGGTGTGATAGCAAATAGAAACAGAGATGTGTGTGTGTGGGGCGGGGGTCAACAGAAACAATCATTTCTTTTTGCCCACTGCTGTAACATATGGTTGTAGAATACATGCCATGCCAAAGAGAAACACCAGTGTTAACTCCATGATGGGAATATTCTCTCTAAAGAAGTTTGATTTTATGTGGAATCCTGTTTCTTTCCTTTCTTTCTTCTTTTTTAAATTTTTATTTTTATATTTGACAGTAAACACAATAGTTTGTACATACATAACATTTCCTAGTTTTCATATAGCAATACAACCCCCACTAGGTCCTCTGTCATCCTTCTTGGATCTGTATTCTCCCACCCACCCACCCCAGAGTCTTTTACTTTGGTGCAATACGCAAATTCCAGTTCAGGTTCTACTTGTGTTCTCTCTTCTGATCTTGTTTTTCAACTTCTGCCTGAGAGTGAGATCACCCCATATTCATCCTTCTGTTTCTGACTTATTTCACTTAACATGATTTCTTCAAGCTCCAAGATGGGCTGAAAACGGTGGTCACCATTTTTAATAGCTGAGTAGTATTCCATTGTGTACATATACCACAACTTGCTCTGCCACTCATCTGTTGTTGGACACCTGGATTGCTACCAAGTTTTGGCTATTACAAATTATGCTGCCAAGAACATATGTGTACACAGATATTTTTGGATGGGTGTATTGGGTTCCTCAGGATATATCCCCAGGAGAGGAATTGCAGGATCATAGGGTAGGTCCATTTCTAGCATTCTGAGAGTTCTCCAGACTGTTCTACACAGAGGATGGACCAACTGACATTCCCACCAGCAGTGCAGGAGGGTTCCTTTGACCCCACAACCTCTCCAGCATCTGCTGCTGTTACCTTTTCTGATGTATGACATTGTCACAGGAGTGAAGTGGTATCTCATCGTTGTCGTGACTTGGAGCATTTTTTCATGTGTTTCTCAGCCTTTTGGATCTCTTCTGTGGTGAATATTCTGTCCATGTGCTCTCCCCATTTTTGGATGGGGTCATTTGTTTTCTTGTTGTTGAGTATGGCAAGCTCTTTATATATTTTGGGTATTAGCCTCTTGTCTGATGTATGGCATGTAAAAATCTTCTCTCACTCTGTGAAGGGTCTCTTTGGTTTGGGTAGTGGTTTCTTTTGCTGTGCAGAAGCTTTTTAATTTGATATAGTCCCATAGGTTTATATGTGCATTAGTCTTCTTTGTAATTGGATTTGTTTCATTGAAGATGTCTTTAAAATTTATGCGGAAAAGAGTTCTGCCAATATTTTCCTCTAAGTATCTAATAGTTTGTAATCTAACATCCAAGTCCTTGATCCACTTGGAATTTACTTTTGTGTTTGGTGAAATAAAGTGGTTTAGTTTCATTCTTCTGCATGTTTCAAACCAGTTTTTACAACACCATTTGTTGAAGAAACTCTGCTTTCCCCATTTAGTAGTCTGGGCACCTATGTCGAAGATTAGATGTCCATAGGTGTGGGGGCTTACTTCTGGGCTCTCAATTCTATTCCACTGATCAGTGTGTCTATTCATGTTCCAGTACCAAGCAGTTTTGATGACAACAGCTCTATAATACAATTTGTGATCTGGGAGTGTGATGCCTCCAGTTCTGTTCTTTCTTCTCAAGATTGTTTTGGCAATTCTAGGTCTTTTCTGGTTCCAGATAAACATTTGTAGCATTTGTTCTATTCTCCTAAAAATGTGGTTGGGATAGCATTAAATTTGTATATGGCTCTGGGTAGTATATTCATGTTGATGATGTTAATTCTTCCAACCCATGAACATGGAATATCTTTCTACTTCTTTGTGACTTTTTCAATTTCCTTGAGTAGTGACTCATAATTTTCAGTATACAAGTCTTTCACTTCTTTGGTTAGGTTTATTCCCAGATATTTTATTGTTTTTGTTGCTATAGTAAAAGGAATTGATTTCTGGATTTCAACTTCTTCTAACTTAGTGTTTGCATAGAGGAATGCCACTGACTTTTGATTGTTAATTTTGTATCCTGACACCTTACTGTATTGCCTGATGATTTCCAAAAGCTTCTTGCTGGATTCCTTTGGTTTTTCTATGTATACTATCATGTCATCTGCAAATAGGGAGAGTTTGGCTTCTTCTCTTCCAATCTGTATTCCTTTAATTCCTTGGTCCTGCCTGATTGCTATGGCAAGAACTTCCAACACTATGTTGAATAGTAATGGTGATAGTGGGCATCCCTGTCTAGTACCTGATCTGAGAGGAAATGCTTCCAGTTTTTCACCATTGAGTATGATGCTGGCTGTAGGTTTGCTATATATAGACTCCACTATCTTCAGGAATTTACCATCTATTCCCATTTTTTGTAGTGTTTTGATCATAAAGGGATGTATTTTTCAAAGGCTTTCTTTGCATCTATTAATATGACCATGTGGTTTTCTGATCTTGCTTTTACTGATGTAGTGGATCACATTGGTTGATTTACGTATATTCAACCAACCTTCCATGCCTGGGATAAACCCCACTTGGTCATGATGAACAATCTTTTTACTATACTGCTGTGTCCTGTTGGCTACAGAGTTTTGTTCAATATTTTAGCATCTATGTTCATCAGAGATATTGGTCTGTAGTTTTCTTTTTTGGTTGTGTCCCTGTCTGCTTTTGGTATCAGCGTGATGTTGGCTTAGAAGTTGGAAGGGAGTATTCCAGTGTCTTCAGTGTTCTGGAAGACTTTTAAAAGTAGAGGTATTAGTTCTTCTTTGAAGGTTTTGTAGAATTCATTTGTAAAACCATCTGGCCCAGGACTTTTATTTTTGGGAATATTTTTGATAACTGTTTCAATTTTATTAGCTGTGATGGGCCTGTTCATGTTATCTAGTTCCTCTTTATTTAATTTTGGAAGTTTTTGGTATCTAGGAACTCGTCCATTTCTTCCAGGTTCTTTAGCTTCGTGGTATATAGTTGTTCTTAGAAGTCTCACATGATATGTTGAATTTCTGCGGTGTCTGTTGTGATATCTCCTCTTTCACTTACAATCTGATTTATTTGGGTCTTTTCCCTTTTTTGTTTTGTGAGTCTCACTAAAGGTCTGTCAATTTTGTTCACTCTTTCAAAAAACCAACATTTACTTTCATTGATCTTTTGTATGGTTTTCTTATTTTCAATGTTATTGATTTCTGCCCTAACTTTAGTGACTTCTGTCCTTCTGGTTGCTTTAGGGTTCCCTTGTTTTTCTTCTTCTAGGTCTTTAAGATGTGCAATCAGGCTGTTTATTTGTGCTTTTTCTTGTTTCCTGATGTGTGCTTGTATGGCTATGAACTTCCCTCTCAGTACTGCCTTAGCTGTGTCCCAAATATTTTGATAGTTGTGTCTTCATTTTCATTGAACTCCTGAAACATTTTGATTTCTTCCTTTATTTCCTCTTAGACCCAGTAGTTGTTAAGTAGTATACTGTTGAGTTTCCACATTTTGGGACTATTACTAATCTTTTGTTCATTGTTAAGTGTTAGTTTAATTCCACTGTGGTCTGAGAATATGCTTGGGATGATTTCATAGCTCCTTAGTTGTCTCTAATTCATCCTCAGTCTTGCTAATTCTGTCTTCAGCCTCATTGATTCTATTCTCTCTCCCCTTCTACCATTTTCTAGAGTTCATCTATTTTGTTACTCTGTTCTGATACTGTTTTAGCTTGTTAAGCTAGTTGTGTTCTTAGTTCAGCTATTTCAGCTTTTAGCTCTCTAATATCTTTGATATAATTAGTGTTTTCTTCCAGAGTCTCATTTGTTGTTTCTGCATTTCTGATGACAAGTCTTTCAAACTCCTTATTAACTCCTGTGATTATTTATTTAACTAGTGTTTGGATGTTGACCTCATTATTTTGTGCTTCAACCTTTGGGGTGCCTTTAGTTTGACTCTTGTCCTGGTTCATTTCTCCAGTATTTCTTCTTGTTGTTTTAACCATTCTATATTTTATGTTACATGAGGTCCCTCTCTCAGTATTTTTCAAATTACTGATCACTCTTGCCTAGGTTTACTTGTGTCTAAGTAAGGTACTTAAAGTGTTCACAGTTGTGGAAGTTGACAGTTGCTTCAATAGTATTTTAATCCCTGAGTTGGAGCACAGTAGCTTAAAGGCTCTTTTGTTCTTTTTCTTCCCTGTAGGCTATGGGAGCCTGAGGGCTTTTAAACTATAAGTAGGCTTCTTAGATTAATTTCTCACTCCTGAACAAGAGATAAAGCAGGGTGGGGAGGAGATAATGCAGTGGTTATGCAAAGAGACTCTTACACCCCAAGCATCCAAAGCTCCAGGCTCAATTCAGCTTCTGTGCCAAGCTGAGCAGCACTGCTGGGCCCTGTGAGTTTCTAAACAAGTCCCATTTATAGTCTGTTGGTTCTGCAGCAACTATTCACTATGTTCTCATCAGGAGTACAATATGGCAAGGTTTCTACCACACAGTCCTACTGCTAGGTCACCAAGGTGTTGATCTTTCCTGAGTTTCCTGGTTAGTTCTGTGTCCCCATTGTCAACACAGGGCTTCCCCTCTGCTGCTCCAGCTTCTGAGGGCAGTAGCAATGGAAACTCACAGTTGCATTTGGTGAGTCTTCGGGGAGTCCTCTCCTCCTTTCAGCAGTCTTTTTGTTGATAAGACAGACTGGAGGTGGTGACTTAACTGGTAAACTGCTGGACTGTTACCATCCACTTAATCTCTCCCTAGGCTCCTCTCTATCCATGAGCCACACATATTTGCACTCACCGGTGGGTGATTTGGTAGGTTCCTGAAGTCGTTATAGTCCTGCCTCGTTGAGGTCTCAGGTTCCTTTGGTATTCCTAGTTGACCTGGGAGACTTATTATTATTATTATTATTATTTGCATTATAATTATTTTTATTGTTTATTTATTTATTTATAAAAAGGAAACATTGACAAAACTAAAGGATAAGAGGGGTACAACACCTCACAATTCCCACCACCAGAACTCTGTATCCCATGCCCTCCCCTTATAGCTTTCCTATTCTTTAACCCTCTGGGAGTATGGACCCAAGGTCATAGTGGCATGCAGAAGGTGGAAGGTCTGGCTTCTGTAATTGCTTCCCCGCTGAATATGGGCATTGATCCATACTCCCAGCTTGTCTCTCTCTTTCCCTAGCTGGAAAGGCCTCTGGGGAAGCGGAGCTCCAGGACACATTGGTGGGGTTGTCTGTCCAGGGAAGTCTGGTTGGCATCCTGCTAGCATCTGGAACCCGGTGGCTGAAAAGAGAGTTAACATACAAAGCCAAACAAATTGTTGACCAATCATGGACCTAAAGAGTATGACTAAAGGTTTTTGGTTACTTCCTTTTCTCTTTTATTGGTGGACATTTGCTGAGCTGTTCTATTTCAGCAGTCTCACTGGATCTTTACAACCCCCTTGTTTCTTCCAGAACCAAGTCCTGGAGCCCTCTGTCTCAGTTCAGAAATGGTTATAATAAGGGGATGGCATGATGGAATTTATCAAGGTTCAAAAGTCATTGTTTATTGAGCATTATAAGTACAGCCAAATTTAATCCTTATAGTAGTCCCAGCTATAGCCTTTTCATGTTCAATGTAACTTTTCACAATACCTCTTGCCTGAAGTTCAAGACACAATTTTCAGGAGTGTAAAATAAGTCAAATCTAAATTTAAGAAGATTGGAAAGGATTGTGACAAAGGGAAGGACTGCTGCAGTGCGGGGAGGAGATTGGTACCAGGGAGTGAACGTCTTATCGTCTGAGCTGCCAGAGTGCCAGAGGCTAACCCACAACTTTTTTCTTTTATAGGCAGTAGTAAACAAAGCTGGCAAGGAGAGAAATGTAACCAAAATTTGGTGTAGTAGCTCGCTTGAGAAATGATTGACAAATAAAATTGGTATATATTTAAGCTGGATAATGTGATTTGCTTGCAAGTTCTGTGCTTTACCACTAAGCCATCTCCCTGGACATACAACCTAATGTTTCGGATAATGTATATTTTTAAATGATTACCACAGGCAAACTGATTAATGTATTTTTCACATTATTACATTTGTATGTTTGTGGGATGGGGAATGGTGGTTGCAAGTAAGAACACTTGAGATCTAATCTCTAAGCAACTTCTGAATATGCAATACAGTGTTATTAACTATAGTCGCCATGCTGTTCTGTTCATCTAAGTGGTTCAGCAAATCAAGTTTGAGGACAGAAATGGGAGTGTGGAAGTCTTTGTGTCTTGCCTTATCTTAAGTATAACAAATAGCATCTCACATGAGTTTTATCTAATCATATGGGGTAAAGTGTTTCTTTTAATATATATTTTAATACTTATTTATTTATTCCCTTTAGTTGTCCTTGTTTTATTGTTGTAGTTTTTATTGTCGTTGTTGTTAGATAGGATAGAGAGAAATGGAGAGAGGAGGGGAAGACAGAGAGGGGGAGAGAAAGATAGACACCTGCAGACCTGCTTCACCACCTGTGAAGTGACTCCCCTGCAGGTGGGGAGCTGGGGGCTTGAACCAGGATCCTTGCACCGGTCCTTGTGCTTTGTGCCACCTGCGCTTAACCACTACACTTCTACCTGACTCCCAGGATAAAGTGTTTTTTTTAAAATAAATTTATTTTTAGAGACAGGGAGACAGCATAATGGTTACACAAATGGCTTTCATGCTTGAGGCTCCTGTGGCCCCAGGTTTAATCCCCAGCACCACTTTAAGCTAGAGCTGAACAGTGTTCTGCTATTTCTCTCTCTCTCTCATTAAAATAAAATATAGTAAAAAATTATTTGTTTATATATTTGTTGTTATTGCTGGGGCAAGGTTCCTTCATGACTCTCCCACTCTTGGTGGTCATTTCTCTTCTTTTTGATAGAGGGTAAGAGACAAAAAAAAAAAAAAAGAGAAAGGAGAGAAAGAAAGAAGAGACAACTGTAGCACTGCTCTGCCACTCTTGAAGCCCACCCCCCTACTGTCCCCCCACCCCATGCAGGTGGGGACCGAGGGCTTGAGCCCAGATCCTTGCACATAATAACATGTATACTATACCAGTGAGCTACCACCTCACCCCTGCCCCACAGTGTTTCTTTGTAGTGAACCATTTCCTGAATACAAAAACGAGGAGTTATAACCTGCACCACTGTTATTCTCCATGTGTTCAAGGATTCAGTGAAATTCGTTGCCAGGAGCACAGGTCAGGAGTGACTTTTGGGGTGAGAGGTGGTTCCACACCCTGTTAACCTACCTTGGACTTTCTCCTAAACTCTGAGCTTTGTTCTCCTGATGTGTGCCAGCAGGAAGACAATTTTCACCTAGTAGAGATAGGATAAAATGGCAATATAATGCCTAGCTCTTGACAGTATTTTGCTGCTCAGAGGCATAATATGCATTCCCATTGTGTAACATAAAATAAAGACTTCTATGCCTGAAGAGTTTCTAAACAAATCTCCTTATTCCCTATATAGCCCACTTAATCACACCTAACACTGTCCCACTGCTGCACCCTTGTCTATCTCACTCTCTACCTCCATATCTTTCTGATTAAGCATGGGGCTCCAGGAACAATGGCCATAGAGCAGACTGGGGGGAAGGCTTGACTCTGTACTGACAGACAACATAATTTTTCATAAGGTGTGCACCCTGTGATCTCCCTCTGCTTGCTAAATTTGGATTTATTCTTCCTGACTCACTGTAAGCATCACCTTTCTTTGTTCATTGTCTGACCTCTGCAGATTCCATTCTCTGGTGCACTCACTGTCCATTGATCTCCTGGAACAAAGAAACCATATCTGTGTTGCTGATTATCGATACTCAATGTCTTCCATAGTATTTTGATGATTTACATATATAGTGCTATACTTTGTATGAAAGTCATTTTGTATCATTGTTTCACATAGTTAAGAATAAGGGTCATGAATTTGGATACAGCAAATGACAATGTTTTAACAGCTGGGAAAAAATTCAAGCTTCTCAGATAAAAAAGAAACTATAAAAGTTGGAAAAGTAGGTGTAGCTTAAAATGGAAGAAAAGGAAGAACTATAGAAAAAGTGGGATATATAGAAACAGTGAGCCCAGTGGTCCAGGAGATGGCACAGTGGATAAAGCATTGGTCTCTCAAGCATGAGGTCCTGAGTTCAATCCTTGGCAGCACATGTACCAGAGTGATGTCTGATTCTTTCTCTCTCTCTTTCTTTCTCATTAACAAATAAAATATTTCAAAAAAAGAGAAATAAATAATAGTCAACCCGTATCTATGACCTTGGGAGAACTACTGCAGTTTCCAGTGGAAAGAATGGTGATAGAACCCTGATGGTGGGGTTGATGTGGAATTGTACCACTGTTATTTTATAATTTTGTAAATAATTAATTAAAGAAAAAGAGGTTAAGGAGAAAGATTATTTAAGTAACTTTGGAAATGTGCAGAGTATGTAAGATTAAGTAAAAATGAAAATTAATGCACATTAAAAAAAAGAAAAAAAGGTCATGGAGAGGAACAGATTTTTCTTTCCACTAAAAAAAGGAACAGCTGAATTCAGTTATTTAGGGTACTTCATTACTGATAAGATACACAAACTGATAGGTGTTAGAATTATGTGTTTCTAGGGGCCAGGTGGTGGCACACCTGGTTGAGCACACATGTTACAATGCATAAGGACCCAGGTTTGAGCCCCCACCTGCAAGGGAAAACTTCTTACGTGGTGAAGCAGTGCTTGCAGGCGTCCCTCTGTCTCTCTTTCTCTCTTCCTCTCTATCCTCCCTTCCCTATTGATTTCTGGCTGTCTCTATCCAATGAATAGGTAAAGATAATAAAAAAATTAAAAGAAAGAATTATGTGTTCCTGTGATTCTAATGAAACTACTACTTTCTCAGTGTCTAACTGAAACTGACATGACAAATGAGCCACTACATGTGCCAAAGTAGTGCTCTGTCCCCCCATGTTAAATAAATACATCTCTTTAAAAGATCCCCCCCATCTGTAGTTATGCAGGTGGTTTGTGCCTTTGCATGTGACCATTCGTGTGTTTCTTTTTTTTTTTTTTCTTTTTTTCCTCCTCCAGGGTTATTGCTGGGCTTGGTGCCTGCACCATGAATCCACCGCTCCTGGAGGCCATTTTCCCCCCTTTTGTTGCCCTTGTTGTAGCTTCGTTGTGGTTATTATTATTGCCCTTGTTGACGCAATTCGTTGTTGGATAGGACAGAGAGAAATGGAGAGAGGAGGGGAAGACAGAGAAGGGGAGAGAAAGATAGACACCTGCAGACCTGCTTCACCGCCTGTGAAGCGACTCCTCTGCAGGTGGGGAGCCAGGGGCTCGAACCAGGATCCTTACGCCGGTCCCTGCGCTTTGCGCCACATGCGCTTAACCCACTGCGCCACCGCCCGACCCCCTATTCGTGTGTTTCTTTCTGCTCCTCTCTCATTACTTCATATTAAGTTTTTCTCTCTCCAGTTCTTGTAAGCAAAATCGGTGAAACATACTGTCTACATTTTCTATCACAATATTTTACTGATTGACCAAATATTTGTCCAGGAACTTCATTATAGAGACTATTAAAGAAAAAAAAACAACTCTTTTTCTATAGGTTAATGCCTTCCGTTTTGAGAATCCAGCTATTTTTTTTTAATTTGAGTGATTTTTTTTATTCTGGAAAGAATTCTAATCTTAAGCATTTCGAATTCATTCATATATGTATGTGTGTGTGTGAGAGAGAGAGAGAGAGAGAGAGAAGAAGAGAGAGAAAGAGAGAGAGGGAGAGAGAGAGGGAGGGAGATTTTTGTGCCTGAGGCTCTGAGGTCTCAGGTTAAGTCTATTTTTAAAAATTATTTATTTATTTATTATTGGATAAAGACAGAGAGAAATTGAGAGGGGAGGGGGAAATAGAGGGAAAGAAACAGAGAGAGACACCTGCAGACCTGCTCCTCCGCTCGAGAAGCTTTCCTCCTACAGGTGGGAACCAGGGGCTTGGACTCAGGTCCTTGATCACTGTAATGTGTGTGCTTAACCTGGTGCACACACCAGGTTAAGGGGCTGTCCTTTGCCAAACGCGTTCTTATTGGTCAATTGGCGATACAGCATCAGGCAGATGTTATTTGCCTACAAGAAACACATATAGCAGTCGATGAAGCTGCTTGATTCACCATCAGAGGATTCGATTTAATATGCTATAATGTCCATCCTAAACATGGCCAAGCCATCTACGCCAAATCGTGTCTTGCGGATGTTTACCATACGGCCTCTTCGACCTTCTACGACTCCATTACTATTGGAACTATTCAGCTCGTCAACGTATATAAGCCTCCCAGTGCCTCATGGGATACTGAGGTCCTGCCTAGCCTGAATCACCCAGCCATTTACGTTGGAGACTTTAATAGTCATCACCAAGACTGGGGATATTCCTCCACTCGTGCTGACGGCTCTATCTTAGCCGACTGGGCTTCAGCGAATGACCTCTCCCTATTATACGATCCCAAACAGCCAGGCTCTTTTCACAGTGCTAGATGGAATAAAGACTCGTCACCTGACCTGTGCTGGATTAGCACAGTCAACGGCCAAGCCTTTCCCGCTACGAGACACGTTCTCAAGATCTTCCCGCACAGTCATCACCACAGTCATCACCAGCTATCATCCACATTGGTCTCCAGCTCCCACTGATTCTGTGCTCGGAGAAACTAAGATGGAACTTTCGGAAAGCAAACTGGCGTTTGTTCAGTGATCTTACCAACAAATCTATTCCTGCAATTCCAATTAACTCTATCCCCTCTGAAGATTCCTACAGGCGCTTCTGCCAAGCCATCTTCAAAGCAGCTTCCCAAGCCATTCCTCGTGGGAGACGTGCTAACTATACGCCTTGTCTTGATGCTGAATGCGAGCAACTACTAAAGCAGTATGATGAGTCGGGCGACCCAGATGTGGCTGACCAGCTCATTGCCTCCCTGGATGCAGCACGCCAAGCCCGCTGGCAACAACTCACGGAAAGTCTGAACTTCACCCACTCAAGTAGGAAGGCCTGGAAGCTTCTTCACAGACTGGGTGCCAGTAGCCAACCCCCTCCCGTCTCCCATCCTCCCGTATCTCCAAACTCAGTGGCCAGTCACCTAACTCAAGTTGGACGTGCTAAGATCGACCCAGTCTGGAAAAGAGAAATTTCCCATGAGTGGTCATCCCACTTCCGGTTATCTTGTCCATCTCCAAAACTCTCTCCCTTTACACTGTCTGAACTGGAAGACGCTTTGAAGAGGGTTAAACCGGGAACAGCTGCTGGCTATGATAACATCACCCCAGAACTCATTCTTAACCTGGGCCCCACGGCAAAGAAGTGGCTCGCTTCATTCCTGTCCCACATCTTGGAATCTGAGTCTATGCCCAAAGTTTGGCGTCGTGCGAAGATTATAGCTGTTTTGAAACCAAAGAAAGACCCAACACTGGCCGCCAGCTATAGACCAATTTCTCTCCTCTCCGTGTGTTACAAACTCCTTGAGAGGCTGCTTCTGTCACGTATTTCTCCTCTTACAGAGAAATTCCTATCACCCGCCCAGGCTGGTTTCCGCCCAGGAAGATCTACCTGCGAACAAGCCCTGGCCCTCTCAACTTACATTGAAAATGGATTCCAGAAGAATTTAAAGACGGGTGCTGTCTTTGTTGATCTCACAGCAGCCTATGACATGGTTTGGCACCGTGGTCTCCTAGTCAAGATCTCAAGATGTCTGCCTCCATGGGTGGCCAACACTATATCGTTTCTTCTCCAAAACAGAAGATTCCGGGTGCATCTGTGTGACAAGTCTAGCAGATGGAGACTTGTCTCAAGTGGCCTCCCCCAGGGCTCTGTTCTGGCTCCTACGCTATTTAATATTTACATCAATGACCTCCCAGAAACTTCTTCAAGGAAGTTCATCTACGCCGATGACATATGCTGTGCAACTCAGGCATCCAAGTTCGACATCCTCGAGGAAACACTCACGAAAGACATGTCTCTGATATCTGATTACTGTAAAAAATGGCGACTAATCCCTAGCACTGCAAAAACGGTATCATCTGTTTTCCATCTACACCATGCCTCGGCCTCGCGTGAGCTTAATGTGCAGCTTGGCGATATGAGAATCCGGCATGAAGCCCAGACAGTCTATCTTGGCGTTACTCTCGATCGCACTCTGTCATTTCACAAACATCTCATAAAAACTGCAGCAAAGGTGGGCGCAAGGAATAACATCATTGCAAGACTGGCCAGCTCCTCATGAGGCGCGAGAGCTTCCACACTACGATCATCATCTCTGGCATTATGCTATTCCACTGCAGAATACTGTGCCCCAGTATGGTTCCGTAGCCCCCATGTCCACTTGGTCAATTCCAAATTATATTCCTCCATGAGGATAATTTCTGGAACCATACGTTCCACCCCAGTTCCATGGCTGCCAGTTCTTAGCAACACCGCCCCGCCAGATATTCGTCGGGATGCGGCATCATCTAAGTTCATTTCCCACGTCTACACTCGACCGGACCTGCCAATATACGCAGATATCTTCGCCCACCCTGTTCAACACTTGACGTCTCGTCACCCAATCTGGTCCCCTACGCCTACACTGAACTTCTCTGTTCCAGTCTCTTGGAAACAGAGCTGGCAGTCAGCTGAGGTAAAGAACAAACACCTCATCACAGACCCCTGCAAGCGTCAACCGGCTTTGACCTGGCACGTTATGATTGGGCCCTTCTCAATCGCTATCGAACAGACCATGGCCGGTGCGCCGCTATGTTCCATCGCTGGGGAGCCAGAGACGACCCGAACTGCCCCTGCGGCTCCAGACAGACTCTGACCCACATAGTCAACGACTGCCACCTCTCCAGATTCAAAGGAGGTCTCGAAACTTTACATCAGGCTCAACCTGACGCTGTTGACTGGCTACGGAAGAAGGGCAAACGCTAGAAGAAGAAGAACCTGGTGCACCACTACCTGGCCCCCTCAAAGACATTCTTTTTCTCTTTATTTATTTTTTATTTTTGTTTTTCTCTATATTGGGGGATTAATGTTTTACATTCAACAGAAAATACAACAGTTTGTACATGCATAACATTTCTTAGTTTTCCACATAACAATACAACCCCCACTAGGTCCTCTGTCATCCTTTTCCAGGATGAGAATCCAGCTATTAACATGTTAACTATATTAAGTTGCTAGACTTTCCATCTCATTTTCAATTGCTAATTTCACCTGCTTTGTGTTGACTTTTGTCAGTTTTAGTTTTTAGATGTTTTCTGTCCTGGACACTTTATTTCTGAGAAATTTCTATGTCATGTGTTATGAGGTTCAAAGGAAGGCATCATTCATCCAGTTGAAGGTACTCAAGGAATTCATGAAAGAAAGAAATTTATTGACCTGCCCATTTCTGTAAATTTACATAAAGAAAAGTAAATCCTTATTTTAGTGAGCTAATGGCTTTTTTTTTTTTAATTTTTTATTTAAGAAAGGATTAGTGAACAAAAGCATCTAATGGCTTTTTAAACATCAACAAACCTTTATTGTACCCCTTTTGTCTTATAGTCTTGCTAGTCATTATTAAATCACTAATAAAAAATTTTTAAATGAAAAGATCTTTTAAAAAACAAATTACTATTTGCAAGTTAGACTACTTAGAGCATATTCATTTTAGGTAAGTTACCATTGGTTTATGGTTACACTATGCTATTAAATCTGTATAACTAAAACATGTAATATATATGTCCATTTTATTAAAATGTGTGCAGAGGAGGGATGAAAAAGTAGAGAAAAGCTACACAGGCTGCAGACCCTGCTCCCCACTTGCTTGGGGAATGCTTTGAACCAAACCCCAGTGATAACTCTGGTGGCAAAAACAAACAAAAAAACTTAGACAACCCCCCCACAGACACACATACAGGACTACTAAAAATATAGAAAAAGCCTAAATGCTGGACTGACTAGCAGGGAGTGACCCAGGATCAGTACTGGGGAGAAAGTAGGAGTACAGGTGAGGAGGTGTCACCAAGGAACACCTATGTGGCATTGAAGGTTGGAGGAAAGACAGTTCGTGATTTATCTTTAACATTTTTTCAATATTTTATTTACTTATTTTTGAGTAGAAACAGAAAAAATTGAGAAAGAAGGAGTTGGGCGGTAGCACAGCCGGTTAAGCGCAGGTGGTGCCAATCGCTAGGACCGGAATATGGATCCCAGTTCGAGCCCCCGGCTCCCCACCTGCAGGATGGTCGCTTCACAAGCGGTGAAGCAAGTCTGCGGGTGTCTATCTTTCTCTCCCCCTACTCTGTCTTCCCCTCCTCTCTCCATTTCTCTCTGTCCTATCCAACAACAACAATAATAACTACAACAATAAAACAACAAGGGCAACAAAAGGGAATAAATAAATATTTTTTAAAAAAACTGAGAAAGAATGGAAAGACAGAGAGGGAAAGAAAAAGAGAGACACTTGCAGCACTACATCACTGCTTGTGATGCTTTCTCCCTGCAGGGAGGAAGCGGGAGCTCGAACCTGAGTCCGTGTACATGGTAATGTGTGCTCAACCAGGTGTGCCACTGCCCTCCCCCCAACATTTCTTTTTCCCCCCATTTTGTTGCCCTTATTATGGTCGTCATTGTTATTGTTGCCGTTGTTGTTGGTGGTGGTGTATAGAACAGAAAGAAATCGAGAGGGGGGGAGAGAAAGACAGATACCTGCAGACCTGCTTCACTTGCAAGGGGACCCATCTGCAGGTGGGGAGCCGGGGGCTTGAACTGGGATCCTTACACCAGTCCTTGTACTTTGCACCATGTGAGCTTAACCTGCTGCACTATAGCCCAGCCACCCCGTCAGCATTTCCTAAAGGTGTATTTATTAATGAGAGGTAGGGGATGGTAGAGATATGATGTGATGTGATGTGATGTGATGTGATGTGATGTGATGTGATGTGATGTGATGTGATGTGATGTGATGTGATACTGAGGATTGAATTTGGGACCTAATCCCATCCTTCAGATTTCAGCTCAGTCACTCAGTACTTGTAGCTAAGGCCAAAAGTATCTAAGTATCATTTAAATAGAAATGTGATGGTTACGCATCCTGAGCTGATGAATGCCTCAAACAAGCCAATTATTGGATAGAAATCTGCTTCCCGGGGAGTCGGGCTGTAGTGCAGCGGGTTAAGCACAGGTGGCGCAAAGCACAAGGACCGGCATAAGGATCCCGGTTCAAACCCCGGCTCCCCGGACCTGCAGGGGAGTCGCTTCACAGACGGTGAAGCAGGTCTGCAGGTGTCTATCTTTCTCTCCTCCTCTCTGTCATCCCCTCCTCTCTCCATTTCTCTCTGTCCTATCCAACAACAACAACAATAATAACTACAACAATAAAACAACAAGGGCAACAAAAGGGAATAAATAAATAAAATAAATATTAAAAAAAAAAGAAATCTGCTTCCCATCCTCCAGATGAATAGCTTTGCTTTGATAAACTTAGGTTGCATTAATTTCTCCTTGAGGCTGAGGATAGGAGAAGGGAAGATGTTGCTGGCTTAACAGGTGGAATACCTTACATTCCTGAAAGCTTGGGTGTAGTCCCCAGTACTTCATATGACCAGAGCAATCTCTCTCTCTTGCTGTTTCTCAGAAAATAAATAAATCTACGTTTAATTTATCCCAGAGTTACTTCGTTTTTTCTCTCCAGAGATTCTTGCAATCTTTTCTATTTAGTACTAGAACTATCATGATTTCCTTTGCAGTACTGCTTCTATTAAATTGGAGGCCTGGGTGACTGAAATTTGACATTCTGGTGTGTGTTTTATCATAGTACATTTTCACATGTGGTTTCTAACATATTTTGAAGCAGTTCCTTTGTTTATTGTCACTCAGGGCCTCTCTTCCACATAAGGAACAGGTGATCCAGAGACCAGGGAATCTTTTTCTTATAGCCTAGTTCTTACTATTTTCACCAGTAGTCTGACACTGTCTGCATTAGCAGATCCCGTTTTCCCCTTTGTTTTAAAAATGTTTTCAGTGTTAACTTTCAAAATTTTATTGTAGCTCAGTGTGTAAAACATAGGACATGCATGTATGAGGTCCCAGGTTCAAAGTTCAGTGTCAAATATGCAAGAGCAATGTTCTGGTACTTTTCTCTAGTAATATGTTAAGGTATTTTGAAACTATTAGTTATTGGTTTGCTGTTGACTGTATTCATCAAACTTCTATTGCAGTGCTTGATAACAAGCAACTCCTGAAACAATGACTTAGAATGGAAGTGGTTTATTCAAGTCTTACATGTCTGAGGCTGACTGGTTGGCTCAGTGAGTGAGGCTGGACTCCAACCTTCTGTTCACATATCACCATTTCAGGAGCTCAGCTAAAGGACCAACATGCTCTTCTCTTGGCAGAGTGTGGTTGGCAGAACCTAGCCAGGCTTCTGAAGTCCTCAACTCAAAATTGGGACACTGCAATTTTAAATACTCTCTATTGGTCAAGTCAAATCACTTGGCCAAGCCTGGCATCTGTATGTGGAACTATTTTCCTCTTATGGGGAGGCATGGTGTGTTGGTTTGCCTCACGGTTATAGAGCCTAGAAGTCTGAGATCAAGGCATCAGCAAAACTGATTTCTTCTAAATTCTCTCTCCTTAGCTTGTAGGTAAATATTCTTTCTCTGTGTCTTCACAAGTCTTTGTGTCCTAATATCATCTTCTTTTTTTAAAAAAAAAAAGACATTTCTCTCTTTTAAATCATTTATTTATTTTTGGATAGAGACAGAAATTGAGGAGTAGGAATATATATAGAGAGGGAAAAGACAGATAGATAGATACCTGCAGGCCTGCTTTACCACTTGTGAAGTTTTCCCCATGCAGGTGGGGGCAAGGACTTGAACCCCGGTCCTTGTGCACTGTAATGTATGTACTTAACCAGGTGTGCCACCGCCTGGCCACTTTAATGTCTTCTTATATGGCCATCACTCAGGTTGGATAACAATCTCATTTAATTTTAGACATTTCTTTAAAACCATATTTCCAAATATAGTCACATTCTAAATTGCTAGGGATTCTAATTTAAACTTGCAAATTGATGAGGGGGTATAATTTCAACCTATGATACACAGTGGTGTAGGGAGGGAGGGAGACAGAGAAGGGCTGAAAATAAAGAGTTCCTTAAACATTAACCTCAACTTCCTCAGCTAAGCAGTTCTATGTTTTGTGGGATCAAGTGGAGAAATGCATGTGACACCCTTGGTGGTGGAAGGCATGGGGTGGATGTGATACTTCTGCAAATGAATGCATCCAACAAACTATTGCAGTCCTGTCTTCCTGTTCTTTTATGTGAGCAAATAGGAGGGGCTGGATGGTGGAGCACCAGGTTAAAAGCACATAGTAAAATGCAAGGACCTGCACAAGGATCCAGGTTTGAACCCCCAGCTCCCTACCTGTAAGGGGGTTGCTTCGCAAGTGATGAAGCAGGTCTGCAGGTGTCTGTCTTTCTCTTTGGAGCTCCAGTGGCGCAATTGGTTAGTACACGGTACTTACACAGCAAATAGGGAGTGACCTAGCTTCTATGTAGTAGTGATTAGTCAGGGGAGTCTTTGTGCTCAAACTGATAGGGCTTTTCAGGGACTCAGTCTATGACCTTAGTGACACCATCTTTCTACCCATGAGCTGTGAGAATAGCATTCTTTCTGTAACAGATATTTTCAGAAGAGCTTTTATAATATAAGGAGGTTGTGGGGTTCATGTTGATATCAATCACTGTGGCCCTTTCCTCCGGGGACAGTAGCCGAAAGCAAGCCTGTGAAAAATGTAAGCGGTCTAGGAGGTGAGAGTACTGATCCAGCCATTTTTACCTCTGTGTTCAGAGCCATCTGTCTTCTACTTTGTAAATATCCTTTCGACTTTCTCCTCTAGGATATTGTGTTAAAGAATGGTACTGAGACCTTTGACTCCTGGATGAAGCCCCCCCTGCCTGTGTATTCCCAGTTCTATTTCTTCAATGTCACCAACCCAGAGGAGATCCTCAAAGGGGAGATCCCTCGGTTAGAAGAAGTGGGACCATACACCTACAGGTGAGTCCTTCTCCCTGTCTAGCTGGAAAGGTGGACTGAGCCTACAGTCTGGGTCTTGTTTTCTTCAGAAGGGGGGTAAAGGGGGAAAAGAGATATATGGATTTTCTTTATGTCTAAAACTCTCCTGACATTTGACTCAAGCCTGTGAAAAAGCAGCTTTGTGGACAGGGCCCAGTGTCTGTCTGCTGTGTTCAGAATTGCTGCTGCCTCTTTTTGAGTTCATAGAAGTGGTTATTGATCCATAAAGAGCTCCCCAGCCCCAGCCCTTTTAAAAATGTTTGGCAACTTTTAGTGCCTTTCCATATTTTCTTTTCTTTTCTTTTTCCCCCAGATCCCACCCACAAAGGGAAAGCTCCACAAATGGTAAAGCAGCGCTGCAGGTGCTCCCCCATCTCCCTCCCTATCCTCCCCTCCTCCCTAGAATGCTCTGTCTCTACCAAATAAAATATTTTTATAATTAAATAGTATTTAAGTTAGGTCAGGCTAAGCTGTTATATCCCAGAGGTTATATGTATCAAATATATATTTGATTTAGTGCCACTTTCAACTTAACTATGTAACTTTCAACTTAAGTTGAGGAAACTGTACACAAATACTTTATCTGACATAATGTTCAATTACCATAAACCATCCTTCTTAATTAAAAAGATAAAGCAAGCCATAACAATAGAAAAATTGGTGAAATACACAAACGAACAAATAAAAAGGGATCCACCATTACAACAGTCATCAGAAAAATGGAAATTCATGAGATGGAACAACTAGAATAGCTTTTTTTAAAAAAAGGAAGCATATTGAAGATTGGCAGACTAGGTAATCTTGGAATTCTCTTGCAATTATGGAAGCAGTGTAAGTGGTACAAACATTTCAGAAATGTATTTGGCAGTATTTATTGGAATTGAACATCTGTATATGTAAGCAAACAATTCCATTACCAAGTATAGATCCAAAACACATGTGTACTTAATTTTTACAACAAAAGACGTGTACTAGGATGTTCACTGGACTAACATTCATTATTAGTGAATAAACTATACTTACAAGATGGAATACTGTAAGGCCAAAAGAATGAAGACAGTAGCCATGAAATCAAAATATCATGTGGGAGTCAGATAGTAGTGCAGCAGGTTAAGCACATGTGGCGCAAAGCTCAAGGACCAGTGTAAGGATCCCATTTCAAGCCACCGGCTTCCCACATGCAAAGGAGTCACTTCACAGGTGCTGAAGCAGGTCTGCAGGTGTCTTTCTCTCACCCTCTCTATCTTCCCCTCCTCTTTCCACTTCTCTCTGTCCTAACAATGATGACATCAATAACAACAATAATAGCTACAACAACAATAAAAAACAAGGGCAACAAAAGGAAAAATAAGTCAAGTAAAAATAACATGCGATAATATATTAGTGTTGAGCAAAATGGTCAAACTTAATAGATTATAGTTTCATTTACATAAACTCTGAAGTATAGTAGAATCAAAATAACAATTATGCTTGGTAGGGAAATAGGAATGAGGGGAAGATAGGACTCAGGACTTTGTGACATACTGTTAATAATCTGCTTCTTGTTAAAGTGCTCGTTTTATGTGTATGTTCATTGTCTAAGAATCCAACAAAAACTACCATAGGCAGAGGGTAGATAGCATAATGGTTATGCAAAGAGACTCTCCTGCCTGAAGCTCCAAAGTCCTAGGTATTTTAAGAAGTTTAAACAGTTGGGAGTCCAGCGGTAGCGCAGTGGGTTAAGCGCACTTGGAGCAAAGCAAAAGGACCAGGGGAAGGATCCCATCCTGGCTCCCCACCTGCAGGGGAGTGGCTTCACAAGCTGTGAAGCAGGTCTGCAGGTGTCGATCTTTCTCTCCCCCTCTCAGTCTTCCCCTCCTCTCTCCATTTCTCTCTGTCCTATCCAACAATAACAACATCAATAATTACAACAATAAAACAATAAGGGTAACAAAAGGGAATAAATAAATATTAAGAAAAAGTTTAAACAGTTTATCAAGTATGATTTTTTATCTTTTAAAAATTTATTTATTGGAGAATTAATGTTTTACATTCAATAGTAAATACAATAGTTTGAACATGCATAACATTTCCCAGTTTTCCATATAACAATACAACCCCCACAAGGTCCTCTGTCATCCTTCTTGGATCTGTATTCTCCCACCCACCCACCCACTCCAGAGTCTTTAACTTTGGTGCAATAGGCTAATTCCATTTCAGATTCTACTTGTGTTTACTCTTCTGAACTTGTTTTCAATTTCTGCCTGAGAGTGAGATCATCCCATATTCATCCTTCTGTTTCTGACTTATTTCACTTAACATGATTTCTTGAAGCACCATCCAAGATCAGCTGAAAACAGTGAAGTCATCATTTTTTGTAGCTGAGTAATATTCCATTGTGTATATAGACCACAACTTGCTCAGCCACTCATCTGTTGTTGGATACCTGGGTTGCTACCAAGTTTTGGCTATTACAAATTATGCTGCCAAGAACATATGTGTACACAGATATTTTTGGATAGGTGTGTTGGGTTCCTTAGGATATATCCCAGGAGAGGAATTGCAAGATCATAGGGTAGGTCCATTTCTAGCATTCTGAGAGTTCTCCAGACTGTTCTACACAGAGGATGGACCTATTTACATTCCAACCAGCAGCGCAGGAGGGTTCCTTTGACCCCACAACCTCTCCAGCATCTGCTGCTGTTACCTTTTCTGATGTATGACATTCTCACAGGAGTGAAGTGGTATCTCATCGTTGTCGTGACCTGCATTTCTCTGACAATCAAAGACTTGGAGCATTTTTTCATGTGTTTCTCAGCCTTTTGGGTCTCTTCTGTGGTGAATATTCTGTCCATGTGCTCTCCCCATTTTTGGATGGGGTCATTTGTTTTCTTGTTGTTGAGTATGGCAAGCTCTTTATATATATTGGTTATTAAACTCTTATCTGATGTATGGCATGTAAAGATCTTCTCTCACTCTGTGAGGGGTCTCTTGGTTTGGGTAGTGGTTTCTTTTGCTGTGCAGAAGCTTTTTAATTTGATATAGTCCCATAGGTTTATATGTGCATTAGTCTTCTTTGTAATTGGATTTGTTTCATTGAAGATGTCTTTAAAATTTATGCGGAAAAGAGTTCTGCCAATATTTTCCTCTAAGTATCTAATAGTTTGTAATCTAACATCCAAGTCCTTGATCCACTTGGAATTTACTTTTGTGTTTGGTGAAATAAAGTGGTTTAGTTTCATTCTTCTGCATGTTTCAAACCAGTTTTTACAACACCATTTGTTGAAGAAACTCTGCTTTCCCCATTTAATAGTCTGGGCACCTATGTCGAAGATTAGATGTCCATAGGTGTGGGGGCTTACTTCTGGGCTCTCAACTTCTGGTTTTTCTATGTATACTATCATGTCATCTGCAAATAGGGAGAGTTTGGCTTCTTCTCTTCCAATCTGTATTCCTTTAATTCCTTGGTCCTGCCTGATTGCTATGGCAAGAACTTCCAACACGGGGGTCGGGCGGTGGCGCAGTGGGTTAAGCGCATGTGGTGCAAAGCGCAGGGACCGGCGTAAGGATCCGGGTTCGAGCCCCCCGGCTCCCCACCTGCAGGGGAGTCGCTTCACAGGCGGTGAAGCAGGTCTGTAGGTGTCTATCTTTCTCTCCCCTTCTCTGTCTTCCCCTCCTCTCTCCATTTCTCTCTATCCTATCCAACAGCGAATTGTATCAACAAGGGCAATAATAATAACCACAACGAAGCTACAACAAGGGCAACAAAAGGGGGGAAAAAAATGGCCTCCAGGAGTGGTGGATTCATGGTGCAGGCACCGAGCCCAGCAATAACCCTGGAGGGGGAAAAAAAAAAAAATCACAAAAAAAAAAAAAAAAAGAACTTCCAACACTATGTTGAATAGTAATGGTGATAGTGGGCATCCCTGTCTAGTACCTGATCTGAGGGGAAATGCTTCCAGTTTTTCACCATTGAGTATGATGCTGGCTGTAGGTTTGCTATATATAGACTCCACTATCTTCAGGAATTTACCATCTATTCCCATTTTTTGTAGTGTTTTGATCGTAAAGGGATGTTGGATTTTGTCAAATGCTTTCTCTGCATGTATTGATATGACCATGTGGTTTTTGGTCTTGCTTTTATTGATGTAGTGGATCACGTTGGTTGATTTCTGTATATTCAACCAACCTTGTATGCCTGGGATAAACCCCACTTGGTCATGATGAACAATCTTTTTAATATACTGCTGTATCCGGTTGGCTAGTGTTTTGTTCAATATTTTAACATCTATGTTCATCAGAGATATTGGTCTGTAGTTTTCTTTTTTGGTTGTGTCCTTGTCTGCTTTTGGTATCAGAGTGATGTTGGCTTCATAGAAGCTGGCAGGGAGTATTCCAGTGTCTTCAGTGTTCTGGAAGACTTTTAAAAGTAGAGGTATTAGTTCTTCTTTGAAAGTTTTTGTAGAATTCATTTATAAAACCATCTGGCACAGGACTTTTATTTTGGGGAATATTTTTGATAACTGTTTCAATTTCATTAGCTGTGATGGGCCTGTTCATGTTATCTACTTCCTCTTCACTTAGTTTTGGAAGTTCGTAGGTATCTAGGAAATCATCCATTTCTTCCAGGTTCTCTAGCTTGGTGGCATATAGTTGTTCATAGAAGCCTCACATGATATGTTGAATTTCTGCAGTGTGTGTTGTGATATCTCCTCTTTCTCTTATAATCTGATTTATTTGGACCTTCTCCCTTTTTTGTTTTGTGAGTCTGGCTAAAGGTTTGTCAATTTTGTTCACTCTTTTGAAGAACCAATATTTACTTTCGTTGATCTTTTGTATGGTTTCCTTATTTTCAATGTTATTGATTTCTGCCTTAACTTTAGTGATTTCTGCCCTTCTGGTTGCTTTAGGGCTCCTTTGTTGTTCTTCTTCTAGGTCTTTAAGGTGTGCAATCAGGCTGTTTATTTGTCCTTTTTCTTGTTTCCTGATGTGTGCTTGTATGGCTATGAACTTCACTTTCATTACTGCCTTAGCTGTGTCCCAAATATTTTGATAGCTTGTGTCTTCATTTTCATTGAACTCCTGAAACATTTTGATGTCTTCCTTTATTTCCTCTTTGACCCAGTAGTTGTTAAGGAGTATACTGTTGAGCTTCCACATTTTGGGACTACTACTAATCTTTTGTTGATTGTTAAGTGTTAGTTTAATTCCACTGTGGTCTAAGAAGATGCTTAGGATTATTTCAATGCTCTTGAATTTGCTGATGCTGTCTTTGTGGCCTAACATATGGTCTGTCCTTGAGAATGACTCATATGGACTTGAGTAAAATGTGTATTCCAGTTTCTTGGGATGCATAACTCTCAAAATTACCAATAGTTCTAGTTCATCTATCTCCTCATTTAGCTTCCTCATGTCTTTATTGATTTTCTGCCTGGATGATCTGTCAAGTTGAGAGAGTGGGGTGTTGAAGTCCCCCACTATGACTGTGTTACTGTTAATATATTGCTGTAGCTCTTTCCTTAGATGTTTGATGTATTTAGATGGCTTCTCATTGGGTGCATAGATGTTAATAAGTGTTAAATCCTCTTGATTGACTGATCCTCTGAGCATTAAGTAGTATCCATCTGTATCTTTTCTAATTTTATTTATTTTAAAGTCTATCGTGTCAGATATGAGAATATCTGTTCCTGCTCTTTTTTGTGGGCCATGGGGTAGTTTTCCATTCTTTCACTTTGAGTCTGTGTTTGTCTTGTTGAGTTAGGTGGGTTAACTCTAGACAGCTTATCGTTGGGTTGTGGTTTTTGATCCATCTTCCTACTCTGTGTTTTTTAATAGGTGAATTCAGGCCATTGACATTTATTGATATCAAAGATTGAAGATATCTTAAGGACATTCTTGTAGAGTTTTAGAGTGTTCTGATATATGGCTTATTTATAGTGGTCTGATTGTTTATGGTGGGGACCTTTCAGAACTTCTTTCAGGGCAGGCTTGGTGATAGTTGATTCCTTCAACTGTTGCTTGTCTGAGAAGGTTTTTATGCCTCCATCTAGTCTGAATGGCAGTCTAGCAGACTACAGTAGTCTTGGTTGAAAGCCTTTCTCATTGAGCACTCGATAGATAACTTGCCATTCTCTTCTGGCCTGTAGTGTTTGTCTGAAGTCTGCTGCTAATTTTATGGGTTTTCTTCTGTGATTTTTTTTCTCTTGCAGCCTTCAGGATCCTTTCTTTATCCTCTTGCAGCCTTCAGGATCCTTTCCTTATCCTTATTCCTTTCCATTCTAAATATGATGTGTTTTGGTGTCTTTAAATATGGGTTAATTCTGTTTGAGACCCTCTGGGCTTCTTGAATCTTTATGTCTTTGATGTTATCTAGACTAGAGAAGTTTTCAGCAATTATGTCCTGAAGAATGCTTTCTTCCCCTCCCTCTCTTTCTTCTTCTGGTAAACCAATAGTGTGTATATTATTTCTTTTGAAGTCATCCCATATGTCTCTGTTGTTGTTTTCTGTATCTCTTAATCTCTTTTTGAGATCTCTTACTTCTATTTTAGTTGTCTCTAATTCATCCTCAATGTTGCTAATTCTGTCTTTAGCCTCATTTATTCTATTCTCCTTCCCCTCTACTGTTTTCTGGAGTTCATCTATTTTGTTACCCTGTTCTGATACTGTTTTAGCTTGTTCAGCTAGTTGTGTTCTTAGCTCAGCTATTTCAGCTTTCAGCTCTTTAGTAACCTTGATATAATTAGTGTTTTTTTTCCAGAGTCTCATTTGTTGTTTCTGCATTTCTGATGACAATTCTTTCAAACTCTTTACTCACTCCTGTGATTATTTACTTACCTAGTGTTTGGATGTTGACCTCATTATTTTGTGCTTCACCCTTTGGGGGTCTTTTAGCTGTACTCTTGTCCTGGTTTATTTCTTCTTGTTGGTTTAACCATTTTATATATTATGTTATGAGGTCCCTCTCTCAGTACTTTTCAGTTTACTGATCACTTGCCTGGATTGACTTGTGTCTAAGTAAGTTACTTAAAGTGTTCACAGTTGTGGAAGTTGACAGTTGTTTCAATAGTATTTTAATCCCTGAGTTGGAGCACAGTAGCTTAAAGGCTCTTTTGTTCTTTTTCTTCCCTGTAGGCTATGGGAGCCTGAGAGCTTTTAATCTATAAGTAGGCTTCTTAGCTTAATTTCTCACTCCTGAACAAGAGATAAAGCAGGGTGGGGCAGAGATAATGCAGTGGTTATGCAAAGAGACTTTCACAGCCCCATAGCTAGGCCACCGAGGTATAGATCTTCTCCTGAGTTTCTTGGTTAGTTCTCTGTCCCCTGGTGTCAGCACAGGGCCTCCCTGCCGCTGCTCCAGATTCTGAGAGCAATAGCAATGGTGACTCACGGTTACATTTGGTAAGTCTCAGGAAAGTCCTCTCCTACCTTTAGCCGTCTTTTTGTTGGTGAAACAGACTGGAGGTGGTTTCTCAACTGATAAACTGTCCGACTGTTACCGTCCAACATGTGTTTACACTAACCGGTGATTTGGTCGTTCTATTCCTGTCTTGTTGTGGGCCAGGTGATCTCCTTTGGTATTGCTAGTTGATCCAGGATAGGAGAGGAGAGAAACACAGCTGCTGCTGCTCCATAGCCCCACCTCCGAAAGTCCTCCAAATTATTATCTTTAGGGTCATCAAGTATGATTTTCATTACAATCAAATACTTTAAAAATTAAAATTAACTCACTAATTAACTTCCCATATTTTCTGACCCCACATGGGTTTAAACCAGTTTTCTGAATGCCTAGTCAGTCTGCAGATAAACCTTTCTGTCTCAGTCACTCCTCACCACTCCTCCTGTGAGCTATAATTGACCAGAATGGATGACCAGAGTCCTGGGGGGTTGGAAAAATTACTTTGGCTGTTTGTTTATTTAAGATTAGTTGAGAAAGGCTTGTGGGGAAATCATGGATAGAACAGATCTCCTATTAGAACATCCCCTTTTCCCTGTGACAGGTGCACACACACCCCATACTGTTTCCAAAAGGTATCTCTCTCCATATTAAAAAAAAAAAAAAGAAAGAAAGAAAGCCAGGGTATAGATAGCATAATGGTTATGCAAAGAGATTCATACCTGAAGCTCCAAAGTCCCAGGTTCAATCCCCTGCACTACCATAAGCTAGGGCTGAGCAGTGCCCTGGTAAAAAAAAAAAAAAAGAGAAAACAGAAAGCAGACAGTGTCTTCAGAACTGTAAACTGTAAAAAAGTGACTGACTCACACTTGTGTTGAAAATAAAGTGCTCAAGCAGATGGGGAGGTGGCACAGTAGATAGAGTGTTGGACTCTCAAGCATGATGTCTCAAGTTCAACACCCACCATCACATATGCCAGAATGGTTTTCTGTTTCTCCTCTTTCCCACCTCCCCTCCCTACCCATTAATGAATAAATAAAATCTTGAGGAAAGAAAGATTTCTCAGTGTATGGGTGTTAACTGATTCCTTTATTATGAGTCAGTAGGTCTCTGGTGCTAGAGTTCCAGGATTAGAAGCACTGCCTTAGGTACTCTGGAATTGACTTGTCTGTTTGCACTCCTCCTGTTCCCAACACGGACTGACTCTTTGTGCCTCTAGTTTCTTATCTACAAAATGATAATAAAAATTACCTCTACTGCTGATTGTTTGAAGGACTCAGTGAGTCAGTATTTGACAAGTGCTTAAAGTAGTGCCTAGTACATAATTAGTGCTAATTAAGTGTCTGCTAGTATGATTAGTCTTTGTGAATTGTTTTAGTCCTCATAAATCAATATCTAGGATTATAATAATGAAGTATATTGAATTAAGAAAAAAAAAAGCAGTGGTCAGCAGCAACAACAAAAATACTTAGGTTTTTTTTTTTTGTATGTTAAGTTTTATTTGGCATATAAGCCCCCCTCCCACAAACTCTCCTTTTTAAAATTTCCTTGCCACCAGGGCTTCACTGGAACTTCATGCTTGAACAGTTCCACAGTTCCCAGTGATATATATATTCCCCAGACAGAGAGGGAGCAAGAAACAGTGAGAAGGAGAAGAGATACCACAGTACTATTTCACTTTTGTGAAGCGCTGGAGCCTGATCCCCTCACCCATAGTAAAGTGTGCACTATACTAGAGGAATCATCCCCTTGCTTCTTTTTTTTTTTTTTTCATTTATTGAGGAAATGTTGTAATACACAACTGTTGTCATGGAGATACAATCTCACATCTCCCCCAAATAGATGTCAGCACATCTTGTCCTCCACCAACTTGTCATCTTTCTTCACCACCATAGGGCACTGGGTCCCCAACCCTTTCAACTGGAGCCCAACTCCCATTTTGGAATCCTTCAATCTGCTGAAAAATACTATAGTTTATTGATGTTTCACCCTGTATTTTCCTTTACCTTTTATTGTAAGTCCTAATTATGAGTGAGATCATCCAATATATATCCTCCTTCTGGTTTGTATCTCTTAACATGATTCCCTCCAATACCATCCATGTTGCAGCAAAAGAGAATATCTCATATTTTATAGCTGAGTAGTATTCCACTGTGTGTATATATATATATATATATATATATATAAATATATATATATATAATATGTGTATACATTGGTCCCCCTCCTGCCCTCCCCTACTTCCTCTGCCTTTTCCTCTCCTTATCCCTGTCCTATATATATATAGGACAAGCAGGTCTGCAGGTGTCTATCTTTCTCTCCCCCTCTCTGTCTTCCCCTGCTCTCTCCATTACTCTCTGTCCTATCTAACAATGATGACATCAATAACAACAACAATAATAACTATAACAACAATAAAAAACAACAAGGGCAACAAAAGGGAAATAAGTTAATTAAAATATATATCCATTTTATAAATAAAAAAAGACTAAGTCTACCTAAAAAGTCCATTTTTTTTCCTACAAAATCTAGCTGTCTACTCAACCAGCTAGGCATGCTCAGCATTTGTACCTGTGACTTTCATTCCTGTACAACCACTCATTTTTAAGACCTTTTACTTCTTTTCTTAGATCTGGCTTGGCTCTTGGTTTCCCTGATTAAGTACTGTATTTTCAATGGAATTATCTTTGTCTGTGAGAGTTAAACCACAGCCTGGAATGTTTTATTCACTTATTCAAAAACTGTTCATTGAATACTGACTGTTCAGAGATGAAAGGACTTATTCTGGCCGCCCTGGTATACTAGGAAGAAAAACAGATATGCAAACCAGTTATTAATATGTACTCAGTCCTGCTGTACCAGAGTCACCTGCCAGGAAGAACATAGCCCAGTTAGGGAAAATCTCAGGAGGAAGTAGCCATGTTGGTAATGTCTCCTTGACTAGGAGACTGAGCACATTGTCTAGGAACTTGGAAATAATTTCAGTAGGGCCAGAACTGTTGCCATCAATATGATACCCACTAGCCATATGTGTCTGTTATATACTTGAAATGTGACTCGTCCCAAATTAGACTTCTGTAAGTGTGAAATGTTGGATTGCAAAATCAGACATTTAAAAAAAGTATGTAGGGAGTCGGGCTGTAGCGCAGCGGGCTAAGCGCAGGTGACGCAAAGCACAAGGACCGGCATAAGGATCCCGATTCGAACCCCGGCTCCACACCTGCAGGGGAGTCGCTTCACAGGCGGTGAAGCAGGTCTGCAGGTGTCTATCTTTCTCTCCTCCTCTCTGTCTTCCCCTCCTCTCTCCATTTCTCTCTGTCCTATCCAACAACAACAACAATAATAACTACAACAATAAAACAACAAGGGCAAGAAAAGGGAATAAATAAATAAAAATAAAATATAAAATATGATTTTAAAAAAGTATGTAAAGTGTTTCTCTGATAATTCTCAATATTGATTGCATACAAAATAACACTATTTGGATAGTGCTGGAGTAAAACACACAAACGCACACACACAAAGACACACACACACTTTAACCCAGCATACACTATCTCTTTTTACTTTTGAGTATATGATTGTTCACAAATCTTAAATTCCACAAGTGACTTGTGTTAAGGTCTTACTGTGTAGTTCTTTGAATAGAGAATAAAATTCTATGTTGAGTATAAAAGTGTTACAATTAAACAGGCTAGAAATATGAAAGAAGCCAGATTGTTATCTGTGAAGGCATGAGTGGGTGAAGGGGAGAGCAGACTGAACTGGTGACCCATGGCAGTGGGTGGAGACATATTGTAAAACTGAGGATGTCACCAAAAGGATGTGGCATATGCAGATGCAGCCCCTCACAAAGGAGACTGGTCTGGCTAGGTTTGAAACTCCTGGATCTGCTTCTTCATCTGCAAGCATCTCTGAGGATGTTTTTCTATGAGACAAGAGTGGAACGAGGGTTTTTTCAGGGAGTGAGGGTAAGGATGTGGAGAAAGAAGTGACCATGAATAAAGGGAAGCGCCCCCAGGGTTGTAGATGAAATTGCATCCCTCAATTCATATTTACCTGGCAGGCCAAGGACCATGATCATGAAGCTGGTTTTCCCAAGATTAAGCTTACCTATTGCACTTTGGGTTTGCTGACGCCTGCGATTTCCCCAAATGTGGGAAACATGACTGCATAATTTGTGATAGTGGGAGGACTCCATGCACACTCCACCCTGATATCTTTAATTCATAAAGATAGGATATGGTCTTTTCTTAACTGAGTTCTTAACTCAGAAACTTATGTAGACTGACCTCTGAGTTACTAGCTTGGAAGAATTATTTCTATAGTATAGAGTCTCAAATTGTTTAGATTTTGTTTGTATTTAGAAATATTTATGGATTCCATTCTATAGATTTTTTAGTAAGTACCCACCAGGAAGGGATGGCTGACAGGGAGGAAAGTTCTGTGAATAAGGGGGCTGGGGTTCACATTCTGATTCTTCTCCATGTTTCCTGTGTCCTTTTATGTAAAACCAAGGCAAAAATATTTGCTCTTTTGTACCACAGCTTGTTGGGAGGATGAAAAAAATTAGTGTGGGTAAGCCTTTTAAGAGTGCTAACCATTGCTATCATCACACATAATAAGATGCTCAGTGCTGGAGAATAATAAAGATTTATTTTTAAAAAGTCATTTTTATGTATGTTCTTGCTTAATATTTGCTTATCTGTTTTATTTTATTTTAAAATTGCTCTCAGGATTATGGCTAGAACCTGGTGCCTGCATAATAAATTCACTACTCCCAGCAACATTTCTCTTTCTTTCTTTCTTTCTTTTCCTCCTCCTCCTCCCCCTCCCCCTTTCACTCCCCCTCTTCGCCTTGCTCCTCCTCCCCCTTCCTCTCTCCTCCCTTTTTTTTCTTCCTTTCTTTTTTTTTTAATTTATTTATAAAAAAGGAAAGACTGACAAAACCATAGGATAAGAGGGGTATAGTTCCCACCACCAGAACTCCATATCCCATCCCCTTCCCTGATAGCTTTCCTATACATTAACCCTCTGGAAGTATGGGCCCAAGGTCATTGTGGGATGCAGAAGGCTGAAAGTTTGGCTTCTATAATTGCTTCCCCACTGAACATGGGTATTGACAGGTCAATCCATACTCCCAGCCTGCCTCTCTCTTTCTCTAGTGGGGCAGGGTTCTGGGGAATTGGAGCTCCAGGACTCATTGGTGGGGTTGTCTGTCCAGAGAAGTCTGGTTGGCATCCTGCTAACATCTGGAACTTGGTGGCTGAAAAGAGAGTTAACATATAAAGCCAAACAAGTTGTTGACTAATCATGAACCTAAAGACTGGAGGAGTGCAAATGAAGAGTTGGGGGTGGGGGATCTGTTTTGTAGATAGCTAGTAGGCATATATTTTTTTATTATTTAAGAAAGGAGACATTAACAAAACCATAGAATAAGAGGGGTATAGTTCCGCACAATTCCCATAACCCAATCTCCATATCTCATCTCCTCCCCTGATAGCCTTCCCATTCTCTGTCTCTCTGGGAGTATGGATCTAGGGTCATTGTGGGTTGCAGAAGGTGGAAGGTCTGGCTTCTGTAATTGCTTCCCCACTGAACATGGTCATTGACTGGTCGATCCCAGTCTGCTAGTAGGCATATTTTAATTATATTCCAAAAGGTCTGTGGCTGTACTAGTTTTTTGTTTGTTTGTTTGTTTTTTCCATGAGCCTGAAATCTGATATGCATGTGGATCCAAGTTATTGTCCAGGGAGATGTCATGGATGACAGAAGGACCAGAAAGCTGGATCAAGGAAGAGAGTAGCTCTCAAATATGGGGAAGGAGTATAAATATTGTTGCCTGTAAATTCCATCGATCTGATGTGATCTGGGGCCCATATTCAGCTTAGGAGCCTATGTGACCACTACATCCCGGTAGATCTGAGTTCACATTATGTGGTCATGAGTAGGAACGTTCTAAACTGCCCCAATATCAGGACCCATATTTCTCAGGTGTAGTATAGAGTATGTTGTCCAGCCTCCCTTTAGAGGATGGAACATTCTCTACTGTTGTTGATCCAAGTTGAAGGCAGGGTACTATGGGGGCCCACAAAGGGTCTATTTTGTCGTTGCTGATAGAGATGACCGGTAACAATGGAGAGAGTGATTTATTCGAGGTGTAGGTCCATCTTGTCTGTTTGGGAATCTCAGGACTTCCCAACTAGGGCCCCAGCTGATGGGGTGGTCTGACAGTGACTAAAGAGTTATCGTTAAAGTATGCCAGTCTCTTGCCCTTCTTCAGCTTTTTCAGTCCTTGCTTTGCTAAGCTTAGCTTTGGAGTGAGTGAGGGAAGTGTACTAGGAAGTAGGTGAGGAGAGTATCTAAGTCTAAGTGAACACTATTTCATTATGAACTTTATACTGACTCACTGCAGACTATTGTGTACTTTTGCTTCCAGGTATATATTTTGCCCTATTTATGGATACATATGAGCATATGCCCTATCTCATAGGACCTGGTCTATATCTAGGTTTTGGAACTTTGTTAGGAAGTAAACCACCTAGAGTGGAATTAGAGAATCCTATGAAAGGAAAGGTCTCACCTGAGTAATGAGGGTGAAGGGTTGACATTCCATGTCTGACGTCTCTGGACACAGTCCATCCCATACCCGTAGCCCAGTTTTAATTTTAAAACTAGAATGGATTTAAGAGGTAGAGGTTATATAAGCAGGTTTACTAGTTCATTTCAAGATTACCTTAAACTTCAAGATTATTCTTTCACAATCTAAATGGTGCCACTAAGTAGTTTGTGAGTGTTAAAGACATGGTACAGACCATCTGCACAAGCACTGGGTGAAGAAAGGCCTTGGGCAGCCATGTCCCCTAGTGCCTTCTTACCTGAGTTGGAATAATAAACATTTAGATGTGCTCTGTTTAGTAGAAATGTAATGTAGACCACATGAGTGATTTTAAGATTTTTCTATAGCTTGTTTAAGAAAATGCAGAGACAGGTAGACTTAATTTGAATACTATACTTTCATTTTACCCATTATAGAGAAATTAGTTATTTCAACCTGTAATCAATATAGGTAGTTAAGGAAGTATTTTACACTTTTTCAACTGTTTTTGAAACCTGATATGTACTTTTTTTTTTTCTTTATCCCTCCAAGATTATTGCTGGGGCTTGGTTCCTGCACTACGAATCCACTGCTCCCGGAGGCTGTTTTTCCCCTTTTGTTGCCCTTGTTGTTCTTGTTGTTGTTACTGCTGTCATCGTTGTTGGATAGGATAAAGAGAAATCGAGAGAGGACAGGAAGACAGAGAGGGGGAGAGAAAGATAGACACTTGTGAGCTGACCCCCCTGCAGGTGGGGAGCCAGGGGCTCAAAGCAGCATCCTGACTCCGGTCCTTGTGCTTTGCGCCACCCAGTCCCCAATCTGGTATGTACTTTATCCATGTGACACACCTCAGTTCAGGGGCTCAAGAGACACATGCATACCTTGACAGGCAACACAGATGCAGAATGGGAAGAAGGAAAACAAAACAGGGAGAGAAGGAACAAACACTGGAAATGAGTGAACATCTATGGACTAGTAGGATCAGAACTGACACGAGATGTTTGATAAACAGAATATCAAAGCATCGTATCATATAAGAGGCCCTGAGTTTGAGCTTGGGAACTCTATGGAAGGCACCAGGGGAATTCTATGGGTGATCAAGTGCTCTTGTGGTGTCTCTCCCTTTCTCTGCTCTCTCTCTCTAAATAAATTTTAAGAAAGAGAGAAATTGGGCCCAGGAGGCTGCTCAGTAGTATCAGTATGTGCAGGACCTTGAATTCATTCCCCAGCACCACAAAACAGCAAAGGTCAGATACTGTTTTTACTTACAGTGTTGATATTTTGTGCATCATGATTTTTTGCATTAATTTTGATTTTTAAAAATTGCTGTTAGAGGTTAAAAAATTGCTGTCTTAAGATATGCTGTGTCTTTATTACTGTTTGTCTTGACACCTCTAATATATTGTTCCCAAGACAAGCACCACTTAACCCTCCTCTCAGGCCTGGCACTGGGGGCAACTGTGTTCATGTTCTAGCATGAACCTTGCCTGTGTCTCAAAAACAAGACAAATGCTTCTAACTGTCCAGACTTTGGGCTTGCATTTTATTAAAATAATTTTCAGTGGGACCCAAGTTAGAGATTAAAAGACACTGGCAAAGAAATTGAAATTCCAACTAAATTATCAGCTGGGAATTTTTAAAGAAAGGAAGAAAAAATTCTAGTGCTGAAAGAAAGGGAAAACACTGCTATCATTAAAGCCATGCCTATTTTCAAACAAATGCTTTCCTTTTAGGGAACTCAGAAACAAAGGAGATATTCAGTTTGGAGGCAATGGAACAACAATAACTGCTGTTAGCAATAAGGCCTATGTTTTGGAACGAAATCTATCAGTTGGAGACCCTAATGTTGACTTAATTAGAACACTAAATATTCCTGCTGTGGTAAGTAGGCATTTGAAGTATTCTTACTGTAGATTTTAGAAGAAAGGGAAAAGCTAAGTTAAGGTTATTACGATTTTATATTTTAAAGTTACATAAGTACTATAAATGAGGGGCCAAGTGGTGACTCACGCACCTAGCTGAGCACACGTTACAGTGCACAAGGACCCTGGTTCGAGCCCCCAGTCTCCACCTGCAGGGGTAAACCTTCAGAAGTGGTGAAGTAGTGCTGTAGGTGCCTTCTCTGCTCTATCTCTCTCCCTTTCTTTCTTTCTTTCTTTCTTTTCTTTTTTCTTTTTTTGCCTCTAGGTTTATTCCTGGGGCTCAGTGCCTGCACCAAGGAATCCACTGCTCCTGGAAGCTATTTTTTTCCCTTTTGTTGCCATGGTTGTTATATCGTTGTTGTGGTTATTGTTGTTATTGATGTCATTGTTGTTGGACAGGACAGAGAGAAATCAAAACAGGAGGGGAAGACAGAGACGGAGAGAGAAAGATAGACACCTGCAGATCTGCTTCACCACTTGTGAAGCAACCCTCCTGCAGGTGGGGAGCCAGGGGCTGAAACCAGGATCTTTACACTAGTCCTTGCACTTTGTGCCATGTGCGTTTAAGCCCGACCCCCCTCTCTCCCTTTCTATCACCCCCTTCCCTCTCGATTTTCTGGCTGTCACTATCCAACAAATAAGGATAATTTTTTTTAAAAATTAAAAATCATTTAAAAAGGAAATATAAATGTATAAAAAGAGGAATACGTTTTTTCTTTCCTTCCTTCAAGGTCATTTTAGATGTTCATTTTCCTGAGTTCTTTCAAAAGAGGTCTTGATAGTAGTAAAAAGTGAAAAAGTCTAGGATTTTTTTTTTTTTTGGACAATGTTTTTCACTCTGTTTATTTTCTTTCAGCAAATGAACACCCCACTAGAATTTGTGGGATAGCTAATACTTTTAAAAATATTTGCCCTGGGTGAGAGAAATAGCATAATGGTTGTGCAAAAGACTTTAATACTATGGCTCAGTGGATTAAAGCCCTGGACTCTCAAGCATGAGATGCTGAGTTCAGTCCCTGGCAGCACATGTACCAGAGTGATGTCTAGTTCTTTCTCATTAATAAATAAAATATTTTTATTTATTTATTGGGGGATTAATGTTTTACAGTCAACAGTAAATATAATAGTTTGCACATGCATAACATTTCTTAGTTTTCCATACGACAATACAACCCCCACTCTGCCATCCTGCCCCAGGACCTGAACTTTGCGCCCCACCCACCCCACAGTCCATTACTTTGGTCCAATACACCTGCTCCAGTCCAAATTAATAAATAAAATCTTTTAAAAGTTTTTTCATTAAAAAAATGCCTGAGGCTCTGAAGTCTCTGATTCAATTCCTTGCCCCACCATAAGGCAGAGCTGAGCAGTATTCTGGTAAAATAAAAATAAATAAATATTTTTTTTAATTCGTTGTTTTAGTTGAGAACCTCAAGTAATAAACTTTGCATGCTGCTTTTTTTTTAAGACTTATTTATTTATGAGAAAGATAGGAGGAGAGAGAAAAAAACCAGATATCACTCTGGCAGATGTGCTGCTGGGGATCGAACTCAGGACCTCATGCTTGAGAGTCCAAAGCTTTACCACTGCACCACCTCCCAGACCACAAAACATGGAGTTCTTTTGTTGTTTTCTTTTCTTTATTTTTTTTTAAAAATATTTTATTTATTTTATTTTTGAGAGAAATGCAGAGAAAGAGGGAGAGAGAAACACGAGAGCCCTGCTCAGCTCTGTCTTATGGTGGTGTGGGGGATTGAACCTAAGATTTAGGAGCCTCAACCCTGGGTCCATGCTCCCAGAGGGATAGAGAATGGGAAAGCTATCGGGGGAGGGGGTGGGATATGGAGATTGGGTGGTGGGAATTGTGTGGGGTTGTACCCCTCCTACCCTATGGTTTTGTTAATTAATCCTTTCTTAAATAAAAAAGAAAAAAAAAAAAAGAATTAACATGTAAAAAAAAAAAAAGATTTAGGAGCCTCAGTCATGAGAGTCTGTTTGCATAACCATTATGCCATCTCCCCCACCCTTGCTTCTTTGTTTAGATATTTATCTTACAGTTTTAATCTTGAAATATATATTGACTCCCCTTTAAGCAAAGTGGGCTGCTAACTATAGACCAGACTTTTTTTTTTGGAGTTTCTTCTTTTTTAAAAGAAATGTTTTATTTCATTTTATTTATTTATTTATTTATTTGACAAGACAGAGAGAAATTGAGCAGGGAAGAGGAGAGAAGGAGAAAGAGACATCTGCAGCACTGCTTCACCACTAGTGAAGATTCCCCCTACAGGTGGAGATCAGAGGACTTGAACTCCAGTCCTTGCTCAACATAATGTATGTGCTCAACCAGGTGCAACACTGCCAGCCCCTGGAGCTTGTTTCTAATACAATCCTATCAAATTGAAATGCAGGAAATGCAACTGTTCACCTATAGCAGCCTATGCCAATGCTGCTGGACCACCCCATGGAAGATCCGGGACAGAGAAATGATTTGATCCCAGATTTGACCCTTGTCAGGAGTGCCCATCTCTGGCCCTGGATCAGGAGTGCCAACAGCTTTAGAAGAGTTTTCCTGTCTTCCCCAGTCTTCATACAACTCAAAAATTCTGAGGACACCAAACCCACACTTAGCCAAATGTACTGTGAAAGGGCATAATTTGTAGATGCAGCCAGAAAGGAGCCCACATGCTGTTTTTTCAGCTATTTGATTTCAACATTTACTACATTTATGTTTCCACCCTCTTTGCTGAAGAGACCATGAGAGAGAGGCTGGTGGGGGACGCTGCTCATCTGATCGTGTCTTTGCCCCTCAGACTGCTATGGAATGGTCCCAAGTCCACATCCTCTGGGAGATCATTGAGGCGCTATTGAAGGCCTATCAGCAGAAGCTGTTTGTGACACATACTGTCCATGAGTTGCTCTGGGGCTACAAGGATGAGATCTTGACCTTCATCAATATCTTCAAGCCTGATATAGCTCCCTATTTTGGCCTGTTCTATGGGGTAAGTTGATTGTGTCCTCTGGCACCTCAACCCAGATTTCATCTGTACCTTACTTTCCTCCTAGGCTAAGGCCAAAATAGTCTGGGACTCTAGGTGACTTGTAAAGTGGGTGAAAAATATTAAGTGTTTTAGTAGAGAGGAGAAAATACCTTCTTTCATAATTTCAACACACTACCAGTAATGACTATGAATGATCTAAGAAAACACATTATAAAGCATGACTGTGTCATTAAGCAGATGCACATGAGTAATGCCAAGTATTGTTTTGATAATTTGGGGAATTGAACACATGATTCAGCCAGTCAGAAGCAAATAAGAAACTAAGCCAGGTATGGTAGCTGCTGGTTAGATTTTCTTTTCTTTTTTTTTTTTTATTGTTGTTGTAGTTATTAATGTCATTGTTATTAGATAGGACAGAGAGAAATGGAGAAAGAAGGGGAAGATAGAGAGGGGGAGAGAAAGATAGACACCTGCAGACCTGCTTCACCGCTTGTGAAGCGGCTCCCCTGCAGGTGGGGAGCCAGGGTTCGAACCGGGATCCTTGTGCCGGTCCTGGTGCTTTGCGCCACCTGCGCTTAACCCGCTGCGCTACAGCCCGACTCCCTCTTTTTTTTTTTTTAAAGATTTTATTTATTTATGAGAAAGATATGAGGAGAGAGAAAGAACCAGACATCACTCTGGCACATGTGCTGCCGGGGATCGAATTCCGGACCTCATACTTGAGAGTCCAAAGTGTTATCACTGTGCCACCTCCCGGACCACTGCTGGCCAGATTTTCATAGATGGCATTTGCAAAAGAGGCTGGGTCATTTAAACCTTGGTATGACCCTCATTAATGACTTCTTATACCTCTGAGAAAAATTCTGTGCACTTATTTCCTTTGGCCTAAAATGCAAAATATCAGCATTCCAGTAATTATTCTACAAGTCATATATGATTACTGCTTCAACTTCAAATTAAAATTAAAAGCACTAAAAATATTTCTATGGCCTCTGCTTCCCCAGCAGGAAAACAAAAAGACTCTTGAATAAGATGGGTAATTGAGAGAGTAGTAGTAAATGACAAACACAAGAAGAAAGTGATTGGGGTGAGTTTCTCATGTTTATATTGTAATCAGGGGCCAGGTGGTGGTGCACCTGGTTGAGTACGCATGTTACAGTACGCAAGGACCTGGGTTCAAGCCTCCAGTCCCTACCTGCAGAAGGAAAGCTTTGCAAGTGGTGAAGCAGTGCTACAGGTATCTCTCTGTCTCTTTCCCTCTCTATCTCCCCTTTCCCCTAGATTTCTGGCTGCCACTCTCCAATCAATAAATTAAAATAATAAATTTTTTAAAAGATTGTAATCAGTCTCTAGTTTTAAAGTACTTGTTAATCTCCCCCTCTTCATGTATTCCCTTAATATTTCGGTTCCTCTAATGCAAATGGGCATAAACTATTCCTGCCTTCCAAGGGTCCAGAAAACCTAAAAATTGTTCATATGAAATAGGTAACTGACTTTTAGCATTATCTATATGAAAGGCTGGATCCTAAGAGTAGGGTTGCACCAGCCCTAAATCTTTCAGGCTGGGTGAACAGATTCAAGCCCAACTCCCACCACATTGAAAGAAAGAAGCCTTTGTGCTGTAATCTCTTTCACTCTCTCTGCCTCTCTGTTTCTATATTTAAAAAAGAAAAGAATAAAAATCAGAATCAGAGGATCTGGACTAACACTGGCTTTCTCTCATAAATAATGTTGGAACTTACCCATACTTTAGTTCTACCATTTGTAACTTGAGGACAGAGTACCTACATTTCAAAAGTTGGTTTGAAAGGCTAAGAAGAGCATAAAGGTACAAACTTTAAATTGCAACGTGCACTTAAGGAATCATTATTCTTTCCGTGTCTCTGAGTGACTCACAAAATGGCCCTGGCAGATAGGGGGTATAGCTCAAATGGTAGAGCATCAGACTTTCATGTCTGAGGGTTCTGGCTCAGCTCCTGTACTACATATACCAGAGTGGTACTCTCTCACTCTGTTCTCCTCCTTTCCCGACCCCCTATACTTTCTCTGCCTTCTGTGAAACTCTCTATTACATGTAATGCAATAAATTAAAAAAAAAACAAACCCTGAATTAATTCGAATGACTGAGACATGTTTCTGCTTTAGAGGCAAATGAGCTTTCTGCTATTTCCATTTCTTTTCTTTTTTTTAAAAAAATTTATTTATGAAAAGGAAACACTGACAAAACCATAGGATAAGAGGGGTATAGTTCCCACCACCAGAACTCCATATCCAATCCCCTCCCTTGATAGCTTTCCTATTTTTTAACCCTCTGGGAGTATGGACCCAAGGTCATTGTGGCATGCAGAAGGTGGAAGGTCTGGCTTCTGTAATTGCTTTCCTGCTGAACATGGGTATTGACAAGTCAATCCATACTCCCAGCCTGCCTCTCTCTTTCCCTAGTGAGCAGGGTTCTGGGGAATTGGAGCTCTAGGACTCATTGGTGGGGTTGTCTGTCCAGGGAAGTCTGGTTGGCATCATGCTAGCATCTAGAACCTGGTGGCTGAAAAGAGAGTTAGCATATAAAGCCAAAGAAATTGTTGACTAGTCATGAACCTAAAGACTGGAGGAGTGCAGATGAAGAGTTGTGGGGGGGTGTCTTCCATTTTGTAGATAGCTAGTAGGTATATTTTAGTTATATTCCAAAGGCCTGTGGCTGTACTAGTTTTTTTTTTTTTTTCCCTGAGCCTGAAATCTGATATGCATGTGGATCCAAGTTATTGTCTGGGGAGATGTCATGGCTGGCAGAAGGACCAGAAAGCTGGATCAGGGAAGAGAGTAGCTCCCAAATATGGAAAAGGCGTATAAATATTGTTGACTATAGCTATTTCCATTTCTTTTCAGCTGGATGACCTTGGACTACTTGATAGCATGTATCAAGAGACTTAAAGAGATTTATATACTTTTATCTAGCAATTTAATTTTTGTATTATGTTTTTTTAAATTTGTTTGATAGAGACAGCCAGATTGAGAGAGAGACAGAGAGGGGGGAGAGAGAGAGAGACAGAGAGACACCTGCAGCAGTGCTTCACCACTCGCAAAGCTTTCCCTCTACAGGTGGATGCTAAGGGCTTGATCCCGGTTCCTTGCACATTGTAATATGTGTGCTCAACCAGGTGCTCTGCCACCTAGGCCCTAGCAATTTCATTTTTAATGCTCTATTTAGAAAACAAACATATTGGGCGGAGCCAAGATGGCAACTCGGAAGCAGTGGCTGACCTGAGCTCCAACAAGCAGCAGCTTGTAACCAGGGATTCTCTGGATAGGGTTCCAGATGCTAGCATGATGCTGACCAGACTTCCCTGGACAGACAACCCCACCAATGTGTCCTGGAGCTCTGCTTCCCCAGAGCCATTCCCCACTAGGGAAAGAGAGAGATAGACTGGGAGTATGGATCAACCTGTCAATGCCCATGTTCAATTACAGAAACCAGACCTTCAACCTTCTGTATCCCACAATGATCTTGGGTCCATACTCCCAGAGGGTTAAAGAATAGGAAAGCTATCAGGGGAGGGTATGGGATACAGAGTTCTGGTGGTGGCAATTGTGTGAATTTGTACCCCTCTTATCCTATGGTTTAGTCAGTGTTTCCTTTTTGTAAATAAAAAAAATTTTTTAAAAACATACAGGAACCGTTTTCAGCTTAAGAATTTTGACATATTATAACCACACACACACAAAGAAAAAAAGAAAGAAAGAAAAGAAACGAAAGAAAGAAAGAGAAACCCAAAACTAAATACCCAGGTGGGGGTAGATAGCAATAATAGTTGCAAAGAGACTGTCTGAGGCTCCAAAGTCCCAGATTCAATCCCCTGCACCACCATCACCCACAGCTAAGCAATGCTGGGGGGGGGGGGGGGCTCATAAAACTAAATACCCAATTATATGATAATGGTTAAATAGATGATTTCCATATACTTACTGAGCATCTCTATGTTTTTCTCTGGAGAATTGTCTCTTCAAATTCCTTGCCCATCATCTAACTGTATGCATATTTTTATTAAAGTCATAAAATAATAATATGGTATTACATGGTATTATAATAATGATATGGTCACTCTCTCCTCGAGTTGTCTCTTTACATTTTTTAAATGTTTATTCGTAATCATTGTAAGATTATTAATTAGGCCCGGCTAGGACAGTTTGGTGAAGAATAAACTCGTTAGTTGTTGTATTACAGTTGTCCAGAGAAGTAGAGTCATTGGGAGATCTGCGTCTTTCTACCAAGATTTGATGTTAAAGAACTGACTTGTGCAGCTATGGGAGCTGTAAGGTGTCAGCAGGCAGGAAACTCGTGTAAAGACTCTGTAGCATTCTTCATAAGACCATTTTTCCAGGAATCCCTAGATTTGGCTTTTAAAGCCTCCAATAGATTGGATATATATGTTGGGAGTGAGCTGACTGATGACAGGAACAACCAGATTATTGTTTGACTGAACAACTGGGCACCATAGCCTAGCCAACTTGGCATATAAATTAATCATCAGTTACTTTAAATTATCATACTTACTTATTTTCAGAGAAATGGGACAAATGATGGAGACTATGTTTTTCTAACTGGTGAAGACAATTATCTTGACTTTACAAGGATTATACAATGGAATGGAAAAACGTAAGTCTAATAATTTATCATTATCATCTTTTTCAATTTTCATTTGAAATGAAATCTTTTTATATATTATTAAAATGTTTAGTACTCATTTTGAGGGTGAAAATTTATTTAATTATAAATTATTCTTATAATCACTTTATAAATCTTAATGAGAGTAATATGCTTTACAAGTTCAATATTAGTGACTTATAGCTTTATCCTGGCTGGACAGGAATCACAAGTTGGTGATACATTTCACTCTGTAATCATTAAATGAAGTATAACTGCCACACAAGTGCTTTGGAAATCATTATGTATATTTAAGGGGAGGAAACCAGTGCTTTCTTTTCTTTTTTCCAAACCATTTTTTAATTGTGATTAATAGTATGTTACAAGACTGCAAGATTACAGGGTCTACTTCCAGATTGTGCCCACCACCAAACTTCTGACCCTCCAAAAGATAACCACAAGTTCCTACAAAGTCTTAGAAACAGTTTTTTTCTTTTTGGAGGGGGGTGTTGTTTGGTTTTTTTTTTTTTTTTTGCAAGTTCGTATGTTTCAGTTGTCTAGATTCCAAGCATCAATAAAAGTATCCAGTAGTTTCCTTCATCTCTTATTTCACATAGCATAGTCACCTCCAATTCCATCCATTTTGCCTGAAAGTAGACACTATCATCTTTTTTGATTGCTGAGTAGTATTCTATGAAGTATATATCCCATAATTTCTTTAATTTTTTTTTTATTATCTTTATTTATTGGATAGGGACAGTCAGAAATTGAGAGGGAAAGGGGAGACAGAGAGGGAAAGAGACAGACACATGAAACACTGCTTCACCACTTGTGAAGCTTTCCCCCTGCAGGTGGGGACCAGGAGTTTGAACCTGGGTCCTTGCACATTGTAACATGTGCACTCAACCAGGTGTGCCACCACCTGGCCCTACCCAAAATTTCTTTAGCAATTCATCTGTCAGTGGACAGTTAAGTTGCTTATACTCTTTGGTTATTATGAATAATAAAGCTATGAACATAGGGGTGCATATGTCCCTTCAAATTAGTATTGCAAGTCCTTGGATGCAATTTATCTCCTGCTTTTCTTGCCTAAGCTAACTGCCTGCCTCAAGCATGGTGTGGACCTTCTATATATTCTCTTCATGTGTTTACCAACTGATGCTCTGTGTTTTTACCTGGAATAAACCCTCAGTTCACAAACTTAGAGCACAACTTTTACTAGAAGTTAGGAGAATGACTTGTTGTTCTTTTTTTTTTTTTTTTTTTTTGCACTCTGTACTATTATTTAAAAAATAATTTTTAAAAGTTCTCTATCTTGGGGAAGAAGACCAAAGGGCTCTGAACGTCAATTCCACCAGGACCTGAAGCATATGTCACCAGGAATTTTGGTTTTGTGCCATCAAAGAAAGGGAAACAAATCTGGAAAGCACCAGAAGAAATCAGGCATTGTTTCTCTTACCAGAGAGAGAGAAGGAGCTGGAGAGACAGCACAGTGGTTCTGCAGAGGTCCCAGATTCAACCCCCAGCATCACCATAAGCCAGAGCTGAGCAGTGCTCTGGCCAAATAAATAAATAAGATTCTTTAAAAAGAGAGAAGAGGAAAAAAGGAATGAACTCACAAGGTGTAGGTATGACTTAGAAAGTGAAGGCAGGAACATAGAAAAAATAATGGGCAACATAATAGTTACAGAAATAGATACGGATATAAAATCAACTCATATCTGTGACCATGGGGAAACTACTAGCCTCCAATGAAACAGATGAGGACACAGAGCTGCTGGTGGAAACACTATTGAATTATACCCCTACTATCTTATAATTTTATAAATCAATATTAAATCACTATTAAAATTTATGTCAACTGTACTTTTAATAAGTATGAAGTCAATTCAGTTTTAAGTTAATTATGACCCAAAAGAAATCCTTCATTAGTTTGGAACACAGAATCAACTGATCCAAGGAGAGATAGTATTAATGTTCTTTCTTGAATAATAAGGAGCCAAGGGTCAACTCTAGCAAATTAGCTCATTTGGGTAATGTGCTGCTAAGCTACATGCATGACCCAGGTTTGAGCCTGACCCACACTGTATTGGAGGGAAATTCTATGGTATGGGTTCTTTCCCTGTCTCTCTCTGTCGGGGGTGGGGGGGGAAGAAAGAACAAGACATCAGAGGTCTTCAATCAGTTGTAAAAAAAGAAAAAAGGCTGTTTTACTAGATTAGAACCTGCTTTTTAAAATTTGGCATTTTAGAGCCAATTTGTAGCATTTTTTTTTTTTTATGTAGCCCAGTGTGTTAAGTGAATATGGCGCAAAGCCCAAGGACAGGCCTTAAGGATCCCGGATCGAGCCCCCGGCTCCCTACCTGCAAGGGCGGGGGTGGGGGGGTCGTTTCACAAGTGGTGAAGCAGGTCTGCAGGTGTCTCCTTCTCTCCCTCTCTCTGTCTTCCCCTCCTCTCTCGATTTATCTCTGTTCTATCCATCAACAACAGCAATAACAACAATAATAACAACAATAAAACAAGGGAAGAAAAAGGAGAAAAATCGCCTCCAGGAACAGTGGATTCATACACCAAGCCCCAGCAATAACCCTGGAGGAAAAAAAAGAAAAGAAAAGAAAAGAAAGAAGAAAAACTTATAAAATAAAAATATCAAGACCATAGGACAGGAGGGGTTCCACCCCACACAATTTCCAGCACCCCCGCCCTTGAAAGCTTTTTTATTCTTTTCTTCTTTTTATTTTTTTTAAGAAGGAATGATTTTTTTTTCACTGTTGGCTCTGTCAGAATTTAGGCTTACTTCCCTCCCCTCTTAACCCAATTCCAAAGCAACATCACTCTTGTTACATACAAATGGGTAAGATTCTGTACAAAGGTAAGTCCCTATTAAATCTTTAAAAGTCTTAACAAAACATTTTTTAAAAGGGGCCAGGTGGTGGTGCACCTGGTTGAGCGAACATGTTACAGTGAGCAAGGGCCCAGGTTCAAGCCCCCAGTCCCCACCTGCAGGGGGAAAGTTTCATGGGTGGTGAGACAGCGATTCAGGTGTCTGCCTCTCTCCCTCCCTATCACCCCCTATCACCTCGATTTCTGGCTGTTTCTATCCAATAAGTAAATAAAGATTTAAAAAAAAAATCTTAAAAAGAAAAAAAAGGAAGGGGGAGTCAGGCGGTAGCGCAGTGGGTTAAGCGAACGTGGCGCAAAGCCCAAGCACCCGCGTAAGGAACCCGGTTCGAGTCCTGGCTCCCCACCTGCAGGGTGGGTCGCTTCACAAGTGGTGAGGCAGGTCTGCAGGTGTCTCCTTCTCTCCCCCTCTCTGTCTTCCCCTCCTATCTCCATTTCTCTCTGTCCTATCCAACAACAACAACATCAATAACAACAACAATAACTACAACAACAATAAAAAATCAAGGGCAACAAAAAGGGAATAAATTAATATTTAAAAAAATTTTAATGTCAAGCAAAGGAGGGAGTGGCAGGTGTCAGAGCAATAAAAATAAAGTGTCATCACTAAGAAAAAAGTCTTAATCATTTGAAAAAATAAATAAAATCAATTCTAAGCATATTTTCTCTCCCTGATACTAATGGATTACAGGTCACTAGACTGGTGGGCAACAGAGGAGTGCAACATGATTAATGGAACAGATGGAGATTCTTTTCATCCACTAGTAACCAAAGACGAAGTCCTTTATGTCTTCCCATCTGACTTTTGCAGGTAAGAACTTCATTTAGTTCCTTTTCTTTTCTTTTCTTTTCTTTCTTTCCTTCTATTTTTTTTTTTACTGCCATCAGGGTTATTGCTGGAGCTCAGTGCCTACACAGTAAGCCCACTGCTTCCACAGCTCTTGTTTGTTTTCTTTTTTTCCTCTTGATAAAGATAGAGATGGAGAGGGAGTGGAGAATAGGAAGGTGGAGAGAGACAGACATTTGCAGCATTTTTTTTTTTTACCACTCATGAAGCTTCCTCCCTGCAAATGGGGAATTGGTGGCTTGAACCCAGGTGCTTACACATTACATGCCAGTACCCACTCCTGAAGGTGAGAATTTTAAAAACAAGTTCTTTGGATGCATGACAGCCAGGAATTCAAGGAATATATGTAGCTACACTTGCTAGGTATAGATATTCATACTTCATCACTGAAAACTAATGAAGGCATACTGAGAATCTGTGGAGTTATCATTCACAGAGACTCCAGATCCTGGCTGCATTGGCAGAATACTATCTCTACTGCTTAGAGTTGTGTAACCTTGGGAAAGTAAAACTAATCTGTCTCACTCCTCATTTGTAAAATAAGGATAGAAATGGAGCCAAGTGGTGGAGGCTCACATTACAGTGTGCAAGGACCCGGGTTCAAGCCCCTGGTCCCCACCTGCAGGGGGAAGGCTTCATTGAGTGGTGAAGCAAAGCTGCAGGTGTCTCTCTGTCTCTCTCCCTATTTTCCTCTCCCCTCTCAAGTTCTGTTTCTATCCAATAAATAAATAAATAAACAAACAATCTTAGGGGTTGTTAGGAGACAATGAGTTACTGTTAGTAAAATACTTAGTGTCCATCCCACAGGGACAGTGCTATGTGAGTTCTTAATTATTACACTATGCTCTGCCAAGTATAAACTTTGAGCTCATCTTCTTCCTGTCAACAGTAATCTTTGTATGGACAATAGACAAATCATACTGCTTTCCATATTGTGGATAGTAGGTATTGAACCCAGATCCTTGTACAAGTTTGACACCATCCCTGATCAGCAACTTCTCCAGTCCAAATTTTTTCATTCTTTGCTGGGGCTCACGTGGAGTGACTCCAGCCAGGAAGGTAAGCTGACCAGTTCTCCCTCTCTGGCTCTTAGGGGCCCAGAGATCAGAAAGGAGACACCGGGGAGTATTTTGATATGAACACTCAATTTATTCAGGGGTGGACTTGGGTATATAGATATAAAGTTAAACAAAGAACATTTTTCAAATATGTCAGAAATTACAGGTTTCTTAAAGGTCAGCTTGCCCCTGCGGTAGGGGGCTTGTATGACAAGAATTGATGCAGATACATAAAGGTCAAGATAATTAGTCTCCTGATGCAGGCATTTAATTACCCAAAGGCATTTGAGAGAAGAATAGGGGTTCAACCAGTTAAGGTGAGATAAAGAGAAGATAAAAAAGGCTTGATGTAAATTAAGGACATCAAAGGACACTGTTAGGAGTGTGTGATAGGTTGTGCTCTCCTTTGTGATCAGAAGGTGAGGTGAACTTTGAGTAAATGAACCTTAAAGCAGGCAGCCATGTGGCCTGCCAGCAGGGAGAAACTAAGTGCAAGAGGTGTGCAGGTTTTCGTGACCTTGAGAGACTAACAAGGGGGAACTGAATCTGGTAGACTTTTCCCTCTTGGCTCATCTCTATGACGAGAGAGGCTAACAAGAGGGGTGTCTTTCCAGACCTCCATCCGAGGATGGGGGGAGCTCCCCTAAACTCTACCAAGATTTCACATAGTCCCACAATTCTTCATTTAGGAGAGAGGAAGATATAGACAGAGAGAGAAGAAACATCACAGTATCAATCCACCATCCATGGAGCTCCCCTTGTGTGACAGGTCTCAAACCCAGGACCTCACCCACAGTAAGGCACATACTTTAGTGGGTGAGATATCTTCAAGTCTTTGTGTTTTGTGCCCCCCCCCCCAGCTGGGGGAGCATACACAGTGATCTTAGTTCATTCCCTGGCACCCTATTAAAAAAATACCTTCAGTAGAAGATGATACATCTTATACATCTTACACCTGAACCTCTGATTCAGAGAAGAAAAAATGAGACCTTGAAGGAAAGGTCTGCAAAGGGCTGAAGTATCAGTTAAGACGATGTGTGCGAAAGTGCTTCACTGGGAGTCGGGTGGTGACACAGCAGGTTAAGCACACATGGTGCAAAATGCAAGGACCAGCATAAGGATCCTAGTTTGAGCCCCCAGCTCCCCACCTGCAGGGTAGTCGCTTCACAACGGTGAAGCAGGTCTACAGGTGTCTATCTTTCTCTCCCCCTCTCTGTCTTCCCCTCCTCTCTCCATTTCTCTCTGTCCTATCCAACAACAACATCAAAACCACAACAATGTTAAACAACAAGGGTAACAAAAGGGAAAAACAAATATTTTTTAAAAATCTTTTTTAAAAAAGTGCTTTGCTATGTTTGTGCTAACCTGAGGCTGGGCAGTGTCATCAGGGATCATTGTTTGTAACTCTGTAAAGATCAAAGGCAGAATAATGTTGAACCCCACTGAAAAGAATGACCGGGGTAAGGAGGAGGCTCAGCTGTGGAGTATATGTTTTCCATGAGTGAAGTCCTGGCTTCACTTTCCAATACTATATGAGAGCATCAAGGGTGAATGGAGTGCCAGGGGTGATAATGATGCTTTGATAGCTCTCCCTCATTTCAGAACAGAAAAAGAAATGAAAGACTGGGGCAAAATTTAGAAGCCATATTTATTTGGGGAATGAATTTCAAATCAGTGTCTAATGTACATGCTTCCAATCCTTATGCAACTCCATTACTTCTTGTGCTTTTTCTCTGCTTTTATCTCTTTGCTTCCATTTGCTTTTGTTCAGCCTTGCTGTGCTGCCATGTGTTCTTGCTATTTCAAAGGACTCTTTTTTTTTCAGTGACTCCTCATTCTAATGTCATCTTTCTTAGTTTTTTACTGTGACTACACACACACACACACACACACACACACACATATATAATTAGATCTTTATTATATTGAGTCAGAGAAAAATTGAGAGGGAAGGGGGAGATAGAGGAAGGATGAAAGGCACTTGCAGCACTGCTTCACCACTTGTGAAAATTTTCCCCTGCAGGTAGGTATCACTTGGACCCAGACACATACACACCGCAGCATGTATACTCAGTCAGGTGTGCCACTGTCCAGCCCCCATGACGTATATTTTTGTGTTTTACTTTTCCTTTGTCTCATCTGGAGATTACTGTAATTACTACCTCTTAAATGCCTTTTATTACAATTCACCTAATGTTTGATTAAACACTGAGTGGGGTGAATCCCTTTTAAGCTTTCTTTTACATCATTTCCCATTACTCTGTAAGCCCTTTGTACCTGAGAACTATTTAAGTACTGACTCTGGGCAGATTACACTGTGGGATGATGTTTTATTCTTTCTTCTGAACAGGTCATTGTACTTAACATTCAGTAGTTTTGAAAGTGTACAAGGACTGCCTGCCTTACGATTTAAGGTACCTGCAGAAATATTAGCTAATACCTCTGACAACGCTGGCTTCTGTATACCTAAAGGAAACTGCCTAGGCACAGGAGTTTTGAATATCAGTGTCTGCAAGAATGGTAAGAACTCCAAGAGGACCCATAGTTTACAGTGTCTTGATTGCAGGAATCACTTTCTTCAGTGAACAGTGCCATTGGCTCAGTAGAAAATGAATCTGTATGAAAGCTGAATAAAGGCAAGAGACTGGCATACTTTAATGATGACTCTTTAGTTACTACCAGGCCACCCCATCATCATCTGGGGCCCTAGTCCGGGAGTCTTGGGATTCCCACACATGCATGACAGGCCTAGACCTCTAACAGATCACTCTCACCACTGTCACTGGGCATCTCCATCAGGAACAACATAATGGACACTTTTGTGGGCTCCCATATGACCTTGCCCTCAGTGTGGATCAACAGGGGTGGGTAATGTTCCATTCTTCGAAGGGAGGTTGATAACATACTGTACCTATCACCCGAGGATGATGGGTCCTGAAATTAGTGCAGCTTGGTATGTTCCTAGCCATGACATCAGAATGTGAGTTCAGACCTACAGGGATGCAGAGGTTACACAGGCTCTTGTCCTTACTATGGGCCCCAGATTAAATTGATGGTGTTTACGGTTAACAATACTTATATACTTTCCCCATATTTGGGAGCTACTCTCTTCCCTGATCCAGCTTTCTAGTCCTTTTTCCAACTATGACACCATCTCCACAGACCATATCTTGGGTCCATTTGCAAGTTAGCTGTCAGGCTCAGGCAAAAACCAGTAAAGTCACGGGCCCCTTGCAATATACCTAAAGTAGACCTACTAGCTTTTTCCAAAATGGAGACCCCAAATCTTCATCTGCAATATTCTTGACTTTAGGTTCATGATTAGTCAACAACTTGTTCTGCTTTATATCTTAACTCTTTTTGAGCCACCAGGTTCCAGATGCTACCATGATGCCAGCCTGACTTCCCTGGGAAGATGGCCCCACCAGTGTGTCCTGGAGCCCTGCCTCGCCAGATCCCTACCTCACTAAGGAAAGAGAGAGACAGGATGAGAGTATGGATTCACCTACCAACGCCCATATTCAGCAGAGAAGCAATTACAGAACCCAGACCTCCCACCTTCTGCACCCCATAATGACCCTGGGTCCATACTCCCAGAGGGATAAAGAGTAGGAAAGCTATCAGGGGAGGGGATGGGATATGGAGATCTGGTGGTGAGAACTGTGTGGAATTTTACCTCCCTTATCCTATGGTCTTGTCAATATTTCCATTTTGTAAATTAAAAAATTAAAAAATAGGTAAAAGGGGCTGGGAGGTAGCACAGTGGGTTAAATGCACATGGTGCAAAGAGAAAAGTGCAAGGACCAACATAAGGATCCTGGTTCGAGCCCCCAGCTCCCCACCTGCAGGAGTGTCGCATCACAAACAATGAAGCAGGTCTGCAGGTCTCTCCTCCTCTCTGTCTTCCCCTCCTCTCTCGATTTCTCTCTGTCCTATCCAACAACAACAATAGATATAACAACAATAACAGTAACAATCACAAGGGCAACAAAATGGGAAAAACAGCCTCCAGGAGCAGTGGATTCGTAGTGCTGGCACTGAGCCCCAGTGATAACCCTGGAGGCAAAAAAAAATAGATAAAAGATTTTAAAAAATAAGTCTGACCTTCCCAGAGTAATGTTTCATAAGATGGCTAAACATTCTTTGGGGAAATTTACTGGCTTTTTGGTAATGCCATTTATTGTAAGACTGCCATGTGGTTTTTTAAGGGGTAGCAGTTTTGTAATCTTACCAGTAGTAGTAGCTGTATTCCTGAATTGAGTCCAGAGTGCTCATTCACCAGTGGGCCATGAAACCAAGCACTCCAATTAAGTACTGTTCAGCTAGTCACTGTTCTAAGTGTTTTACATTGTCACATGTGGTTAATACATGCAAAGCACTAGCTGTTAAAAAATACAAAATAAGAAAGAGGCCTCAGTAATAGGAAAGTACACATCTCTTATTCTTATTGTGAGAGGTAAAGGTTCTCAATGAAGTTGAAACAGTTGGTTTTAAACCCTGACCACAAAATTCCTAGGTTTCTTAATATGAACTTCTCTGCTTCCTTCCATATACAGAAAAGAACAGTCAAATATACAGAAGCATTTCCTTTACCTTGAGGACTAATTCTAACAAACATGTTGCTTAATTATTCACAATAGCCTTGCTGGACAGATATTCAGTGATCTCTGTCTTGCACATGTATGATACAGCTGAGCCAAACTGCCTCTTGGACCCCAATTATCCTTTATTCTGAGAGAGAGAGAGAGCTGGAGAGGGAGGTCCACTGTCCATTGTGCTTCACTTATACTGTCCTTGGTTCTGTCTGTGGTGCTTTTACTGCATCAAGAATTGAAACCAGGGCCTCCCACTTAGAAAGCAGATACTCTGCTGCTGAGCTGCTTTCTATGCCCTAGTGGTCTTTTTTCATAGTTTTTTTTTTTAAATTTTTATTTATAAAATGAAAATATTGACAAGACCATAGGATAAGGGAGGTAAAATTCCACACAATTCTCACCACCAGAACTCCATATCCCATCCCCTCTCCTGATAGCTTTCCTACTCTTTATCCCTCTGGGAGTATGGACCCAGGGTCATTATGGGGTGCAGAAGGTGGGAGGTCTGGGTTCTGTAATTGCTTCTCTGCTGAATATGGGCGTTGGTAGGTGAATCCATACTCTCATCCTGTCTCTCTCTTTCCTTAGTGAGGTAGGGATCTGGCGAGGCAGGGCTCCAGGACACACTGGTGGGGCCATCTTCCCAGGGAAGTCAGGCTGGCATCATGGTAGCATCTGGAACCTGGTGGCTCAAAAAGAGTTAAGATATAAAGCAGAACAAGTTGTTGACTAATCATGAACCTAAAGTCAAGAATATTGCAGATGAAGATTTGGGGTCTCCATTTTGGAAAAAGCTAGTAGGTCTACTTTAGGTATATTGCAAGGGGCCCGTGACTTTACTGGTTTTTGCCTGAGCCTGACAGCTAACTTGCAAATGGACCCAAGATATGGTCTGTGGAGATGGTGTCATAGTAGGAAAAAGGACTAGAAAGCTGGATCAGGGAAGAGAGTAGCTCCCAAATATGGGGAAAGTATATAAGTATTGTTAACTGTAAACACCATCAATTTAATCTGGGGCCCATAGTAAGGACAAGAGCCTGTGTAACCTCTGCATCCCTGTAGGTCTGAACTTACATTCTGATGTCATGGCTAGGAACATTCTAGGCTCCACTAATTTCAGGACCCATCTTTGTGAGTGGTAGAGTATGTTGCCCAACCAGGGCCCAGACCATAAAGTTTATACAGTGCTTTTCTCGGGAGTTGGGCTGTATCGCAGCAGGTTAAGCACGTGGCACAAAGCGCAAAGGACCGGCATAAGGATCCTGGTTGGAGCACCGGCTCCCCACCTGCAGGGGAGTTGCTTCACAAATGGTGAAGCAGGTCTGCAGGTGTCTATCATTCTCTCCCCCTCTGTCTTCCCCTCCTCTCTCCATTTCTCTCTGTCCTATCGAACAATGACGACATCAACTTTTTGGGACAGTGGGCCCTATTCTCCAACAGATAGTAACTACAACAATAAAACCATAAGGGCAACAAAAGGGAATAAATAAATAAATATTTTTTTAAAAATGCTTTTATCTAAGGTAATAAAGAAACCTCTGCATCCCTGTAAGTCTGAGCTCGCATTCTGTGGTCATGGCTAGGAACATTCTAGGCTACACTAATTTCAGGACCCATCTTTGTGAGTGGTAGAGTATGTTGCCCAATCAGGGCCCAGATCATAAAGCTTATAAAATGCTTTTCTCAAGAGTTGGGTTTGTATCACAGCGGGTTAAGCACGTGGCACAAAGCGCAAGGACTGGCGTGAGGATCCTGGTTCGAGACCTGGCTCAGGTCTGCAGGTGTCTATCATTCTCTCCCCCTGTCTTCCCCTCCACTCTCCATTTCTGTCTTATCCAACAATGACGACATCAATAACAACAATAATGACTACAACAATAAAACAACAAGGGCAACAAAAGGGAAGTTTTTAAAAATGCTTTTCTCTAAGGTAATAGAATGTATACTATCATATTTATATTGTGACTCTTATTTTTTAAATTTATTTTGGATATAAAAATAGTGAGGGGTGAGGGACATAGAGAGGGAGACACCTGCAGACCTGCTTCAGCACTTGTGAAGCTTGCCCATTCCAGGTAGGAACCAGGGGCTTGAACCTGCGCTTTTCCATACTGTAATGTGTACACTTATCCAGGTGAGCCACACCTGGCACCATTATTGTGGTTCTTCTTAAGCTACAATTCTTTAAATTTTCTTTTGAGAAATCTGGTAAGCTCTTTCTCTTGAATAATTGTCCTTTTTTCCCCTGAATAAATTAGTGCACTAACTTTTGCCCTGTTGCCTGAATGATTTGAAAAATATCCTTTTGGGGGTAAGACTGAGAAAGCAGTGGTCCGGGAGGTGGCACAGTGGATAAAGCGTTGGTCTCTCAAGGACGAGGTCCTGAGTTCAATCCCCGGCAGCACATGTACCAGAGTGATGTCTGGTTCTTTCCCTCTCTCCTATCCCTCTCATTAATAAGTAAATAAAATATTTTTTAAAAAGACTGAGAGGGAGTCGGGCTGTAGCGCAGCGGGTTAAGCGCAGGTGGCGCAAAGCACAAGGACCGGCATAAGGATCCCGGTTCGAACCCCGGCTCCCCACCTGCAGGGGAGTCACTTCACAGGCGGTGAAGCAGGTCTGCAGGTGTCTATCTTTCTCTCCTCCTCTCTGTCTTCCCCTCCTCTCTCCATTTCTCTCTGTCCTATCCAACAACGACAACAACAATAATAACTAACAAAACAACAAGGGCAACAAAAGGGAATAAATAAAATAAATATTAAAAAAAAAAAGACTGAGAAAGCAGCATACCTCCCTATCCTTCTCTGAGGAAGCAGTGGCTAAACCAGATCTTGCATCTAATTTATAGAATTATTTTAAATAAATAAAAATCTGTCCAGGTTCTACATACTAGGGTCCCAGGATATAGATTTTTAACACAGCCTTTCAGTGATTCTCACCAATGATTTGGTGGGTTCCTGTAGTCGTTCTAGTCCTGTCTTGTTTATGTCCCAGGTGGTCTCCTTTGGTATTCCTAGTTGATCTGGGAGAGGAGAGGAGAGAAAGAGATCTGCTGCTGCTCGTAGCCCCGCCTCCGGAAGTCTCTCCTTTAAGTGATTCTCATGAAGATGGTGTCTAGGTATTTGGAAGCCACTGGGGCCAGATAATATGCACCCTGGTTTCAATTGCTTGTCTCTAAGCTGATTTTTTAGGCAGCAATTTTTGAGTCCCTCTTCTTCTTCAGTAGAAAACTCTAGGGTAGGTTTCTTTTATAATTTCTTTGTCTATTTGTTTCTTAAGATGGATGGGGGGACTTCAGGAGGGCGGACAAGCATGACTACAACATTTTAAGATTTTTGTTTTCAGAACGAAGCCTATAGATAAAATAAACAAAAAAAGTTCATTTACTGGTAACGAATTATAGTTGAAACAAGTGCTTTGTGATGAGCCATCCATCGGTTAGAATTCTACCTTGATAAGCTGGCAGCTGTATGTCCCTGGGTACACACACACTAACTTCTCTGGATCTTTATTTTCTTCTAAAGTAGGATGAATAGTTCTAGCTTCATAAGGCTGCAGGTGATGTTCAATTTATAAAACAATTTATTTTATGGGTTAAGTAAATAGTTGAATAATTGGTTTAGCCAGGATTTTAGTATATGCCGGATTAAATTAAATAATGTGCAGGTGCATGATATGTCAGGAAATGATATATAAAGTCCATTTTGTAGGTACAGAATGGAATTTTAGCTCACCCACAGCATGCATATATATATATATATATATATATATATATATATATATATATATATGTGTGCAGCAGCTTCCCTCCACCCCCTTAGGAATCAGGTTTGTGTTCAGGAACTTTGTGTTTATCTTAGATTTAAGAATCACATCACTCATTTCATTTTCCTTAAAACACAGGTGCTCCTATTATTCTATCTTTCCCACACTTCTACCAAGCAGATGAGAAGTTTATTTCTGCCATAGAAGGCATGCATCCAAATAAGGAATATCATGAGACATTTGTGGACATTAATCCAGTGAGTACACATCTCCTTGGTAAAAGACTGTTATAACCTGTTCATATATTATTCACCAACATAGTCTTGGACACTTAAGATGTGCAGTTCTTTCATACATATGAGGAAACGCAAGTTCTGTGCAGTGTAATGCATAATCCTACAACTCTGTAGTTAGGAAGCTGAATCCTGTGGATCTAACATGGAAATATCAGCCAACTCAGTTTAATAAAGAAAAAAAAAAAAAGCATGTGAGGAGTCGGGTGGTAGTGCTGCGGGTTAGTGTAGGTGGTGCAAAGCGCCAGGACCTGCATAAGGATCCTGGTTCGAGCACCCCCCCCTCCCCCACTTCCCACCTGCAAGGAAATTTCTTCACAAATGGTGAAGCAGGTCTGCAGGTGTCTATTTTTCTCTCCCCCATCTGTCTTCCTCTCCTCTCTCCATTTCTCTCTGTCCTATCCAACAACAACAACAGCAATAATAACCACAACAATAAAACAAGGGCAACAAAAAGGGAATAAATTTTTTTTAATTATTTTTTAAAAAAAGTAGCAGGTGGTCTGGGAGGTGGCACAGTGGATAAAGCATTGGACTCTCAAGCATGACATCCTGAATTCAATCCCCAGCAGCACATGTACCAGAGTGATGTCTGGTTCGTTCTCTCTCACTATCTTTCTCATGAATGAATAAATAACATCTTAAAAAAAAAAGTAGAGGGAGTCTCTACTTTTTTTTTTTTTAGCTCAGCGGGTTAAGTGCAGGTGGCACAAAGCACAAGGACTGGCATAAGGATCCCGATTCGAGCCCCGGCTCCCCACCTGCAGGGGAGTCACTTCACAGGTGGTGAAGCAGGTTTGCAGGTGTCTATCTTTCTCTCCCCCTCTCTCTCTGTCTTCCCTTCTTCTCTCCATTTCTCTCTGTCCTATCCAACAACGACGACATCAATAACTACAACAATAAAACAACAACAAAAGGGAATAAATAAATATAAAATTAAATTAAAAATTAAAAAAAAAAAAGTAGAACTTCCATCATTGGCAACAACTGAGATTAGACCCATGTAACCTTATCAGTCTTCCCTCACCAGCTTTAGGCATGAACGTACATACATTCCTTCTGGGCACAAATCAACAAGGTAGAAGACACCTCTCTGCTTACTCACCACCAGGAATATCTGGTTGATATATGTGCTTCAGACACTTTTGGCAAACCTTTCTACAGATACTCTTCAGAGTTTATTATGTAGTTTAATTTAAAAGGTAGCAGATAAACATACTTTAATCTTTTTATTAATAGAAGAGAAACTCTAAATCCTAAAACCGTAACAAAAGGCTTTGAATACCATTTTATGATGTGAGAGTCTTTTCACTTTAAGACTTTAAATCAGATCTTCATTCTTGGACTTGGGAACACATGGAACAAGAAAAGCAGAAATATCCTTTCAGCATCGCAATTTATGGGCACTTCAATCATAGCTATAGTAGTACTTGTAACTGAGAAACCGGTGATCTTTTGCGGAATAGTACCAGATGTACTATTCTCTCTTAGCTATTAATTAGTTCCTTTCATCAGAGAAACTTAGGTATTTGGCACTGTGAAAATTATAGAGACCCTATGTGAATGAAGGGGGAGGCTAAAAGCTTTCATATATGCAAAGTGAGCAAACTACAGGGCCCAGTGTTATTTGGAAAATGATGTTGTTTTCCCACCACAGGGGAATAAGGAGTCTCCTTCTTGTTCAGGAATGGGGTCCTTCAAAGTTTACTTAAGGAGGTGCTGGTTTAGGACCTAGGGACTATTTATTGCTTTTTTTGGTTACTGTTGCTGAATAAATGCATTGTGTTGGTGCCACAAATGGTTCCTTCTGAATGATTTTTTGTTTGTTTCTTTTTTCCTCCAGTGTCACTTGGGCTCAGTGCCAGAAAACACTACAAATCCATTGTTCCTGGTGGCCATTTTTTCCTTTTTTTTTTTTTTTTCCTGTTTTATTCAATAGGACAGAGAGAACTTGAGGGGAGGGATTAGATAGAAAGGGAGAGAAAAATGGACACCCGAAGACCAGCTTCACCACTTGTGAAGCGTTCCCACTACAGGTGGGGAGTAGAGGCTCCAACCTGGGTCCTTACACACAGTACTATGTGTGCTTGGCCAGGTACGCCACTGCCCGGCCCCCTTGAAAGTTTTTTTTTTTTTTTTTTTTTTATGAGCACAAGAGCTCAAAACAGATAAGAACACTGGTCAGCTCTGAGATATAGTTGTATTGGGAATTGAACTTGGACATCTGGCATGAAAGTCTTGTGCTATAATAATGAACTCTCTCATTAGCCTACTGGTTGCCTCTCTGAGTTCAACAAAAACCAAGAGGTTGGCACAGTTCTGTAACTTGAGTGCAAAGGTGAAGCTGCCACAGGGGGAGAGACTGCTACAGCTGCTTCTTTTGGCTCAGTTGGGTGGGCTCTGCCTTACCTGAGCCTTGTTCTCTGACTGTGACCACTGTCTTCCTCACAGCTCCTTAAAGACCATGACCTGACAGGATGTCTGTTGAATCTACCTCCTGCCAGGATCCTCTAGAGATGCCAGATGATTCTTAGAAATGGCTAATCTCCAGCCTCATCTCTGACCAGAACTAGCATTTTTTAAAATATAATTTATATATATATATATAAAGGAAACACTGCTAAAAACCATAGGATAAGAGGGGTACAACTCCACACAATTCCCACCACCAGAACTCCATATCCCATCCCCTCCCCTGATAGCTTTCCTGTTCTTTATCCCTCTGGGAGCATGGAAGGGACATTATGGGGTGTAGAAGGTAGAATGGCATTTTAGTAAGGTCCCTAAGAATTCTATGCATATGAAAAGTCTAGGGAACAACAATCTACCAGGCAACCACCACAATCCACAGTTCTCATTCTGTTTTGGGGCCAGTTTATCCTTTCTCAGTCTATCAAACATGGCAAGGACCTCCCTATTCATCAGAACCAGGAAGGGTAAAAATTTTGTCTGTGGTTTTAATTTATCTCAGTGTTTTCTTTCCACTTCTCTGATTTTCAGTTGACTGGAATTATACTAAGAGGAGCCAAGAGGATTCAGATCAATGTTTATGTCAAAAAGTTAGACGACTTTACGTAAGTGTTCTTTCTTTCCAGAGGCAAAAAGTGGCTTTGCTACCTTGACTTTCTGAATGTAGTTCACTTTCTAAGTCTGTTCCCTTTGTCTTTAATGTGTGTGTGTGTGTGGGGGGGGGGGAGAACACGAACAGCATTTTTGTTGTGTAATTTATTTATTTAACCAAGCATATACTAATAGCTTTCCATGGATAGACATTGTTCTAAGTACTTCATATACATTAACTCATTCTTCACAATAACCCTGTATTATCGCCATTTTAAAAGCAAGGAAGAGGAAGCGCAGAGAGGTTAGGCAACATGTTAGAACTCAGTTAGTAAGGCCCCAGTGTTTACCAGTTCCACTAAGTGTTTCCCTCTTTAGGATTCTGGATGGCTTCTATTCATTCCCTTTTTTTTTTTCTCCTTCACGCTACTCTCCAAGGTTAACCACAAGCTCTCACTTGGATGGTTTAAAAAGTTCCTGGGTCCAGTCTCTTATTTCTGGACTCATAAAAACCACTGCTAAATTTGCACTCTTTAAGTATAACCCCCTGGGCTCAATCTTCTCAATGTGAATCAAAAAAAATTTTTTTGTTATTATCTTTGTTTATTAGATACAAAGAGCTAGAAATTGAGGAAAGCAGGAGACAGAGAGGGAGAGAAAGAGACACCTGCAACACTGCTTCACCATTCATGAAGCTTTCCCCATATAGGTGGGGACCAAGGGCTTGAACCTAGGTCCTTGAGCATGTGCACTCAACTAGGTACGCCACCACCCAGCCCCATGAATTTTTTATATGAGAAAAATACAAATTCATGTTAACTTACAATGAAACAATACAAAAACTATAAACATTATCATAATTGTCTAGCAAATGCTTGGTTTCCCCATTGTGTTTGCCAGACTTAGCATACATGAAATGAATCTTTAAGTAAATGTGGTCTGCAAGAATATATATATATATATATATATATATATATATATATATATATATATATATATATATGGTATATTTTTTCACCCAAAGTATATTTGAGGTAATATAATTTAGTTCAGATTCAGAGTCAAGTTGAGATTATGATCCTAACTCTTCCATTTACTCAAGGTAGGGCTAACTACCTTAAGTAGGTAGGCTCATACTTTCCTTGAGACAGTAATTATTGGAACAATAATACCTACTGCTTGGGATTACTGTGAGAATTAGAGGACTGGATGTTCTCAAACACCAGGCACTTAGCTAGTGCATGGTAAATACTCTGAGCTCTTGTGAAGACAATACTTAGTGGCCTACTTATAGAACATTCTAAGGAATGACAGCATTGTTCTGCAGACTGTACATCTGATAACTTTGGGAAGCATAGTAATTCTCTTGATGAATGTGTTTTCAGCATCTTGTACTTTGATAAAAAAAAAACCTCACATAGATGTATAACATTAGTAATTGTTAAGACTTACAACCTAGAAAGTTACTTTTATGTGTTTGCAAGGATAATCTAGAAGTCTAAGTTACAGGTCATTGGCTGAAATGAGTGTGCTAGAACTTTCCTATAAACTTGTCTATCCAGACCAGTGCATGATGACAAGGATGCCTACAAAGTAATAATATCTGGAGTTGGGAAGTCGCTTCACAAGCAGTGAAGTGGGTCTGCAGGTGTCTTTCTCTACTTCTCTCCTTTCCCCTCCTCTCTCCATTTCTCTCTGTCCTATCCAACAACAATGACATCAATAATAACAACAACTACAGCAACAATAAAAAGACAAGGGCAACAAAAGGGAAAATAAATAAAATTTTTAAAAGTAATAATCTCATCTTTTGTCTTTGTAGTGAAACAGGAAACATTAGAGAAATGGTTTTTCCAGTGATGCATGTCAATGAGGTGAGTCTGGGGAGGGAGTCAGGGGAATGCTTTCTGTCCAAGTATGGGATATGTGATGTTGCCACTGTGATGCCGACTTTGTAGTTATGTATAACTTAAGATGTAAAAATGGGGGGTGACTTTTTAAAAACTCATCTGCCCTCAGAAAATGCCTGTATAAATGTTTATAATAAATTACCTGTGTTGGAGATTGAAAATGATAGAATTCTCTTTTTTTTTCCAGAATATTATTCAATAATTCCCTTCTGGGGAGCTGGCTATGTAAGAAATAAAGTGCAAAGCTAAATTTGAAGCAGTGTTAGATACTGCTAAAGAACAGCCAATGCAATCTGAGCCTAAATTAGGCCAAAGTTCTGTTTGTCATAATTTTTATGGATTGTAGCTCTCCAGATACTGTGCCCCTTTGCTCTCTGTTTAGAAAGTGTCGTCCTACAAGATCTCCTGTCACCTAGACCTTCTGGAATTCTGATTAGCTTAAAGACTTCTATGAATGCTTTCTGTGGAAACCTCAGGTCTTGATTAGTATAGATCTCATCAACTGAATAATTATACTATTTTGCCACATATACCATTGCTGGAATATTTCATTCATTCATCCATTAACCAGCCAACATTAACTGAGAGTCTATTCTGTGATGGTACTATCCCCAGTGTTAAGGAAAAATGAGGTTAAGGTTCTTGCCTTCAGAGAACTCAGTCTCAGAGATATGAACAATAACAATAATAATAAGAGCATGAAGATAGTGAGATGAAAGCCCAGAAATAGGATCTTTATTCATGTCAGAGGTGGCCAAAGAAAACTTCCGGAAGAAAGTTATGCTAAGCTAGATTTTGAAGGAACTTCAGTTGTGAGCTGGAACTGCCTAATGCAAAGCAAAAGATACTTATCTTGGTGTCTCAATATTTTCCCACTCCTAAAATATTTTGAGAGTAAAATGTTTCTTCAGGAGAAAAGAATAGGATGTTAAATGAAAAAATGCCCCACCTGATTGCTCTAATTTATAAATGGATGTTTAGTATCTCTGCTTTGCTAACAGGAACACATATCCAAACTGCTTAATGATTTGGAAGAATGATACAGTAAAAATTCTCATACCCCAGGCATTTATTAATCAAGAGAATTCTACTTTCTTGTCCCTGACCCTAGAGTGTTCTCATTGATGCAGAGACTGCAAGTCGACTGAAGTCTGTGATTAATACCACTCTCATCATCACCAACATACCCTACATTGTTATGGCACTGGGTGTATTCTTTGGTTTGGTCTTCACCTGGCTTGCATGCAAGGGACAGGCATCCATGGATGAGGTGAGCAGAAACTGGAGAACTTCTTTGCTATATAGCCTTACTATTTGGGGCGCTCTTGGTGGGAATGGAATTCCCAGGAGTAAGTTGTACATCTATGAAAACAGTAACCTGAAGAAGGAAAGACTATGTAACAGTTAAACATCTGGGTTTTTTGTCAGGCTGCCTAAGTTTGAATGTCAATTTTGCCACTTTGTGGCTGTGTGACCCTAGAAATTGCTTCAGTTTATCTGTACGACATAACAAGAGCACCTTCCTGGGTATCTTTTCTTTCTTTTAAAAAATATTTTATTTATCTATTTTTATGAGAGACTCAAGGAGAAAGAGAGTAGGAGAGAGAGACATCAACAAACTGCTCAGCTCTGGTTTATGGTAGTGCTGAGGATTGAATCTGAGACCTCAGAATCTTAGGCATTAGTCTTTTTGCATAACTATTATGCTATCTCCTCAGTCCCCTGGGTAGTTTATTTCCTTTTAATATTTTATTTATAATGAGAGACTTATAGAGAAAGATACTGAGACCAGAGCACTGCTCAACTCTGGTTTATGGTAGTGCTGGGCATTGAACCTGGGACCTTAGATCCTCAGGCATGAACGTCTTTTGCATAACCACTATGCTATCTCCTCAGCCCTGGGAAGTTTCTCAAAAGGTTTAAATGGTGTGTTAAACAAAGCACTTGGTTCAGTGTTAATATTTAGTAAGAATTCATTTGTCATATAATAACATTTGTCATACAATAAAGCAGCTCTAAGATGATAGAACAGCCAGAGATCTGCTTGGAAAGATTCCCCACTACCTGCCACGCAGTTTATCTTTCTATAACAAATGTTTGGAATATAGACGTGCTTTCCTTAAGGGAGAGGAACAACTCCACGTAGTTAGATTCAATAGAATTATACTAGTCTCCGTAAATGATTAGCTGGTCAACCCAGATGTCTGGATGCTTTCAATGAGCCTTTTCACAAAGACCTTTCTTAATTGTAAGCAGTTTTATTTAAAAAAAAAAAATTGTTTTATTTATTTTCCCTTTTGTTGCCCTTGTTGTTTTTCATTGTTGTAGTTATTATTGTTGTTGTAATTGACGTAGTCGTTGTTAGATAAGACAGAGAGAAATGGAGAGAGGAGGGGAAGACAGAGAAGGCGAGAGAAAGACAACCTGCAGACCTGCTTCACCGCCTGTGAAGCCACGCCCCTGCAGGTGGGGAGCTGCTGGCTCTAACTGGGATCCTTAAGCCAGTCCTTGCATTTCGTGTCACGTGTGCTTAACCTGCTGCGTTGCTGCCTGACTCCCTATGGTTCTTTCTTTCTTTTTTAAATTATCCTGGCCTCTTCAACTCAGTTTGTCTGAGACAAATGGGAAGAGAAGATGGGGGGGGGGGGGTTTGGGCAGTGGCCCACCAGGTTAAGCGCATATAGTACAATTGCAGTTGGAGCCTGCTTCACAATTGTGAAGCAGGTCTGCAGGTGTCTTTTTTCTCTCCCTATCTTTCCCTCCCCTCAATTTCTCTGTCTTATCCAAAAAAAAAAAAAAAAAGGGGAAGCAATGGCCACCAGGAGCAGTGGATTCATAGTGCTGGCACCAGCCCCAACAATAACCCTGGAGGCAAAAAAAAAAAAAAAAGATGTAACCACCTGAATAATATTGGATCAGATAGATTTCCCCACCTTCCATTACATACTATAACCCACGTATGAATATGAATTATCGGTGAGACAATTATTTTGCCATTTCTGAGTCTTTCAGTTTGACATTGTACAGTAACAGATATTGATAAACAGGAAAAAAAAAAGTCTGTATAAATGTTGTTACTGCTCCTGTAATGAACTATTTCCACATATTCAACAAGCAAGCAAATATTAAATACCTACTACTTCTGAGAATTGTTGTTGGGTTTCAAACCAGAGAGGTTAATTTAATAGTGACAAGTATTATAGTCTAGGTCAACACAGGGAGCCAGGGGAGTGGTCAGATCAGGCACACGTGATAGCGCTGCTGGTTAAGCACACGTGGCTGTGAAGTGCAAGGACTAGCATAAGGATCCTGGTTCGAGCCCCCAGCTCCCCACCTGCAAGGGAGTCGCTTCACAAGTGTGAAGCAGGTCTGCAGGTGTCTATCTTTCTCTCCCCCTCTGTCGTCCCCTCCTCTCTCCATTTCTCTGTCCTATCCAACAACGACGACAGCAGCAACAATAATAACTATGACAACAATGAAAAACAAGGGCAATAAAAGGGAGAATTAAAAAAATAATAATAATCTGAAAAAGCAAGAAGCAGGCCAAGAGTTTAGTAGGATGACTGTGTTCCTCCTGTCAGTCTCTCTTCCTTTTACCCTCTTTCATAGGCCCCCTCAGCTATTTATTATATGATGCCGTTTCTGGGATGAACATCTAACTTTACTGTCCCTTCTTCTGAGTCTCAGGGGACAGCAGATGAAAGAGCACCTCTGATACGAACCTAATTGTGGCCTAAGCTTGGTAAAGGAACTGCGTGAGCTGTCCTGCCCTGGACCACAGTGTGGAGAAACCATGTGTCCTCACAGGCTTGTTGCCTGATATCAAAAGAAGAGAGACCAGTGATGGCGAGTGATGAGATAGCAACATGGCCAGAGGTTAGAAGATCAGACTGACATGGTTGGTCCTTAGCCCTTATCAAATCCCATGACCCCTGACAAATAGTTTGTTTTTTTTTTCATGTGTCTAGCATATATTTAATAATAAAATCCTGTAATTTTTGTGTGTGTGTGTGTGTTGGGTACTGGAAGCTCCAGAATTTTGTGATCACTGTTGTAGTTATAATGGCTCTGTATCACTTGCTAATGTAACTTATTCTGTATGTTTCATTCACCAAACTTAGTGTGACAAATATATTCGTAATATTTTATGTTGCATGCCTCCACCCATTTCACCCCCTAAGCATAAGTAAACAAGAGTTCAGAACCCAGGGTAAAATGGTAGTTTCGTTCAATACATCCCTCAAATGCATCTACTTCTCTCTTAAGGTTAACTTTACATGTCCTTTAGGAAAATACTTTTCAAAGTCTTTTTATTAATTTCCTACTGAAGTTAACAAGGGCAAGGGGCTGGGTGTGGTGAGCACATGAGGGTTTTTTTTTTTTCACTTGTACTTTAGGGTTTTTTTTTTCACTTGTACTTTTGTGAACGAAAAGAATGCACAAATATTGTGGCTAGGGCAAATGCAGGCTACATGTAAAGTGAAAAAAAAAAAGCCAGTTATGACATTTGTAAGTAGTCAACTTACTTCTTTAATCAAGATGGTTTTGATGTGGAAAGGTGCATTTGAGAAACTATAATCAGTAATTTTCCCCCACTACCCTTGCCAAATATAATACTGTATGAAATACAATGTTAAGTGATTATGAGATTATTTGTGACTAAAGAAAATTCATCCACTAGCAGCCTAAGATATACACAAATTTCAAGAAGACCAACTATACTAGAGATATTTTTTTTCAGGGCATTTTTGGTAACTTTGAAATTGTTTTTCTAAGTTAATCTTTCCTCAAATCCAGTTCTTTCTATTGTTTTGTATCTCACTGTCACTCATTGGATAATTCGTGACAATCATTTTGCTGACAGAATGATGACATCTAAAAATATAGTACAAAAAGTGCTTCAAAAGAAGGTAGGTCCCTTGGGACTGAAGCAGAGACATCTCTCTTAAGAAAGCCTCTTGGCATCAATAACAACGATAATAACTACAAAGAAATAAAAAGGCAACAAAAGGGAAAATAAATAAATAAATAAAAGAAAAAAGAAAGCCTCTTGGATTTCAGTGTAATCTGTGTCAGAGGACTGAAAGCCATCTACATCACAGAATTCTGACATATTCTTTTTAATTTCTTTATTGGGGGATTAATGTTTTACAGTTGTCAGTAAATACAATAGTTTGTACATGCATAACATTTCTCAGTTTTCCACATAACAATACAACCCCCATTAGGTCCTCTGTCATCCTTTTCCAGGACCTGTACTCCCCCCACCCCCACATCAGAGTCTTTTACTTTGGTGCAATACACCAAACATATTTCATTATCTAAGTTCACTATCCATTTTAATTGGAAAAACCTGTTAACTATCTGTCTCAATGCTCACAGAATTAACAGCGGAATCATTCCATGACATTTTTAAAAACTGAATCTCAATGTAAATAAAATTGAAAAAAGGTCCTAAGTTTCACTTACATAACTTTGGATTCCTGAATGAGGGTAACAAATCACTTTAGCTTGCCCCAATTTCCCTTCTCTCTACACTAAAGCTGGCTACCTAAAGTATGCGATCTTTTCCCTTCTTTAAGTGGCAGTTCATTTAACTTTCAACTTCTCTATAAATTAAGAGAGAATAAATAAATACAAGTCATCAGGATCTGAAAACTAAATATTATGTGTTTGATAATGCCCAATATCTAAATTTCAAAAATTGGCATGGTTTACTTTTTGTGTTCACTTATTGTCACTGATAAGCCAGTGCATTTTCTTTGGGTCATGCTATTACCATGATGTGACTATCTCTGAGAAGGAAGTTTTAAATATTGTGAATGATAGCACTCATTAGTGAGGCACACCTTTACACTGAATCACACACAGGCAAGGAGACCAAAATATTATTTACATCAGAATTCCTAGTAGTTACATGACTTAAAGTCATATTTGATAGTTTTCTTCCGAAAAGTTTATGGTGGTAGATTCATAAAATGCAGTCAAGATTTCTGGTTAAGAATGAATGTACTGAGGAGACAGTTAATGAAGACCCAGCGGGATGGAGACTCTAACCCGGCTCAGGTCTTCACTCACACATCCTGCAGCATAGACTACTGCAGCAACCTCTCCCCACTTTCTGTTGCCACCGGCAATGGCTTTTCTCTTTCCATTATTGCTCTGAAATCTATTTGAAATCTAGTTCAAGACCCCAGGATACAACAACGGATTCAAGGGGATGCTCCAACCGCTGCCGAGTAGGAGGAGGGGACCTCCTGCGCCTCTCCCCCTTCCAGCTACCTGGCAGCTCCGCAGCGAGCGCTAGGGGCGAGCTGCTCTGCTCCAGGTGATGCACTTCAGAAGGCTGCTGGAGAAGAGAGCTGTTTTTGATTGTGCAAGTTCCAGTGGGAACTGTAGTTAAGCAGCTGAGAGGAGTAAGAAAGAGCAGAAGCCAGAGGGAGGGACAGAGTGCCGCGCCAGAAAGGCAGAGGGAGAGAAAGCTATGCTGGAAGACGCAGCAATTCATGAATATCTGAGCAGCTGATGGAGTAAAGGCATCAGTTCAGGACGCACTGAAAAAGCACTTGACTCCCCCGAGGGCTACTTCAGGAGCTCCTGTCTCCCTCTTTTTGTTGTTAGGACCATTTAGACCAGAGTTTCTTATAAAATGAAGACTATCTTTATTGAATGTTCTTTGGAATATTTGTGATAGTGTTTCTGAATGAAAGCATCATTCATATACAATAGTTCTCATCAAATGTATTCCTTCTTGTCTGCCCAAATGTGGAGGAACGGGAAATAAAATGTGACTATTGCTCTAATAACAATGGAGAACCTCTCATTTCCAAGAACCTTTTCTATAGATCCTCTCCTACTTGTCATAATATAGGACAACAATAAAGGCTGTTGTTTTTCTTAATTAAATAAGCCTGTTTTTAAAAATAACACAGTAGATAACAACACAAAGTGCTTTAGACAAAAGATAACAAACACTGCCAAATAGTATTACTGAACACATTAAGGAAGAGGGAGGGCTAGGAAATGAGTATCTTCCAATCAAGTAAACTCTGTCCTTCAAATCTTCACTTATGCTATTCTTTGTTTAATTAAATTCATTTGTTAAAGCCATTTATGTATGGCCTTTTCTTTCCCCCATCTTTTCTTTGAACTTTTTTATGTAGGACTTGAAAACTGGGGCTTATAGTGAAGTGGATAGAGTAGAGAATTTAAACCTGGCATCTGATTTGGCTATGCTATCACAGAAGAGTGGCTTTCTGCCAGTCATCTGACGTCATTGTGTCTCTCAGATAGTGCTTGGACCTTAAAATGGAGGCAACTGCTCATTCATTCACTCATTCATTTATTCAGTCATTCACTTGCTTGCTGTGTCATTTCATTAATCCATCAAATCAGATTTTAATCAGAAAATAAAACACAAGTAGAACCTGAGCTGGAATTGGCGTATTGTCCCAAAGTAAAAGACTCTGGGTTGGGTGGGGGGGCAGAATACAGGTCCAAAAAGGATGACAGAGGACCTAGTGGGGGTTGTATTGTTATATGGAAAACTGGGGAATGTTATGCATGTACAAATTATTGTATTTACTGTGGAATGTAAAACATTAATTCCCCAATAAAGAAAATTAAAGAAAAGAAAAAATCAGATCTTAACATATCAAATGCTGCCAGCATGTAAAGTTTGTATGTATTTTTTATTGGGAGCTTAATGGTTTATAGTACAGTTATTGGCATATGGGTACAATTTCCCATCTCGATAAGATAGGTGCCTACACCCCCACCTTATATCTTTTTCCATCATCATGCACTGGGACTTGAAAGACACTCCCACCCACTCACCTGCACCCTGAGTCCCCAATAACCCCACAGTCTTTCGCCAGAGTCTTGAGGAGTTTGAAGACATCATGTTAGATGCCGGTTCGAGTCCCCGTCTCCCCACCTGCAGGGGAGTTGCTTCACAAGCAGTGAAGCAGGTCTACAGGTATCTGTCTTTCTCTCTCCTTCTCTGTCTTCCCCCTCCTCTCTCCATTTCTCTCTGTCCTATCCAACAACGACAACAATAATAACTACAACAATAAAACAAGGGCAACAAAAGGGAATAAATAAAATAAATATTTATAAATAAATAATTTATTTTTTAAAAAGAAAAGAAACATGGACAGGATGGTGGCGGTTCAAGCCCCTGGTCTCCACCTGCAGGGGAAAAGCTTTGCAAGCAGTGAAGCAGGGCTGTAGGTGTCTCTCTGTCTCTCTTTCTTTCACCCCCTTCTCTCTTGATTTATGACTGTTTCTATCCAATAAAAAAAAAAAAAATGAATGTACCAGTGTCAGGTGGTGGCACACCTGGTTGAGTGCAAGTTACAATGTGCAAGGACAACAATAAAACAAGGGCAACAAAAGGGAATAAATAAAATAAATATTTATAAATAAATAAATAATTTTTTTAAAAGAAAAGAAACATGGACAGGGTGGTGGCGGTTCAAGCTCCTGGTCCCCACCTGCAGGGGGAAAGCTCTGCCATTGGTGCAGCAGGATTGCAGGTGTCTCTCTTATCTCCCTCTCTATCACCCCTTTCTCTGTTGAGTTCTGGCTGTCTCTAATACATACGTAAACATTAAAAAAAAAAGAGAGAGAACATACCAAATGGGCTTTCAGACACGAGAGGTTACCTTCTTTCAGGAAAAATTGGAAGTTGAACACAGGACAAGAATGGTCTTTGCCACTTTTAGCTCCAAGCTTCACCCACTCAACTGTATTTCCTCATGTTCTGAAAAGACTACTAATAGTTAAGTGGAGTAAATATTATACAACTAACCCCTACTAGGGTTTTTCATAAGCCACACTAATTTTTATTGTTATTTATAAATTGTTGTTATTTGATATGAATTCTGCAGCAAATGATCTTCATTCTTGATCCTCTGGACATTATTACTGGAACTGCTTACAGCTATTAGAAGAATACTGACCAAAACACATTTTATGTAACTTACAGTCTGTCCATTTCATGTAATTCTTGCCATGTTTATTCTGTCCTTAATGCTAAAAGATGTTTCAATAATAATAATAATAATAAAAGTCTGTATAAAACTGCACTGGAAATGTTGTCAGATGTCCAGTTATCTTGTATTTTCATTTGAAAGCCCTTCCTGATGGACACAGACCTGAATCACACCCTTCCAGTCCCTCTCCCATCTCAGTCTTGCTATTTCAGGCTGCTGACAGGCAGCCAGACCAAGGGAACCTCAATTAGGTCTCACACTGAGCTTTCCCACTCAGGTCTTTCTCCAGTATCTCTCAGGAGCAACGGAGGGTGGAGTTTAATACCTTCCAGAATGGGTTCTCAAGCAAAGGGGGCTAAAGTCAGCAAAAGTTCTAGTCTGGGGCAGGAAAAGAGCTCATCTGGCCGAGCACATACCTTGCAGTGCTTAAGGCCCTGGGTCCACTCCTGACACTAAATGGTGGAACATTACTGTGGGTCTCTCTGCCTGTCTTCTCTACCCCCAAAAGTAAAAAATAGAAAAATTGGGCCAGTTTAGTGGTGTCCAGCTTAAGTTAGTCCCTAGGATCAATTCCCTGTGCTGCATTAAAAATAAGAATATATACTTTTAAAGACCACTTAAGTTTGTAGGAATTAGATAACGGCATACCACTCACTCATATGTATGTTAACTTGAATCCTTGTTCCTCATGTCCAGATAATTAGCAAATGTTATACGTTCTTTCTCTTTTAAAAAGCACTTATTTTCTTCACCTCACTGTCAGAACTGGAAGTTACTATCAACTTCCCCCTATACAATCGCAACAGATTCCTGAACACACTACCTTTTCCTCCAACTCATTTGCCTTAAGGGAGCCAGAGAAATCTAAAAATAAAATTCTGATCTTATCTCTTCCTGAAACTTCCCAAAGACCCTCTCCACTGTCCCCCAGAAATTAGCTTCAGTTCTGCAAAAGGGGACCTTCATACTTGAAGCTCTAGGTATTATTACTGGAATTCATTGATAATATATTGGCCACTATTTTAACTAGGGCTCTGGAGTTTGAGAAAACAGAATTAAAAACTGGAATCCAAAAACCTAAGCCTCATCCAACTGTGTATGTGAACAGCCTTCCCTAGGGATTAGGTGGCGCTGCTGCCCAGTGGGAGAACACAAGATTGCAGAACTCGCCTCCTCTGGCGCGGGGCTCCCCTCTCAGCTCAGTTTAAAGACACACACACAGACCCGGGCGGTCCCTCCTCCGTCTTCTTCTTCTTCTAGCGTTTGCCCTTCTTCCCTAGCCAGTCCACAGCGTCAGGTTGAAAGCTGTCAGGAGCTGCTTGTTGCTGGCTTTGAAAGTGACTGGGATCCATGTGGATTCAGTCGGCTAGAAGGATCGTCAGTTTCCCCAATGAATGGGTACTCACGGGATGCACCACGAGAAGGTCGATCCAATGCATCCCCCCTCCTCCGTGAAATGGAGGGATAATAACAGCGACCTTCCTCGAAGAACATCTGCGGGCTAAGACCTGTAAAGTGCGTGGGACGCGGCCCAGCAAACAACAACCACGAGTCAGTTGCTATTCCCACGACCGCGCAGGTCCCCCCGCGCGCCCGCTGCTACGTAGATACCAGGACGCAGAACAGCACCACTTCCGCCAGGCGCTTCCGGACATGGCGACTCTGCAACTCGCGAGCGCTACAGTTCTCCACGCTGCCGTCTGCATCTTGCCGGCTGTGCTCCACGCGATCTCCCCCGCCTTTCCCAGAGGACTTCCCTAAGGCAGTCTTTAAAGGTGTTCGGGCTGCAGGCCACAAGCAGCCTCCCAGCTTTGCGCCTTTGTCTTGTGGCATCGAGCCCTGTGAAGCCGCAAAGCCTTCGGGAAGCTAGCCAGACCCGGTGCGTTCTGCCTTTCTCCACACCCCCGACGTCCGCTGTGCCTTCCGGCTGCTAGGGCTAGGCCGGAAAGGAAGTGGAACTGCGTGGCCCGGGGAGCGGTTTCCCCGCCGGACCTATAAATACAGCGTACGGGGGAGTCGCTGGAGCGCCTTCTCAGTCTCCTGCTCCAGCGACATGGCCTCCAGCTTTGGGGCTCCCTTTGGCACTTCGGGCACCGCTGCAGCCACCGCAGCTCCCGCTGGTGAGTGATCGATCCCTCCTGGGCCTTCTCCGGAAGACCAGCGGCTTCTGTTCCACCCTCTCAATCCGAAACGCTTCGCTTTTCGGGCCCCTGGCACTCCCGCCTTTGCGGAGAATTTAGGGGATTCGGGAAAGGGGCGGGCTGTGGCGGAGAGGGCCGAGGAGGCCGCGGGGGACTAGAGGCTTGTCCGGAGCTTCACACCTTCCGTGGATCCCCGCAGGGCCCTGTCCCTTTCATCCCCCAACCCCCCATCACCACCCCTAACCTCGGAGCTTCGCTCCCTATCCCCGGGAAGTTTGGGAAAAACCGGAAGCAGCTCCTCTCCCCGCCTCCCCGAGACCCGCCCGACCCGGGGAAGGGGGGCCGCCGACGGGACTCTGGGTGTTGGGGGCCAAGCCCGGGGGCGACGAGCGTCTGCTCCTCCAGATCCCACCCTCAGCCCCACTTTTCTGGTTTGGAGCCAAGTCAGAGTCTTTGTTCACTTCCATGATATCGCTTGCCAATTCTTGTAACTCTTATTTTGCTTTCTCTTCTTTCCCCCTCTTCTCTTTTAAACTTTCGTTTCTTTGCCTACACGCCCCTCAGGATTTGGTGGGCTTGAGACTGCCAACTCCACCGCCAGTGGGTTTAATTTTGGGGGTTTCGGATTAACTGCTAATCCTGCAGTGAACTTTAATATTGGGAATTTCGGTGTTTCAACAACCTCGGCGACTCCATTCAATTTTGGTAACAGTCTGGCAAGTGCAGGTAGATACCGTGGCTCATCTGTGTGACCAGTGTTGGGAGCTGGAGTCCAAGAATATTTTGCGATTTCTAGAGTTTGGGGAAGGACAGCGAGTTGTGTAACAAGCAAGGGGCATGGTGTTTCCTCATGTTGAATCAAAACTATCTGTAAATATCAACTTTTGCCTGACTTAACAAGTTTTGATTTGGGGAGGTCTTGCAAGTTAAAATGATTCTTTTGTTAAAATTGCATTAACAGACTATCTTCCAATGGGTTCGATGTTAGACCCATTTCCCATTTTTGGGGATTCTTGGACTCCTGCAGTCATTTTCATACATCTTTCATTGGAATTCCATTTGATTGTCCTGTGTTTCCAAGAGAAACAAATCTTATACGAACAGCAGTAACTTTTTTTTTTTTACTTAAGTACTAATATTACTACTGTATTTCTTTGCTTAACAAAACCGTTTAATACGCCTTTCTATCAGGTAATTACAGAAACAATCCCTAATTCTTTAAAATCAGAGAGCGATTTAACTTGTCAGGTAGTATTGAGTCGGCTAGACACTTCTACATTCTAAAGATAATTGTGAAGATTGTGATATCTCTTGATTGTTTGAAGCTCACTTTACCAAACAAAAACTGATGTATATGAAAGTAGGCCTGCATGTACTTTAAGACCCTATAGAATAGTCTTACTCCTCAGCTGCTCGTATATGAATTATTCATATTTGCTTACATTGTGCCATTTATGCCCATGCCAATTATATGCATTTGGTAAGCATTAATCCCCTAAAACTTATTTATAGAACCCGTTATTTTGTGCAGTCAGTTTTTACTGCAATGCAAATACCATCTTGGTATCTTAATTGAAAATGTTTTGAAGCATGCTTGAAAATTCCAAAGATAAAGTAGCCCATTGTCTTTAAAAATTGTATAAAGTGATCACATATTCATTTTCTCTTAATATGTTTACTTTCTTCTGCTTAAAATTGGCACTGGGTAAAACAAACATTATTTTTAAAATTGTGTTTCCTGATAAAGTCACCCAGCTTTTAATTCAGCAGTGAATAAACATTGATGTTTTCTTGATTTAATGTATAGATATTTATTAAGTAATTAAATTGTGATAATAAAAATGTTTAAATTACATATGTATGTATGTATGTATGTAAATTTAGTTCCAGCAAAGGACTGGTAGATATCCTTGTCTACTTTCAAATTTTGTATCCTTGCAGAGCCATTACTATTAAACATTTTTGTAATCCAAGCATAAGATAGTGACAGGTTTTTTTTTTTTAACTAACTCAAAATATATTTTAGTTTACAAAGGTAAGTAGTAATGTAAAGTACTAAAACAGTGCTTGGTACTTTAGTTGATTTTTATCAAAACGTGTGCAGTTTTAATAGTGCAATAGAATGTACAAGTAAATAATATTTGCTTGCGCCTACAAACAACATAGGGCCTTTTCTTATGCAATTATCCAATTCAGAGTAAAATGTGACTATGATAGAGTTGCTTTTGTCTTTCTATGCATTTTATGTTACACACCTTATGAATATTTTTCTTTTATACTAGAAATATATGAAGTTATAAATTAGAATCCCAGGAAATCTGTGACATAACTCAAAAGCAGTAAAGGTTTCAACATTTGTCTTGAGTCCTTATGGTATCATTGGTAATAAGGTAAAGACTGACAATAATGAGTTAGCCTTTAAAAAATGTTGTTGACTAGCCTTCTATTCGCATTTTAAGTTATAAATAGTACAAATTAAGTTTACCTCTAGAATTACTTAAAAATGAAATTTGTATAGCTGAGTTGCCAAACTGCTGCCATTGCCTGTGATAATTGTTACCTCCCCTGCCATTGACTGCCACTTGTGGGCCCCTTATTTTTCCTTTAAGAAACACATTCCTACTTTTAATATCTCATACAGCATATTAATTTCTTGATTTTGAGTGATTTTAAAAATAGATACTAAGTAGAGAAAGGGAAATTTTGAGCATGCTATCTTTTTATGTAGTGGTTATAAGAGAATTTGAAACAGAAATGAGTACTAAAGATTTTTTTTCCTTTCTATCTTTTTTTAAATTAGGTGCTTTTGGAGGATTTGGAACCACAACTACAACAGCAGGCTCTGCATTCAGCTTTTCTGCTCCAACTAACACAGGCACTAGTGGTAAGAGGAAATCTAGTCATTATAGAAGTAAGCAA